>NC_090747.1:80370745-80493245 GCF_036898095.1 Palaemon carinicauda
TGTCCGAACTAATGTCAATCCTGCCCATCTCATCCAGAAGAAATTCAATTACTGAGAATTGATCTTATCAGGGTTATCTTTTATTCAGACCATCTTCCCCCTCCCCCCCCCCCTTCCATCTGATAAGAATCACCCCCACCTGACTATCGTTCGTCTGACCTTCAATCTTCACCATCTTGGCCTCTTTTAATGTTACGTTCCGATAATTCAACCTCTGACATCTTCTCTCGCTCTTTACTGTCTTATATATCAATTCTGTCCGTGTACCCTTCCAGAGCTCTTTACGATGTAACTCACTCTCGTTTCATATTTTCGGTATTTAATTTACCGCCTTGCACTTCTTTGGGCACAGAAACTCTTTCTTCCTCACTCGAGATATTTTGTTTATCATTTAAAGTTCAGTTTTTGCCCATTATGGTTTTATTTATTTTCTGATCCTTACCATATCCTTATGCATATATTTGATTCGATTTTTTTTATTCACTTTCGTAAAAGTAATATCTCATGTACTAGCTTTCATATTTAGATTTTGTGTAGCTTTTCAAAACCTATCAAAATATTTGGATTGATTGGAAAAGAGGTTTATCCAATATGTCTCACGATTCAAGATAGACAGACCTAGTAAATTCATTTTAGTATCATTTACAAAATATAAAAACCAAGTAGTTATGGAATTTGAGAAATTGACAAGGTTGGTAACTCCCCTAGTTTAACTAGGCTAACTGAAGTTATATATAATGTTTCACAAAAATTTGCTGTGAAGAAAAATTCAAATAAAGATAAAGAAAAATTCGTATATCCCTACCAACTTTTCTCAAGGATTTATTCATTAATTTTTTCAGTTTTATTGACACTGAGGCAAATGCTTTAAAGATTGAGAGAAGTTTCAAGTTCTTATAAATCTAAGAAAATATGTATAATATCAATGTTTGTTTTTATCTCTCTCTCTCTCTCTCTCTCTCTCTCTCTCTCCTCTCTCTCTCTCTCTCTCTCTCTCTCTCCTCTCTCTCTCTCTCTATGTATATATATATATATGTATGTATATATATATATATATATATATATATATATATTTGTTTATTTATTTGTGTATATATATATAAAGGCTACTGTATATATATAATATATATATATATATATATATATATATATACATACATACATATATATATATATATATATATATATATATATATATAGATATATATATATATGTATATATATACATATATATATATATAAATATATATATATATATATATATATATATATATATATATATATATATATATATATATATAGTATATGCAACATCTTATTCCCCTTGTAAACTAAACATAGTGATTTCAAGATCACGTTCATCTCGGTGTAAATCAGAAGTTTTGTTACAATAGAGTGTAATAATTAATGTAAAACCATTTAGTGGAAAGATGACGTTTAAAATCCACAATGATATATTACAGATCTTTGAAAAATATATAAATTATATTGGGAAACAACTTTTCTCTTTTAAAATAGTTCCACTTATCTATGTAGTAGAACCAGTGCCCAGGAGGCACTTGGCGATATTCAGTCTTATCTGCTTTAGACTTTGTCTTCAAACATCAATCACAGAACATTGATAGGTAGAATGATACTCAAGGTGTAGTCATCTGCATCTATAGCCATACCTGGTTTTATATCTGATTACCATGTCTAATATATGAAGAACTGTATCGTTTATGGCTTGAAAATATTTAACAATTCTGAGAGCAAAATGTCTCCTTCTGCTGGTAACGGAGAAAGAAAATAGTCGCCAGCAATTCAATGAAAATTTAACTTCAATCATCAACTACCGCTTCCTGTCTTTACCTCCAATGCCCATAGTTCTTGGTTGGGGCGATAGATGATGGCTGATAGAGACACTCAATGCGAAGGCGCTTTCCGATCCCTTCATCTAGAAGTATAGCCTTTAGTTCAATGGGGATCATCAAATAGTAAAATTTATTAGCAATCGGTTCTGCTGTACAAAACTTTCCAAAAATATCAATTCGTCATGATTTAATTCCTAGTTTGATATAATGTGTATGAAGCACTGTTAGTATCTTGCGTTTAGGCAAAGGTTCTTTAGTCATTGAGACTATAGATCCTGAAAAGTGTCCACTATTTGTTAGAACCCACAACATAAATATTCTTTTTAATTATAGCGGTATGTCTTATCCATAGCTCAAGTGCAAACTTGCCTTGTTTCTAGCCAATCACAAGGTAACTTGTTTAAAAATTCCCAATTTGTCTTGAAGGGATACGCCCTAGTATGGATGCCAAAACCAATATGGTAAAGAAATGCAGCTGAAGGACTTAATTTCAGTTTCCATTAAATCGTACAGTTACTTTAGGTGCTTCTTCGGTTACGTAAGAATAGAGAAGATAATTAAAGAATTCAGTAGATGGTAAACAAAGGAGCCTCTTTTTGCCCAACTTGATAATGCATTATGTAGAGCAGATGATTTTGTTTGTACTCTCGTGTTCAAAGGAAAAGTATTTTTATAACATCGTGAGGCAAAGAAGTAGGATATGGGAATTATTAACAGCTTCCTAAACTAAAGTTTCAAAAGTGTTCTGATGAACTCTACGTTATTTTATATACCTTTGACCTGACACTGAATTGTTGTAATTGTACCAATAAATTTTCTATATCTGTGATAGTCTTCACTCCACTAAAGCAAATGGCGAAGCTTCGGGTAAAATTACATGCCTGAAAGGCTTAAAATACAATATTGAAGACGTAATATTCAATTTCATTATGAACGGGGAATCTGAGGCAATTTCATTGTCACATACAATATAGTTGTTGTCTCATAACATCATTAGGTACTGGCGGCGATCTTCCTCGACAAGGTCTCGGTGATATGGGGCCTCTTTTACCTTTCTTTGTTAATAATGATTTTTACTGTTTTTATTTTTTTTGCTCTAATTCACTGGACACTGGACCTTCCCTGAAATTATTGATTTTTTCTCTCAGACCATTTGGTGGTATTTTTAATCTCCTGAAGAAAATAAAAAAAGTTATATTTCCATAAACCAAGTCCAATGTGACAAGGATAAACTTCAAATTAACTAATATTCCTTCTTAGATTAAATGCTTAGGATAAGGAAATATAAAATTCGTTAATCTATTTGTGAATTAAATGGGCAATGATTTCTCAACAAAATAGCCTTGAAGTTCAATTGTACAGCATAACCGATCAAAATTAATGCTGAAGCACAATATAGGTTGTTTCTCAGTACTGGTTCATACAGTAGAACAATCTATTGACAGTTCTGACTCCAAAACACCTATCAATACCAGTAGGGATTTCAAGAGATGTAGATTTCTAAGCAAAATCTTAGATTGTGTCCTATTGATATGGCTAAATAGGTATATGGTTATTCTTGCATATTGCTCAAAAAAAGTTAAAATCTTGCTAACTACTGTACTGAAATTAGTTATAATTCTCATTCTACTCAACGATTTATTTAAATTAGACAAGAATATGCCCAATATATATATATATATACATACATATATATATATATATATATATATATATATATATATGTATATATGTATATATATAAATATATCTATAAGCGTATATATATATATATGTATATATATATATATGTATATATATATATATATATATATATATATATATATATATATATGTGTGTATATATATATATGTATATATATATAGATGTTTATATATATAAATATATATATAGATGTTTATATATATAAATATATATAAATATTATATATATATATATATATATATATATGTTTATATATATATGTATATATATATATGTTTATATATATATATATATATATATACTCTTCTTTTAACTTTCTTTATTCCACACACAGTCGTCAGAGTTCTCTTTATCTGATAAAAGGTATTGATTTACCATTCTCCTGTTCTCTTTTCCTTTTTTAAAGAGTGGTAGTGTGAGAGATACAGCAATTTCCTTCCTAAAATATATTTACAAGTGAGGGAAAGAACAAAGATGTAATGTGTCAAGATGAATTTCTCTCTCTCTCTCTCTCTCTCTCTCTCTCTCTCTCTCTCTCTCTCTCTCTCTCTCTCTCTCTCGTTACTGAGGAACGATAAATAGAATCTTTCGTTTCTGTTTTTAACATGAAATTTTATTTTGAAGTCACCTCTTAACGGAACTAATTTCCTTGTTTTTAATTGTTGTGTATAAGTTCAGAGTACAAAACATTTGTTACATATTTAGAAAAAAGGAAAATTTATATTCGAGCTGATATGAGAAAGAGAGAATGTTTATGTTAATTCCTTTCGTGTTTTTTCCATAACTATCGGAAATATAACTGAACAATACAAAACATAAACTTTTATTATTCTATGAACTGAACGTTGAAAGTAAACATTGGTCCCTCTAAGACTTAAAATGAAACCTGTCTCGAAGTTGAAAGAAAAAGAGAGAACTTTGAAAACGAGGAACAGAAATTTCCACAAATGACGTGAGTTTAACAGGAAGTATTTTTTTTTTTTGGGGGGGGGAGAGGATGTTAACCACAATTTGCATATTTTCTGTAGTAATTTAATAATGATTTTCTATGAGTTTAACGAAACCATGTAAATATATAAAAGATTAATACTGAGAAGATAAACATCGTAGGAGGTAGAATTAGATATTGTTTTTAAGGGGAAGTAATTCTGAAAGTATTAAATATATGCTTCTATATATACACATCCGGTTGAATTATACAGGCAGCTGAGAGGGCATTTGGAATAGACAAAAAGATGATTGCAGATGTATGATATACTGTACGTCTTGTACTCAGAAGCTAATGAAAGACAAAGAGTAACAGATAATAGGCAAATAGCGATAACGGAACTGGTCTTAAATATGGAAATAGATAATTTATAACTACAGCAAGAAAACGCTAAGGTGATATTAGGGATTTATTTAGAATGCAAATCAATAATGAAATATAACGTAAAATACAACATTCATTCTCCGAATAAGTATCTGGTGATAAATCTCCGCGAATTACACTCAATTACGTACACTTTTGAAATGTTGTATCTAGAAGAGTGAGTTTTGTCAATTCATAAGACATCAATACTTGTAAGTATGAGATTTGGTAATTTTTTTTTTTTTTTATTAATATTTTTTTTGCTAAGATTCCATAGAATTCTCCTATTTCCTTCTGTGGTTCAGTTGGGCTTAGTTGTGTCACATATTGTCAAAGGTAATGACACTGATGCTATTTTAGGTGATTTCTCTATTCATTGTCAAATACGTTGCCCAATGTATTAAGAAGAGGTAACGAATTAAGAAATTGCCTCCAATAACGTCCATATCATTAGCTTTTGACATATATGTGACGGAACTAAGCCCCATTGAGCCATAAAAGGAGCATTTTATGGAATCGAAAAAATAAAACAGTTGACCTATACTCATTTAAACTATTTTGGGTATGCCTTTAACGTGTTATTTAGAATAAATTACATTATAGTTTCTGACAACCTCCACAATGAACTGAGAAAATTATAGTTCCATAGAAACTTCTCACATTCAATAAATGGACTGTTCCTTTTACATTAAATCTCTAATTTTTTTACGATGAGGCAAAGTAATAAGGACCTGAATATAAGAGCAATTTATGTGATACGTTTGCTTAGGATATGAAATAATTATATTATGTGCCTCTCTTTAGTCCCTGAATGATACTTGGTTAAAAAGGTGAACCCATTAGTTTACAGCAAAGAAGTTGGTGTAAAAAAATAATTACATGTCATGTCAAATGAATCCGGTTTGAGGTGTGGAAGGCAATAACACATGACCACACGTTTCTATTTTCCAGTAGCAATATACATACATTATTTTTTCATTCATTTTGCTCTTATACCATAAATCTTTATCGTATTTTTTCTTCATACATTTTTTGTAACTAGATTTTAATTAACAACAACGATATCTTCTTCCCAGACATATCAATCTATTAGTCTCAATCTTCCCCCCCCCCCCCCCTCGCGATTTATCGTAGATACTGTATTTTCCCCAACGGTATGAGTCTCATTTGTATGTCTTGTGGAAGACTTTTCCTTCTTTAATGTAAGTGTTGTGTGTTACTATTTAATATTGTTAACTTTTTGCATATGTTTTTTTTTTCTTCCCTCCACCTTTCTTTTTCCTAAGCAAGAACCTCTTATAGACTCGTCATATCTCGTGACTATACTGCCTGCACAGTGATTCCATCCATACCAGATTCGTCTCTAAATTCTGACCCAACAACTTGAAACTTTAGTCCAAAATTTGTTCCTTTTCTCCCCAACATTACACAAGTGATATAAATGGATCTCAAATCACCTCGAAGCCTCCTAAGTCTCCTTCATTCTTTTCCCCTTCCTTCACTCCCATCCCTCTAGTCTAGGCAATCTACGGATGCTTCGCCTGCTTTTATAGAGTAGTATAAATGGCCCCAAATGACCTCCAACCCTCTTCCGTCTCGCTTCCCTCATTATTGTGACTCCAGTACATCCTTCTCGCAGCCTACGGATATTTTACGCCTTTGTTGAGAGCACATAATTATGAGTCCGTTTTCCGACCTCCAATTAGCTATTTCCGGGCATAATGTTTCGTTGCTAGTTGTTCTATATTTGTGTGTATGTATCTAGTGAGTGAAAGTTACCCTTTCCTTATTTTATATCCTATCATCTTACCTTTCCCCTAAGTGATGTCTTTAGCAAAAATTCATGGTCTCATCTTGGGTGTCTTATTACTTACAGGTGTGATAGATGGCCTGGATTAGAATTTATTGTGAAGGTGCATATAAATATTTTCCTTGTAGAGATCCTCCTTAAATAAGGAATTTGAATAACCATATCAAATATTTTGTGCATATGTCAAAGGGTGAATTAAAAGGTAAACATATAAAGCCTTCTCATAATATTCGTTTATCAAAGTAGAATGTTCCTTTTGTGAAGGATAATTACTTTATTCATGTTGAAAAGTTCATTACAATATCATGTATGTGCATAAACTCTACTCGGACATATAACAACATATCAGGTATTAATATGAAGAGTTTCTGGTAATAACTTTCCATCCTAGCATTGAATGTCGTCAAAGCTCCTATGAAATGCGTGTACCTTTTATAGTTTTAAAAATGATTCTTTAAGACTTAATCTTTCCTGTTTGTTTAGTTACGTTGTCTACTTAAAGGGGAGAAGCATTTATGAATTAGATATATCACTCAACTGTAAGAAGTAATAGAGAATGATAAGTCATTAACAATTTAAGACGACGTGAAAGGAGAAGAATTTTTCCACCTTACTTTAATTAAGTAGACAATAACATTGGCGAATGTACGACATCAGATATACTACGATTTATTTTGTTATGCTTATAAAGAATTGTCTTCTGACTCTAAACATTCCCTTTGTACTATAGCTCTTTTCTTTTCTCTTCTTCCACTCTATGCTCTGTATTATGTTGAATTAAGTAAAGCAATACCGAGCAGTTGATCTGCATTACCGCTGTACAGTAAGTTACCTTCAGAAAAGATATTTAAAATCTTTGATTGTGTCTACTTTTTTCCTTAATTACTGTCACTGTAAAGGAAGAATAAGACATTCAATCGTTATTTATAAGATAAATCTATTTTTATATTTTCTTTAACAGATACAGTATTATGAGCATGTCGATATAAATAATATATTATCAATTCAACATGAATAAGTTACTTCAATAGACTAATTTTATGAGACTTTCATATCTTTACATCTCAATTCAATCTTTTAAGGGAGATATTCATATTATATGCTTAAACAATCAAAGAAATAAAAGCTAAGTCTTGTACGACATAAAAATAGACATTCTATTGCGCTTGCAAACATCAAAAACATCCCAAAAAAGTCTATGATTTTTTTTTACTTCGGCGAAGAGGAAGATCAAATGATATGACTCAATAAAATAAGGAAGACTGGGGGTGGCTGAGGGCCAGATATGCTACTCATGTACAAACACACACACACACACACACAATAGCCGATATTTTTGTAAGCCTATTGTCTGCTTTGTTTGGTTCAGAATCCTTATCAACTTGTTTGAATTAGTCTAAAATTTTATTAGCCATCAAGGATTTCATTTATTGTCCTTGGTCATTCTGTAAAATACATCTTTAAGTCTTTTCGTTCTATTTCTATATCTAAACTTTTTTTTAAAAATAGATCTTGGGCTTCATGATATTGGAAGAACGTCTGTTTCCTTACAAAGAAAACATCCATGCAAAAATATATCAGATTATTCTAAATTAATTTCTAATGACACTTCAAGTTTCGTAATTTGTAAACATAAGTTGTTGCAGAAATTTCAGTCAAATACAAGTTTACTTTTTTTCTTTATCCTCTTTAGTGAGTTGCGAATAAATCATTAAACAGAATTAGGATTTTTTTTTTAATGAAGACACTTAGACCATGAGACGAACGTTGTTAAGGTTATGTAATCATTGTAATGTCTGGCAGCAACTATTTTTTTTTAATAAAAGCTGAATATCAGCCTGAAAACTTCATGATTACCATAATAAATTAATCGTCGTCGCCTAATAGAAAAGTTATAATTAGCAAATCAATCTATTTCACATATTTTTTGTTGTTCTTATTAGAAAAGTTAGAAAAATCAATATTCCCAATCCTTACTCAAAACGCTACCCACAATCCCCCTAAAACAAGAAAACTATGTGGCCTGATATTGAGAGGGTTTACAATCTCTAAAAACAAAGAAATCCATTTCAATTCACTTCCCCTTCCACTTTAATATGAGGGAAAGGGAAAGACGAGGCTCCTCCATCCTGTGGCAACACCAACAAAAAGAAATCTTTGTTATTTTCCTGACAAGTAAAGATGTTTGGGACGGAAATTGCTGTACTAAAACTGGAAACCTTCCTGCGGTAACACTACGAAAAAGAAAAAAGAATAATATAAAAGAAAAGAAAGAACACAAAAACATCGTCATTTATCATATATATAAAGTTAACTCATCGATTACTAAGAACAATATAACGAAAGAGTAAACGTAAATCGAGATTCTACCAGGATAATATTAAAAGAAAATTATGCTTTCACCTTGTGTGCATTGCTAGCCGAGTCGCATTTTCAAGTAATCTAATTACCCACAACGTAGAGTAGCAAATATACTCACCATTGGGAGAGCTTTGCCCATTAAACATCTTATCAAATTCAACAAGAATTTCGAATGAAGACGTTCACTAAGAGGTTCAGACGCAAGGACCGTGTCTTATATAGAACGGATGCTGGGATGAGTCTATCATCTGTCCTAAAATATACTTTTTATTTAGTAATCTAATCAAGAATTGGGTTCATATATCTAAACTGGATATGGTTTATCTGACAAGAACGAATCTGATCTATATGATCATCTCACTTCGTTGTTGTTGTTTTTTTTATGTATGAATGGTGGAAGGGGGTTGTTAGGAAAATTTGCTTATATACCCGGTGGAGAGATAATTATAATAATTGTTAGGTACTTCAGGTAAATTAGGGTAAGCCAAATAACTAATGAATTAGAGTTGAAGTACAATAACAGTTAACTGTTGTTGTTGCATTATTATTTAAAATTAAATTCAAATGATATGCAGTTTGGTCAAGAAAATATGCTCAAATCACTGACATTTCTTTCCTCTGACAGCCTCTTCATCTTTTATAACGCTTTTAAAAAGCTAAAATCACTGGCTTTAACAGCACCTGCACTCATTGCACAACCTCAACAATGTTTACCATTCTTCCAGAAGTCTAAAATACTATCTGTGACTTCGAATTATCTTAACACATATTTAGCTCCAATCAGGGCATGACACAAATTATGTAGAATGAAGGTGAACTCTATTATAACTTCAAATATGATTGGTAAAAGGTTACTACATTTCCTGCAGATCCTTAAATACATGATAATCATTAAAAATGTCAATGACATTATTGAAGGAAGATTAATTTTTCTGGGGGAAAAATTGTAATTAAACTTGATTAGTGTATTGAAACCCTGAGGAAATGTTAAGTTCTTTTTTACCTTCCATTTTTTAATAATTCTCCGAATCAGTGTTCCGTGGCTGTCTCACTTTAATCTGTTGGAAAAAACAAAAAACTAACTTTTTCAATGAAGATCTTTCTAGAAAACTATGGCAAAGTTCCTTGATTAGCTTAATGTACATGCTTCATAAGATTTTACTCAGTTCTAATCATCCTTTACATTCAAACTTTGCAACGCCATATGATCAACCATGTAGTGTACTTCAAGAAATTAGAATAAATTTTTTTTTTTTTGTTTCTAAATTCGACCACAGGTTTTAAAGGATCTTATGGAGAACCGTGACTGAATTATGGAATGAATCTCCTATTTTTGTATTTGAATCGTTGAAACCTCAGAAGTTCTAAGTCCAATTCCTCTTTATTGAGTAGGCTCAAGTGAGTCTTGTTTTATAGATTTGCTTCTTTTATCTCAATTGCTTTCCTTCATCATTTCATTTACACATTTTATTCAATATTACATTTTTTCTCATATTGGACAGTTTATCCCCCTTCTAATTGCATCATAGTTTTCAAACCAGGGTTGCAACCTGGTTAACAATAATGGTAGAAATAGTGATGATGGTAAAAGCAGAGGTCACCTATTGTAGAAATAATCGTGAAGTTAGGTACCTTTTGCAATCTTTGAAGTATTTTGTAATCATTTGACAATGAAAATCCAGGGGAATATTATTATTAATTAAAATAGTACTCGTTCACTTATGTTTTATCTTAGTCCTCTTCAAAATGGCAATAAACAAACGTTAACAACTTAATTTTAGTATCGGAAGGAACAATGAATAGTGAGATACCTTTGCTAGGTAATGATGGCGTTTCACTATAAAATTATTCAGTTTACAGAGTATATTTGACTATTTGTTTTCAAATAAGATTTATATATTGATACATATGAGAACTGTTCCCGATGATACCGATAACTAGTGACTTGATTTGTGAAGTTATAACCGTCATTGCTGAGAAAAATTTAAATTCAGCGATTCTTTCTTTCCTGTTGCTATACGTGGGATTAAGCCAGTAACCACTTTAGCAGACAAGTAGCCCATATGGTTTTTTTTTTTTTACAAGTCTTACGAATGTGACCAGTAGATCATGCCATATGTTTTTTAGAAAAGGAACACATAGCAGCAATATCTACTAAACCAATTAGAGCAATCTAGTGAAAATCAACGCTGAAATGTGTTCTGAATTGCTCTTGCCAACATCTCCATTGATTTTGGTAGTTTCTGAAAACTTCATCTATTATAGCTAAATGATTATCCTTCATAAAAGTATGTTTGAAATTAGTGGGGTTTTAGAGGAAACAGGTAAAAATAACTCCACTACTTGGTCCAAGTCCCATAAAGGCTTCTTGAAAGATCTCCCACATCAACCCATTATGCGATATCGGGCTTTAGTGTGTGGTGTTCCCATAATCAAGATCACTTTATTAAACAGTGTCCCAGAAAACACGTTTTCTTCATTTGGACCCATATGAGGATTATTTGTAGTGCATTATTGATGGTTATAATGTAAATGTTAATTAGTTATTATAGTGTAGAGATATATTATGACTTTTAGTGCCTTTTTTATTATTTATTTGAATTTTATACTTTTAGTCATTTTAGTATAGGATAGTGATATGCAATTACTTCTAGTGGCATTACTCTTTGTAATGATAGTGATGAGAATATTTTTTTTTCCCAGCTCCATATCTCTGGGATTGCAAAGCTTAGGCGATTTGTCGTCAATCAAGGCCTTGAGAGGGAGATTGAGGTCGCAGATGACATCCTGAACTCGACTGAAGACGAGACAATTGACGCTGGATTCCTCCTAGACATGGAGGAAGAGGAACTCTTTTCTTAGTCTCTTCTGGTGAGTTAAAAAAGCTAATTTATACAGTTAACTAATACTTTTTATTTATATTAATTGCTTTTCCTGAATATTTACTTTCTGGCATGGAATTGCATGACCTAGCTGATAACTTTAAATTTACTTATACCTTATAAACTATTTTCTTGATATTCTCCATTGCTTACCTTGTCTTCTTTCAACTTGTCTACCTGCTGTGCCATCAGTAGCCATTGCCTGGCTCCCCTTAGTTCGTGTTCAGGTGAAGAGGGGACTTGGTCAGTCTCTATGACATTTTGCTAATGGCATAATTACCTGTCCCTTGTCTCGTCCGTTAACGAATGACCTTTAAACTTTTAAACTGGAAAAGATAGTAACTCGATTAACCAGAATTTAATTATCTCAAAACAGCTATTCTCATTTATTTTTATCTGATTATTATAGTAGTTCTTTGTTTGTATATAATCAAAAGGAGAGAGAGAGAGAGAGAGAGAGAGAGAGAGAGAGAGAGAGAGAGAGAGAGAGAGAGAGAGAGAGAGAGAGAGAGAGAGAGATCATATATATATTACTAAAGAATGAAATCGGATTTTTGTGAATTCTTCATTCAGACTTTTATAGGAATGCATTCTGTAAAATTATTCAGAAAAGACAGTTGAAAAAAGATATGTATATATGACTTCAGTGAAAAAATGCTGAGACATTTTTCCTCTCTACCTACCTTGGTACATATCTAACATTTTTTTTCGTACAACAATAAAAAGTAAAGATGGGATCCCTTCTATTTCGCACACAGTTTTCATTTATTTAGCTTCAAAAAGGGTAAATTAGAAGTATTGTTGTTCAAATAACAGTTCGTTTCACTGGGGCACGTACATTATCATTCTGAATTTGTTTAAGATTCACGAAATATTTCTTCGTTTATCTCTTTCGTTACAGTTGTTTTCTTTACAAAGATTATCTTATCATAACTTGTATCGTTGACTCTGGTTCTGATTAATCTTATTCACGAAAACTCAGTGACCTGGAAATCACACCAGCACATATATAATAGCTTTATTCATGAGGAAACAATGACAGAATTAAGTATATTTTGTATCTTATGCACTCCTATAAGCACTTATAATCTCATCTCATTGATTAGACCAGGGGATTGAATGGGTGTGGGGGAAGAGATATCGTATGATTTGTCTTTTGAGCAAATACCTCCTAAACATTGTTTGACTCATTGAAGCATTCGTAGATATGATACGGTGAAGATCATCTTTAATATTAGATCCAATCGCTAGTGGGACGGATGAGCTATCCGTCCTAAGTTTGACGCGACTCCTAAGAAAAGAAGGAAGTTGATTTAGGAAAATACGTTCTCTTAAAATAGAAAATTTAATCATAATTAGAGTTATGAATATTAGCATAGAAGGAAAAAAGGGACAATAAACCCCGCAATCCGAGAAACATTATGTAGTTTTCAGTTGTGAATGGAAGAACAATTTGTATAATATTCCAAGTAGCGCATTTTGGTAAGGGGGATTGTTGGTCTGAAAAGCGTAGAAGTACAAGGTAGGTAGAGAAGGGTTAAGGGTAGCATGATTACATCAGCGCTTTTAGGTAAATTAGTCAATTAGAGGAAATGGGAGGTGATATATTGGTAACAGGGAAGGGAATTTATACTGGGTGGCGAATTTATTTTCGTGCTTCAGGACTTCTTTTTCAGAGTTACACTGATGAAGCCGAAGAATGTATAATCAAAAGGAAGATTGGAATTACAGACTATGTAAAGATTCATTCTATCTCTTCTTTGATTCCTAAATAACAATATTCTTAGTCTAAATACCACAATATCAAGAATTTTAGGTGAGCCATATATTCTACAAATTAATGTACCCCTTGGACTATTTATATTTTCTTATGTTCTTTATTTCAAATTCTAATTTCTTATCCAAAACAAGAACAAAAAACAGTATATACCTGTTTCCATTTCCGTAGCTAGTGCGCAATGCTTTGGATAATGGCTTTAGCAGATATCTCATATCTTACGATTATGTTCACTAACGCTGTTATGCAAGATTTCAAACAAAATGTTTCTCGTAACAAAAGGTTCCTGAAAAAAAAATGTAACAGACTATTTCTTTTACAAACTAGTTAAAGATATAAGCTCTTGAAAAATAATTTGTTATCTTTGTTGCTTTAGAAGTGTAATATAATTTTCGTTAATACTATCATGCAATCATTTCAATCATATAGCATCATCAATATTTTTCGCATGAAGAAGCCGTTTACACTGACGAAAAAAAAAAATAAGAAAATACTTAATTCCAATAAAAAGAACTGTTTAGTCGTCAAGAATGACCTTATTGTAAATTATAATCACGAATACGAAGCTGTTTCTTACAGTTATAAGGGACGTCTCCCTTCACGTACAGTTGGACACATGAATTCTTGGCACACCTCGCTCTAATGAATAGCACCCAGTCACACCATTATTGCGCGGCTGAAACAATGAAATAGAAAGGACTGTTCTTTTACATTAACTCATCTCTAATTTTTCATGATGATGCAAAGTAATGACTGGAAGTATTTAACTTGAGGATCGTTTATATAATTTCACAGCAATGTAGTCCTTGAATGATACTTAGTTCAATAGGTGAACCCATTAGTTTGCCACAAAGAAGTTGGTGTAAAGAAATAATTACATATAATGACAAATGAATCCGGTATGAGGTGTGGAAGGCAATAACACATGACCACACCTATATACTTTCCAGTATCACCATACATACATTATTTTTGTTATCTTTCTACTTTTAGGCCATAAATCTTTATCATATTCCTTTTTTCATACATATTTTTTTGCTACTAGATTTTAATCAACAACAACAGTATATTATTCCCAGATATATCAATCCACCAGTCTTAATCCCCCCCCCCCACCGATTCATTTTAGATACTTAATTTTCACCAACGATATGAAACTCATTTGTGTCTTGTGGAAGAATTTTCCTTCTTTAATTAAAGTGTTGGCTGTTACTATTTCATTTTATTTTTATTTTATCATGTATTCTTTTTCTCTCTCTACCTTTCTTTTTTCGAACCCAGAACCTCTGATAGACTCATAATATCTCCTAGACAGCGATTCCATCCATACTAGATTCGTCTCTAAATTCTGACCCAACAACTTGAAATTTTAGTCCAAAATTTGTGCCTTTTCTCCCCAACATTACACAAGTAATATAAATGGATCTCAAATCACCTTGAAGCCTCCAGTCCTAAGACTCCTTCATTCTTTTCCCCTTCCTTCACTCCCATCCCTCTAGTCTAGGCAATCTACGGATGCTTCGCCTGCTTTTATAGCTTAGTATAAATGGCCCCAAATGACCTCCAACCCTCTTCCGTCTCGCTTCCCCCATTACTGACTCCAGTACATCCTTCTCGCAGCCTACGGATATTTCACGCCTTTGTAGAGAGTACATAATTATGAGTCCGTTTTCCGACCTCCAATTAGCTATTTCCTGGCATAATGTTTTGTTTCTAGTTGTTCTATAGTTGTGTGTATGTATCTAGTGAGTGAAAGTTACCCTTTCCTTATTTTATATCCTATCATCTTACCTTCCCCCTTACTGAGGTCGTTAGCAAAAATTCATGGTCTCATCTTGGGTGTCTTATTACATACAGGTGTGATAGATGGCCTGGTTTAGGATCTAGTGTGAGGGTGCTTATAAATATTTTCCTTGTAGAGATCCTCCTTGAATATGGAATTTGAATAACCATGTCAGATATTTTGTACTTACATTAAAGGTTGAATTGAAAGGAAAATATATAAAGCATTCTCATAATTTACGTTTATCAAAGTAGAAAGTTCATTTTATGGAGGATAATTACTTTATTCATGTTGAAAAGTTCATTACAATATCATATGAGTGCATAAACTGTACTCGGACATATAACACAATATCAGGTATCAATATGAAGAGTTTCTGGTAATAACTTTCCATCCTAGAATTGAATGTCGTCAAATCTCTTATGAAATGCGTGTACCCTTTTGCAGTTTTAAAAATGATCCTTTAAGACTTAATCTTTCCTGTTCGTTTAGTTACGTTGTCTACTTACAGGGGAGAAGCATTTATGAATTAGATATATCACTCAACTGTAAGTAGTAATAGAGAACGATAAGTTATTAACAGTTTAAGACGACGTGGAAGGAGAAGAATATTTTCACCTGACTTCAATTAAGTAACATTAGTGAATGAAGGACATCAGATACACTAGTTTATTAAGATTTATTTTGTTATGAATAAGAAGAATTGTCTTTTGACTATAAACCTTCACTATAAACTACCGCTTTTTTTTCTATCTTCTTCCACTCTGTGCTCCGTATTATTTTCCAATAAGTAAAGAAATATCGAATGGTCGATCTGCATTACCGTTGTACAGTAAGTTACAATCAGAAAAAATTTGCTTAAAATATTCGATAATGTCTACTTTATTCCATAATGATTTTCATTGTCAAGGAAGAATAAGACATTCAATCCTAATTTATAGGAAAAATCTACTTCTATATTTTTTTTAACAGATACGAATTATTTATTTGTCGATATAAATAATATATCAATTCAACAAGAATAAGTTAATTCAATAAATGAATGTTATGAGACTTTCATATCTTTACCTCTCAATTCAATCTTTTACTACAATCAAAATTAATTTATTAAGGAAGATATTCATATCATATGCATAAGTAATCCAAGAAATAAAGGCTGAGTCTTATGCGACCTAAATCTAGGCCTTCTATTGCACTTGCAAACATTAAAGACATCCCAGAGAAGTCTATAAATTTTTTATTTTCCTTTTTTTTTTGTCCTTCAGCGAAGAGGATCGTCAGATGATACGACTCAATAAAATAGGGAAGACTGGAGGTGGCTGAAGGCCAGATATGCTACTCATGTACAAACACACACAAAATAGTCGATATTTTTTTAAGCTTATTATCTGTTTTGTTTGGTTCAGAATGTTTAACAAATTTGAATTAGTCTAAAATTTTATTATTCATCAAGGATTGAATTTATTGTCCTTGGTCATTCTGTAAAATAGATCTGTTAAGTCTCTTCGTTCTATTTCTATACCCAAACCTTTGTAAAATAGCTCTTGGGCGTCATGATATTGGAAGAACGTCTGTTTCCTTGGAAAGAAGAATTCCTTGCAGAAATATATCATTATTCTAAATTAATTTCTAATGACAATTAAATTTTCATGATTTGTAAACATTAGCTGTTGCAGAAATTTCAGTCAAATACAATTTTACTTTTTTCTTTACTCTCTTTTGTGAGTTGCTAAGAAATCATTAAACAAATTTGGATATTTTTTTTTCTATTTAAGACAATTAGTTCATAAAACGACTGTTGTTAAATTTATGTAATCATTGTAATGTCTGGCAGGAAATACCATTTTTAATAAAAGCTGGATGTCAGCCTTACAACTTCATGCTTACCATAATAAAGTAATCGTCGTTGCCTCAAAGAAAAGTTGTAACCAGCAAATCAATTTATTTCACATTTTTTTTTTTTTTTTAATAGAAGATTTTGAAAAATTAATATTCTTAAATGAAAACTCTACCCACAATCCCCCTAAAACAAGAAAACTCTGAGGCCTGATATTGAGAGGGTTTACTATCTCCAAAACAAAGAAATCCATTCCAATTCACTTCCCCTTCCACTTTAATATGAGGGAGAAGGAAAGACGAGGCTCCTCCATCTTGAGGCAACACCAACAAAAAGAAATCTTTGTTATTTTCCTGACATGTAAAGATGTTTGGGACGGAAATTGCAGTACTAAAACTGGAGACCTTCCTGCGGTAACACTCTTTACACACACACACACAAAAATAAAAAAAAATAAATTAGTAATATAAAAGAAAATAAAGGAGACAAAAAATCAGCACATATCATATATAAAGTGAACTCACCGATTGCCGAGAGCCATATAACGAAAGGGTATATTAGATCTTATTCCATCAAGTTCGAAAATATTACAAGTTCCAAAGTAAACGTAAATGGAGATTCTATCAGGATGATATCAAAAGATAATTATTCTTTCATCTTGTATGCATTGCTAGCTGAGTCGTATTTTCAACTAAGCTAATTACCCACAACGTAGATTAGCAATAGACTCACCATTGAGAAAGCTTTGCCCATTAAACATCTTGTCAAATTAAACAGGAATTTCGAATGAAGAGAGTAAGGAACGGAGGATGGGATGAGTATCATCTGTCCTAAAATATACCCTTTATTTAGTAATCTAATCAAGGTTCTTTGCTCTAAACCGGATATGGTTTATTTGACAAAAACGACTGCTCCACATGGTCATCTCACTTGTTTATTTTTTCTTTTTTTTAAATGAATGGTGGAAGGTTTTTTTTTCTTTTTTTTTAAATGAATGGTGGAAGGGTTTTTTTTTCTTTTTTTTCAATGAATGGTGGAAGGGGGTTGTTAGAAAAATTTGCTTATTTACCTGGTGGAGAGATAATTAAGATAATTGTTTGGTACTTCAGGTAAATTAGGGTAAACCAAATAACTAATGCCTTCGAGTTGAAGTACAATAACAGTAAACTGTTCTTCTCGCATTATTATTTGAATCAATTTCAAATGATATGCAGTTTGGTCAAGGAAATATGCTGGTGGCGCTTCCAGAATGCTCAAATCACTAGCATTTCTTTCCTCAGACAGCCTCTTCATCGTTTATAACGCTTTTTAAAAGGCTAAAGTCACTGGCTTTAACAGCACCTGCACTCACTGCACAGCCTCAACAACGTTTACCATTCTTCCAGAAGTCTAAAATACTATCTTCTGTGACTTTGAATTATCTTAACACATATTTAGCTCCAATCAGGGCATGCCGCAAATCATGCAGAAAGAAGGTGAACTCTATTACAACTTCAAGTATGATTGGTAACTGTCATTTCCTGCATATCCTTAAATACATGATAATTATTAAAGATGTCAATGACATTATTGAAGGAAGATTAATTTTTCTGGGATTTTTTTAATTAAACTTGATTAGTTTATTGAAACCCTGAGGAAATGTTTAGTTCTTTTTTACCTTCCATTTTTTTAATAATTTTACTTTTAGTGGCATTACTTTTTGTAATGATAGTAATGAGAATAATTATTTTTTTTCCAGCTTCCATAGCTCTGGGATTGCAAAGCCTAAGTGAGTTGTCCTCAGTCAAGGCCTTGAGAGGGAGATTAAGGTTGAAGATGACCTCCTGAACTCGACTGATGACGAGACAATTGACCCCGAGTGCCTCCTAGACATGGAGGAAGAGGAACTCTTTCCTCAGTCTCCTCTGGTGAGTTAAAAAAAGCTAATTTCTACAGTTTACTAATTATTGTTATTTCCATCTTCTTTTCCTGAGAATTTACTTTCTGGCATTGAATTGCATAACCTAGCTGTTAACTTTACTTATACCTTATATACTATTTTCATGATATTCCCCAATGCTTACCTTGTCTTCTTTCAACATGTCTACCTGTTGTGCCATCAGTAGCCATTACCTGTCTCACCTTGGTTCATGTTTAGGTGAAAAGGAAGACTTGCTCAGTCTTTCTGCCATTTTGCAAACGGCATAATTATCTGTCCCTTGTCTCGTCCGCTAAAGAGTGACCTTTAAACTTTTTAAACCGGAAAAGATAATAACTTGATTTACCAAGATTTAATCAACTCAAAACAGCTATTCTCATTTATTTTCCTCTCATTATTATAGTAGTTCTTTGTTTGTATATAATTAAAAAGTGTGAGAGAGAGAGAGAGAGAGAGAGAGAGAGAGAGAGAGAGAGAGAGAGAGAGAGAGAGAGAGAGAGAGAGAGAGAGAGAAATGTCTCCCATAGATAATTAAAACCATATATATATATATATATATATATATATATATATATGTATATATATATTCATATATATATATATATATATATATATATATATATATATATATATATATATTCATATATATATATATATATATATATATATGTATATATATGTATATATATATATATATATATATATATATATATATATATATATATATATATATATATATATATATTACTAAAGAATAACATCGGCTCTCTGTGAATTCTTCGTTCAGACTTTCATAGGAATGCATTCTGTAAAAATTATTCAGACAAGACTATTGAAAAAAAGGTATGTATATATGACTTCAGTGAAAAAATGCTGAGACATTTTTCCTCTCTATCTACCTTGCTATATATCAAACATTTTTTTCGTTCAACAATAAAAAGTAGAGGTGGGATCCCTTCTATTTCGCAAACAGTTTTCATTTATTTAGCTTCAAAAAGATGTAATTAGATGTTTTGTTGTTCAAATAACAGTTCGTTTCACTGGGGCACGTACATTATCATTCTGAATTTGAGTAAAATTCACGAAATATTTCTCTTCTTTACAAGTTTCTCATCATAATTTGTATCGTTGACTCTGGTTTTCGAATAATCTAATTCACGAAAATTCAGAGGCCTAGAAATCACACCAGCACATATAATAGCTTTATTCATAAGCAAAACAGTGATAGAATTAATATATTCCTAATATTGAGCACTCTCTTATAATCACATCATCTTGATTAGACCAGGGGATTGAATGGGTGTGGGGGAAGAGATATCGTATGATTTGTCTTTTAAGCAAATACCTGCTGAACATTGTTTGACTCATTGAAGCATTCGTAGATATGATACGGTGAAGATCATCTTTAATATTAGACCCAATCGCTAGTGGGACGGATGAGCTATCCGTCCTAACTTTGACATGACTCCTAAGAAAAGAAGGAAGTTGATTTAGAAAAATGTTCTCTTAAAAAGAAAATGGAACCATAATGAGAGTTATGAATATTAACAGTAGAAGGAAAAATGTACAATAAACCCTGCAATCAGAGAAACATTATGTAGTTATCAATCGTGAATGGAAGGAAGAACAATTTGTAGTATTGTCCAAGTAGCGCATTGTTGGTAAAGGGGGATGTGTGGTCTGAAAAGCGTAGAAGTACAAGTAAGGTAGAGAAGGGTTAAGGGTAGCATGATTACATCGGTGCTTTTAGGTAAATTAGCCAATGAGAGGAAATGGGAGGTGATATATTGGTAACAGGGATGGGAATTTATACTGGGTGGAGAATTTCTTTTCGTGCTTCAGGACTTCATTTTCAGAGTTACACTGATGAAGCCGAAGAATTTATAATCAAAAGGAAGATTGGAATTACAGACTATGTAAAGATTCATTCTATCTCTTCTTTGATTCCTGAAAAACAATATTCTTAGTCTAAATACCACAATATCAAGAATTTTAGGTGAGCCATATATTCTACAAATTAATGTACCCCTTGGACTATTTATATTTTCTTATATTCTTTATTTTAAATTCTAATTTCTTATCCAAAACGAAGAACAAAAACAGTACCTGTTTCCATTTCCGCAGCAAATGCGCAAAGCTTTGGATAATGGCTTTAGCAGATATCTCATATCTTACGATTATGTTCACTAACGCTGTTATGCAAGATTTCAAATAAAATATTTCTCGTTACAGAAGGTTCCTGAGAAAAAATTTAACCGACTAGTACTTTTCAAACTTATTAAAGATAGAAGCTCTCGAAAAATAATTGATGTTATCTTTGTTGCTTTAGAAGTGTAATATAGTTTTCGTTAATACTGTCATAAAATCATTCCAATCGTATAGCATCATCAATCTTTTTCACATGAAGAAGCCGTTTACTCTGACGAAAGGAAAAAAAAAAAATTAATTCCAATAAAAATAACCGGTTAGTCATCAAGGATGAACTTATTCTAAATAATGATCACGAATACGAAGCTGTTTCTTATAGTTATAGGGTACGTCTGCCCTTCACGTACAGTTGGACACATGAATTCTTGGCACACCTCGCTCTAATGAACAGCACCCAGTCACATCATTATTGCGCGGCTGAAATCATCAAATAGAACGGACAAAGGTGCTTTCGGATAATCTTTTTTGTTTATCAAATTTTTACAATGGCTATTAAGCTACATCGTTTTTATACGTGACCATGTATCTCCGCGTTATTAAAAACCCCAGTGCTTTTATGTAATCTATATGTATTAGTAATTTATATGTTTTTCTCGGTTATTACTCCATGGATGTGAAATCCTTTTTAGCCAGAAAAAAAGGTTTATTATAATTATGTAAATATTTGGTATTAATCCATAACAATTCTTTTGTTTAATATATTTTATGGTAAATGTCAGTTCAGCATTTAATGACACTTGTTTTTGATAACAGAGATGTAACTTAACGTAGCAGGAAGGAAGAAGATATGAACAGAAATTTTATTGATTAGTGATATTTTACTTAAAAATTTCTTTTCAATTACATTTCTCGTAATTTTTTCATCTAATTTTTGCGTGAGAGACGAATTCCAGATTATACCGTAAAAATATCTGTAATAACTTTGGAACATTTCTTACTCTTTTACTGATATGTCGATTTATTATGATGAAGGTCTCCTTTCTGCAGCAAAATAACATGAGATCTGCGCCATTCAGAATTCATGCAATTTTTATGAATTATTACACAATTGATCTAAAGCCGGATGCCTTTTAAGTTTTTTGCACTTTGTTTTTCTGATTGAGAATCTCTCTCTCTCTCTCTCTCTCTCTCTCTCTCTCTCTCTCTCTCTCTCTCTCTCTCTCTGTCGCGCGCGCGCTCATTTTTATGTGTGGAAGACAGATATTTAGCATCTACTGTAAACATGATGATATGTCCAATGTTTGTTTCTTAATGTTATCAACTTCCTCAAAAGGTTACATATAAGAAACCAACATATGATGCATAATTCATTCTAATATTTCCTGTTATGTTCTTCATCATCCTTTCAAAGGATGAAATTACAAATAATCTGTATTTCAGCATCTTCATTTTTTATATTTTTTCGTAACTTAGTTTAGTAGCCTAGCCTGCTTCTGATTAAATTCTAGTTTCATGCATTGATTATGAAGCATTGTCAGTATCTTGTGTTTAGGCACAAAATTCTTTGTCTATAACGTTATAGATCTTGAAAAGTCTCCAATGTTGGATAGATGACACAGCATAAATCGCTAATTATTGTTCATTATAGCTGTATGTCTTGTCTATAGCTTAAGTACAAATTCCCCTTGTATCTAGCCAATCTCTAAGGTAGCTTGTTTAAAAACTGCTAAGGTGTCTTGGAGGGATACATCCCAGTATAGATGCCAAAACCCACATGGTAGAGAATAGCAATTGAAGAATATAAATTCAGTTTTCCTTAAATTATACAATTACCTCAGGTTCTTATTCGGTTGTACGAGTAAAGAATAGGGAAGGTGAGTAAAGAATACAGTGTTTGGTTAAAAAAAAGAGCGCCTTGTCGCCCAACTTGATAGTGCACCAGGTAAAACAATTTGATTATATAAATACTTTTGTGTTCAAATGAAAGGTGGCAGGATGTCAGATTTCTCAATATTAATCTGTGGAAGGAAGCCTAAACTCAAGTTTCAATAGTGTTGGGATGAACTCTTAAGTTATTTTGTATACCTTTGACGTGACACTGAATTATTTTAATTGTACTTATATGTTTTCTATATATGTGGCAGTCTTCATTCCACTAAAGCAAATGCAGAAACTTCGGCTAAAGTTACATGCCTGAAAGGCTCAAGATACATCACTGAAAGTGTAGAATTACATTTTCATTATGAACGGGGAATCTGAGGCACCTTCATTGCCACATATAGTTGGGGTCTCATAATAACAACATCATTAGGTACTAGCTGTAGTCGTCTTCTTTATAAGATCATGATGAAATTGAGTCTTGTTTTACCTTTGTTAATAATGATTTTTACTAACTAATTATTTTTTATCCTAATACACTGGCCATTTCTCTGACCAATTGGTAATTTTTTATTTCCAAAGAACTAAGAAAGTGATATTTCCATAAATCATAATGGCTCTCAAAACCCAGGTCAATATGATAATGATAAACCTTAAATAAACTCATATAGCTTCTTAAATGCTTAGGAAAAGTTCGGGTCAGAAAGTAGACAATTCGTTAACCTATTTGTGAATTAATTGGGCCAGTGATTGCTCAAGAAAATAGCCATGAACTTTAATTCTAGAGCATAATTGACCATAATAGGTAGAGCACAATTTAGGTTTATTTGTCAATACTGATTCTTGCAGTAGAAGAACGTAATGCCAGTTCTAATTGCAAAACACCCATCAAGACCAGTATGGATTTCAAGAGAGGTAGTTTTCCAAGCCAAATCTTGAATTGTGTCCCATTGATATAGTTAAAATTCGTATATTGTTATTCTTGCACATCGCCGAAAAAAAATATATGTAACTACTATCCTGAAATTGGTTACGATTCTCATTCCATTAGAGTATTTATTTGGAAACTGTCATGGTGTTAAATAAGACAAGAATATGTTAATATGTATACTCTTCTTTATCCCACACAGCTGTCAGAGTTCTTATCTGATAAAAGTTGTTGATTTTCCTTTCTCCGTTTTTTCTTTTGTTCTTTTTCTAAAGAGAGGTAGTGTGAGAGGTACAGCAATTTATTCCCTAAATATATTTACAAGTGAGGAAAAGAACAAGGACTTTGTCTTGATGGTGATGTGTCAAGATTAATCTCTCTCTCTCTCTCTCTCTCTCTCTCTCTCTCTCTCTCTCTCTCTCTCTCTCTCTCTCTCTACTGAGGAGGGGAAATATCTTTCGTTTCTGTTTTTAACATTAAAAACAATCTTAAAGTCCCCTCTTAGCTGAACTAATTTCCTTGGTTTTATATGTTGTGTATAAGTTCAGCGATGGAAACATTTGTTATATATTTAGAAATAGTAAAAATCATATTCGAGCTCCTATGAGAAAAAGAGAATCTTGATGTTAATTCCTTTATGTTTTTGTATAACTACCAAAACTATAACTGAACAATGCAAAACATAAATTTTTATTTTTCTATGAGCTGAACGTTGAAAGTAAAGATGGGTCCCTCTAAGACTTAAAATGAAACCTGTTTCGAAGTTGAAAGAAAAAGAGAGAACTTTGAAAACGAGGAACAGAAATTTCCACAAATGACGTGAGTTTAACAGGAAGTAGTTTTTTTCTTTTTATTTGGTGGGGGGGGGGGGGGGAGAAGCGGATGTTAACCACAATTTGCATATTTTCTGTGGTAATTTAATTATGGTTTTCTCAGAGTTTAACGAAACCATATAAATATATAAAAGATTAATACTGAGAAGATAAACATCGTAGGAGGTAGAATTAGATATTGTTTTTAAAGGGAAGTAATTCTGAAATTATTAAATATATGCTTCTATATATACACATCCGGTTGAATTATACAGGCAGCTGAGAGGGCATTTGGGTTAGACAAAAAAATGATTGCAGATGTATGATTTACTGTACGCCTTGTATTCAGAAGCTAATGAAAGACAAAGAGTAACAGATAATAGGCAAATAGCGATAACGGAACTGGTCTTAAATATGGAAATAGATAATTTATAACTACAGCAAGAAAACGCTAAGCTGATATTAGGGATTTATTTAGAATGCAAACCAATAATAAAATATAACGTAAAATATAACATACATCCTCAGAATAAGCATCTGATGATAAATCTCTCGGCGAATTACGCTCAATTGCGTCCATTTTTGAAAGGTTGTATCTAGAAGAATGAGTTTTGCCCAGTCGGAAAACATCTTTACTTGTAAGTATGAGAATTGGTCAACTCCTCTTTCTTCTTCTTCTTCTTCTTCTTCTTCTTCTTCTTCTTCTTCTTCTTCTTCTTCTTCTTCTTCTTCTTCTTCTTTTTTTTTTTTTTGAAGATTCGATAGAATTCTTTTCTTTCCTTCTGTGGTTCAGTTGGGCTAAGTTGTGCCACATATGGTCAAAAGCTAATGAAATTGATGCTATTCTAGGTGATTTCTCTATTCAACGCCACTTAATAGATACAGTGCTCACTATATTAAGAAGAGGTAATGAATTAGGAAATCCCCTCCAATAGCGTCTATATCATTAGCTTTTGACATATATGTGAAGTAACTAATCCCCAATGAGCCATAAAAGGAGCATTATATGGAATCGACAAAAAAGTTAACTTATTCTCCTTTAAACTATTTTGGGTATGCCTTGAACTTGTGATTTAACATTTTTTACAGTTTAGTCTTTGACAGCCTCCACAATGAATTGAGAAAATTGGAGTTCCATAGTAACTTCTATCATTCAGTAAATGGACTGTTCTTTTACATTAACTCATTTCTAATTTTTCACGATGATGCAAAGTAATGACTGGAAGTATTTAACTTGAGGATCTTTTAGATAAATTCACAGCAATGTAGTCCTTGAATGATACTTAGTTCAAAAGGTGAACCCATTAGTTTGCTGCAAAGAACTTGGTGTAAAGAAATAATTACATGTCATGACAAACGAATCCGGTATGAGGTGTGGAAGGCAATAGCACATGACCACACCTTTATACTTTCCAGTATCACCATACATACATTAATTTTGTTTTCTTTCTACTATGAGGCCACAAATCTTTATCATATTCCTTCTTCATACATATTTGTTTTGCGACTAAATTTTAATCAACAACAACGGTATATTATTCCCAGATATATCAATCTATCAGTCTTAATCCCCCCCCCCCGATTTATTTTAGATACTTAATTTTCACCAACGATATGAAACTCATTTGTGTCTTGTGGAAGAATTCTCCTTCTTTAATTAAAGTGTTGGCTGTTACTATTTCATTTTAGTTTTATTTTATCATATGGTTTTCTTCTCTCTCCACCTTTCTTTTTCCGAACCCAGAACCTCTGATAGACTCATAATATCTCCTAGACAGCGATTCCATCCATACCAAATTCTTCTCTAAATTCTGACTCAACAACTTGAAACTTTAGTCCAAAATTTGTGCCTTTCTCTCCCCAACATTACACACGCAATATAAATGGATCTCAAATCACCTCGAAGCCTCCTAAGACTCCTTCATTCTTTTGCCCTTCCTTCACTCCCATCCCTCTAGTCTAGGCAATCCACGGATGCATCGCCTGCTTTTATAGCGTAGTATAAATGGCCCCAAATGACCTCCAACCCTCTTCCGTCTCGCTTCCCTCATTACTGTGACTCCAGTACATCCTTCTCGCAGCCTACGGATGTTTCACGCCTTTGTTGAGAGTACATAATTATGAGTCCGTTTTCCGACCTCCAATTAGCTATATCCTGGCATATTGTTTCGTTTCTAGTTGCTCTATACTTGTGTGTATGTATCTAGTGAGTGAAAGTTACCCTTTCCTTATTTTATATCCTATCATCTTACCTTCCCCCTTACTGAGGTCGTTAGCAAAAATTCATGATCTCATCTTGGGTGTCTTATACATACAGGTGTGATAGATGGCCTGGTTTAGGATCTAGTGTGAGGGTGCATACAAATAATTTCCATGTAGAAATCCTCCTTAAATATGGAATTTGAATGATCATATAAAATATTTTGTGCATATGTTCAAAGGTGAATTAAAAGGTAAACATATAAAACTTTCTTATAATATTCGTTTATCAAAGTAGAATGTTCCTTTTATGAAGGATAATTATTTTGTTCATGTTGAAAAGTTCATTACAGTATCATATAAGTGCATAAACTGTACTCGGACATATAATAGCTTATTAGGTATTGATATGATGAGTATCCGGTAACTTTCCATTTTAAAATATAATGTCGTCAAAGCTCGAAATGCGTGTAGTCTGTTGTAGTTTTAAAAATGATCATTTAAGACTTAATCTTTCCTGTTCGTTTAGTTACGTTGTTTACTTAAAGGGGAGAAGCATTTATGAATTAGATATATCACTTAACTGAGAAGGATAAATTATTATGCATTCAATACGACATAAAAGAAGAATTTTGCCAACTACCTCTGATTAAGTAGACAGTAACATTGGCGAATGAAGGACATCAGATATACTAGTTTAATAAGATTTATTTTGATATGTTTAAAAAGAATTGTCTTTTGACTATAAACATGCCCTATACACTATAGCTCTTTTTTTTTTCTCTCTACTTCCACTCTGTGCACCACATTATTTTCCAATAAGTGAAGGAATACCGAATGGTCGATCTGCATTACCGCTGTACAGTAAGATACATTCAGAAAAATTTGCTTAGAATATTTGATAATGTCTACTTTATTCCATAATGACTTTCACTGTCAAGGAAGAATAAGACATTCATTCCTTATTTATAGGAAAAATCTACTTTTATATTTTTTTAACAGATACGAATTATTGATTTGTCGATATAAATAATACATAATCAATTCAACATGAATAAGTTACTTCAATAGACTAATGTTATGAGACTTTCATATCTTTACTTATCAATTGAATCTCTTTCTATAATCAAAGCGAATTTATTAAGGAAGATATTTAAATCATATGCATAAGTAATCAAAGAAATAAAGGCTAAGTCTTATACGACCTAAAAATACTTTTTATTGCACTTGCAAACATTAAAGACATCCCAGAGAAGTCTATGACTTTTTTTTTACTTTAGCGAATAGGAAGGTAAAATGAAATAAGGAAGACTGGAGGTGGCTGAAGGTCAAATATGTTATTCATGTACAAACACACCCAGATATACTATAACCGACATTTTTTAAGTTTATTATCTGCTTTGTTTGGTTCAGAATCTTTATCAACTTATTTGAATTAGTCTAAAATTTTATTAGTTATCAAGGATTTCATTAATTGTCCTTGGTTATTTTGTAAAATAGATCTTCAAGTATTTTCGTTCTATTTCTATATCTAAACCTTTGCAAAATAGCTCCTGGGTTTTATGACATTGGAATAACGTCCGTTCCTTTGAAAGAAGAAATCCTTGCAGAAATATTTCAAATTATTCTGAATTAATTTCCAATGACATTTCAATTTTCAGGATTTGTAAACATTACTTGTTGCAGACACTTCAGTCAAATGCAAGTTTCCTTCTTCTTTACCTTCTTCTTCAAGTTGCTAATGAATCATTCAACAGAATTAGGGATTTTTTTTTATTGAAGACAATTAGTTCATGAAATGACCGTTGTTAAGGCTGTGTAATTATTGCAATGCCTGGTAGCAAATATAATTTTTAATAATAGCTGGATATCCACCTTAAAACTAAATGATTACCATAATAAATTAATTGTCGTCGCCTAAAAGAAAAGTTATGATTAGCAAATCAATCAATTTTACATAGTTTTGGTTGTTCTCAATAGAAAATTTAGAAAATTGAATATTCCTAAATGAAAACTGTACCCTCAATCCCCCTAAAGCAAGAAAACTATGTGGCCTGATATTGAGAGGGTTTACTATCTCCAAAACAAAGAAATCCATTCCAATTCACTTCCCCTTCCACATTAATATGAGGGAAAGGGAAAGTCGAGGCTCCTCCATCTTGTGGCAACACCAACAAAAAGAAATCTTTGTTATTTTCTCGACATGTAAAGATGTTTGTGATGGAAATTGCTGTACTAAAACTTGAGACCTTCCTGCGGTAACACTACGAAAAAGAAAAAATAATAATATTAAAGAAAAGAAAGGAGACAAAAACATCGTCATTTATCATATATAAAGTGAATTCACCGATTGCCGAGAGCCATAACGAAAGGGTATATTAGATCTTATTCTATCAAGTTCGAGAACATTGCAAATTCCGAGATTCTATCTGGATGATATTAAAAGATAATTATTCTTTCGTCTTGTATGCATTTATAGCTGAGTCGTATTTTCAACTAAGCTAATTACCCACAACCTAGAGTAGCAAATAGACTCACCCATTAAACATCTTATCAAATTCAACAGGAATTTCGAATGAAGAGAGTAAGGAACGGATGCTGGGATGAGTCTATCATCTGTCCTAAAATGTACCCTTTATTTATCAATGTAATCAAGAGTTGGTGCAAGGTTCATTCATCTAAACTGGATATGGTTTATTTGACAAGAACGAATCTGATCTATATGGTCTTCTCACTTGTTTTTTTTTTTTTTTTTTTTTTAATGAATGGTGGAAAAATTAGAAAAAATTGCTTATTTACCTGGTGGAGAGATAATTATAATAATTGTTCGGTACTTCAGGTAAATTAGGATAAACCAAATAACTAATGAACTCGAGTTGAAGTACAATAACAGTAAATTGTTCTTGTTGCATTATTTAAATAAAATCCAAATGATATGCAGTTTGGTCAAGAAAATATGCCGGTTCTCCTTCCGGAATGCTCAAATCACTGACATTTCTTTCCTCAGACAGCCTCTTCATCATTTATAACGCTTTTAAAAGGCTAAAATCACTGGCTTTAACATGACTTGCACTCACTCCACAGCCTCAAGAACGTTTACCATGCTTCCAGAAGTCTAAAATACTATCTTCTGTGACTTTGAATTATTTTAACACATATTTAGCTCCAATCAGGGCATGCCGCAAATCATGTAGAAAGAAGTTGAACTCTATTACAACTTCAAGTATGATTGGTAACTGGTCATTTCCTGCATATCCTTAAATACATGATAATTATTAAAGATGTCAATGACATTATTGAAGGAAGATTAATTTTTCTGGGATTTTTTTTTAATTAAACTTGATTGGTTTATTGAAACCCTGAGGAAATGTTTAGTTCTTTTTTACCTTCCATTTTTTTTAATAATTTTACTTCTAGTGGCATTACTTTTTGTAATGATAGTAATGAGAATATTTTTTTTTCCAGCTTCCATAACTCTGGGATTGCAAAGCCTAAGTGAGTTGCCCTCAGTCAAGGCCTTGAGAGGGAGATTGAGCTCAAAGATGACCTCCTGAACTCGACGGATGACGAAACCGTTGACCCCGAAGTTCCTCCTAGACATGGAGGAAAAGGAACTCTTTCCCCAGTCTCCTCTGGTGAGTTAAAAAAGCTAATTTCTGCAGTTTACTAATATTTCTCATTTATATTAACTGCTTCTCCTGAAAAATTTACTTTCAGGTATTGAAATGTATGGCCTAGCAGTTAACTTTACTTATACCTTATAAATGATTTTCTTGATATTCTCCGTTACTTACGTTGTCTTCTTTCAACATGTCTACCTGTTGTGCCATCAGTAGCCATTACCTGTCTCACCTTGGTTCATGTTTAGGTGAAAAGGAGGACTTGCTCAGTCTCTGCCATTTTGCTAAAGGCATAATTACCTGTACCTTGTCTCGGCCGCTAAAGAGTGACATTTAAACTTTTAAACTGGAAAAGAAAATAACTTGATTTTCCAAAATTTAATTATCTCAAAACAGCTATTCTCATTTATTGTCATCTGATTATTATCGTAGTTCTTTGTTTGTATATAATTAAAAAGTGAGAGAGAGAGAGAGAGAGAGAGAGAGAGAGAGAGAGAGAGAGAGAGAGAGAGAGAGAGAGAGAGAGAGAAATGTTTCCCATAGATAATTAAAATCACACACATATATATATATATATATATATATATATATATATATATATATATATATATATATACATATTACTAAAGAATAACATCGGCTCTCTGTGAATTCTTCATTCAGACTTTTATAGGAATGCATTCTGTAAAATTATTCAGAAAAGACAGTTGAAAAAAGATATGTATATACGACTTCAGTGAAAAAATGCCGAGACATTTTTCCTCTCTACCTACCTTGGTACATATCTAACCTTTTTTTTTTTTTTTTTTGTTCAACAATAAAAAGTAGAGGTGGGATCCCTTCTATTTCGCAAACAGTTTTCATTTATTTAGCTTCAAACAGGTGAAATTAGAAGTTTTGTTGTTCAAATAACAGTTAGTTTAACTTGGGCACGTACATTATCATTCTGAATTTGTTTAAGATTCACGAAATATTTCTTCGTTTATCTCTTTCGTTACAGTTGTTTTCTTTACAAAGATTATCTTATCATAACTTCTATCGTTGACTGGTTCTGAATAATCTTATTTACGAAAACTCAGTGACCTGGAAATCACACCAGCACATATATAATAGCTTTATTCGTGAGGAAACAATGATAGAATTAAGTATATTTTGTATCTTATGCACTCAAATAAGCACTTATAATCTCATCTCCTTGATTAGACCAGGGGATAGAATTGGTGTGTGTGTGGGGGGGGGGGGGGGGGAGAGATATCGTATGATTTGTCTTTTGAGTAAATACTTGCTGAACATTGTTTGACTCATTGAAGCATTCATAGATATGATACGGTGAAGATCATCTTTAATATTAGATCCAATCGCTAGTGGGACGTATGAGCTATCCGGCCTAACTTTGACGCGACTCCTAAGAAAAGAAGGAAGTTGATTTAGAAAAATGTTCTCATAAAAAAGAAAATGGAACCATAATGAGGGTTATGGATATTAGCAGTAGAAGGAAAAAATAAATAAACCCTGCAATCAGAGAAACATTATGTAGGTATCAATGGTGAATGGAAGAACAATTTGTATTATTGTCCAAGTAGCGCATTTTGGTATGGGGGATTGTTGGTCTGAAAAGCTTAGAAGTACAAGTAAGGTAGAGAAGGGTTAAGGGTAGCATGATTACATCAGCGCTTTTAGGTAAATTAGTCAATTAGAGGAAATGGGAGTTGATATATTGGTAACAGGGAAGGGAATTTATACTGGGTGGTAAATTTCTTTTCGTGCCTTTGGACTTCTTTTCCAGAGTTACACTGATGAAACCGAAGAATGTAAAATCCAAAGGATGATTGGAATTACAGACTATGTAAAGATTCATTCTATCTCTTCTTTGATTCCTGAAAAACACTATTCTTAGTCTAAATACCACAATATCAAGAATTTTAGGTAAGCCATATATTCCACAAATTATTGTACCCTTGGATTACTTATATATTCTTTTGTTCTTTATTTCAAATTCTAATTCCTTATCCAAAACAAAGAATGAAAAACAGTATATACCTGTTTCCATTTCCGTAGGAAATGTGCAATGCTTTGGATAATGGCTTTAGCACATATCTCACATCTTACGATTATGTTCACTAACGCTGTTATGCAAGATTTCAATCAAAATATTTCTCGTTACAGAAGGTTCCTGAAGAAAAGATGTAACTATTGCTTTTCGAACTAGTTAAAGATAGAAGCTCTCGAAAAATAATTGATGTTATCTTTGTTGCTTTAGAAGTGTAATATAGTTTTCGTTAATACTGTCATAAAATCATTCCAATCGTATAGCATCATCAATCTTTTTCACATGAAGAAGCCGTTTACTCTGACGAAAGGAAAAAAAAAAAAAATTAATTCCAATAAAAATAACCGGTTAGTCGTCAAGGATGAACTTATTCTAAATAATGATCACGAATACGAAGCTGTTTCTTATAGTTATAGGGTACGTCTGCCCTTCACGTACAGTTGGACACATGAATTCTTGGCACACCTCGCTCTAATGAACAGCACCCAGTCACATCATTATTGCGCGGCTGAAATAATCAAATAGAACGGACAAAGGTGCTTTCGGATAATCTTTTTTGTTTATCAAATTTTTACAATGGCTATTAAGCTACATCGTTTTTATACGTGACCATGTATCTCCGCGTTATTAAAAACCCCAGTGCTTTTATGTAATCTATATGTATTAGTAATTTATATGTTTTTCTCGGTTATTACTCCATGGATGTGAAATCCTTTTTAGCCAGAAAAAAAGGTTTATTATAATTATGTAAATATTTGGTATTAATCCATAACAATTCTTTTGTTTAATATATTTTATGGTAAATGTCAGTTCAGCATTTAATGACACTTGTTTTTGATAACAGAGATGTAACTTAACGTAGCAGGAAGGAAGAAGATATGAACAGAAATTTTATTGATTAGTGATATTTTACTTAAAAATTTCTTTTCAATTACATTTCTCGTAATTTTTTCATCTAATTTTTGCGTGAGAGACGAATTCCAGATTATACCGTAAAAATATCTGTAATAACTTTGGAACATTTCTTACTCTTTTACTGATATGTCGATTTATTATGATGAAGGTCTCCTTTCTGCAGCAAAATAACATGAGATCTGCGCCATTCAGAATTCATGCAATTTTTATGAATTATTACACAATTGATCTAAAGCCGGATGCCTTTTAAGTTTTTTGCACTTTGTTTTTCTGATTGAGAATCTCTCTCTCTCTCTCTCTCTCTCTCTCTCTCTCTCTCTCTCTCTCTCTCTCTCTCTCTCTCTGTCGCGCGCGCGCTCATTTTTATGTGTGGAAGACAGATATTTAGCATCTACTGTAAACATGATGATATGTCCAATGTTTGTTTCTTAATGTTATCAACTTCCTCAAAAGGTTACATATAAGAAACCAACATATGATGCATAATTCATTCTAATATTTCCTGTTATGTTCTTCATCATCCTTTCAAAGGATGAAATTACAAATAATCTGTATTTCAGCATCTTCATTTTTTATATTTTTTCGTAACTTAGTTTAGTAGCCTAGCCTGCTTCTGATTAAATTCTAGTTTCATGCATTGATTATGAAGCATTGTCAGTATCTTGTGTTTAGGCACAAAATTCTTTGTCTATAACGTTATAGATCTTGAAAAGTCTCCAATGTTGGATAGATGACACAGCATAAATCGCTAATTATTGTTCATTATAGCTGTATGTCTTGTCTATAGCTTAAGTACAAATTCCCCTTGTATCTAGCCAATCTCTAAGGTAGCTTGTTTAAAAACTGCTAAGGTGTCTTGGAGGGATACATCCCAGTATAGATGCCAAAACCCACATGGTAGAGAATAGCAATTGAAGAATATAAATTCAGTTTTCATTAAATTATACAATTACCTCAGGTTCTTATTCGGTTGTACGAGTAAAGAATAGGGAAGGTGAGTAAAGAATACAGTGTTTGGTTAAAAAAAATGAGCTCCTTGTCGCCCAACTTGATAGTGCACCAGGTAAAACAATTTGATTATATAAATACTTTTGTGTTCAAATGAAAGGTGGCAGGATGTCAGATTTCTCAATATTAATCTGTGGAAGGAAGCCTAAACTCAAGTTTCAATAGTGTTGGGATGAACTCTTAAGTTATTTTGTATACCTTTGACGTGACACTGAATTATTTTAATTGTACTTATATGTTTTCTATATATGTGGCAGTCTTCATTCCACTAAAGCAAATGCAGAAACTTCGGCTAAAGTTACATGCCTGAAAGGCTCAAGATACATCACTGAAAGTGTAGAATTACATTTTCATTATGAACGGGGAATCTGAGGCACCTTCATTGCCACATATAGTTGGGGTCTCATAATAACAACATCATTAGGTACTAGCTGTAGTCGTCTTCTTTATAAGATCATGATGAAATTGAGTTTTGTTTTACCTTTGTTAATAATGATTTTTACTAACTAATTATTTTTTATCCTAATACACTGGCCATTTCTCTGACCAATTGGTAATTTTTTATCTCCAAAGAACTAAGAAAGTGATATTTCCATAAATCATAATGGCTCTCAAAACCCAGGTCAATATGATAATGATAAACCTTAAATAAACTCATATAGCTTCTTAAATGCTTAGGAAAAGTTCGGGTCAGAAAGTAGACAATTCGTTAACCTATTTGTGAATTAATTGGGCCAGTGATTGCTCAAGAAAATAGCCATGAACTTTAATTCTAGAGCATAATTGACCATAATAGGTAGAGCACAATTTAGGTTTATTTGTCAATACTGATTCTTGCAGTAGAAGAACGTAATGCCAGTTCTAATTGCAAAACACCCACCAAAACCAGTATGGATTTCAAGAGAGGTAGTTTTCCAAGCCAAATCTTAAATTGTGTCCCATTGATATAGTTAAACTTCGTATATTGTTATTTTTGCATGTTGCCGAAAAAAAAAATATCTGTAACTACTATTCTGAAATTGGTTACGATTCTCATTCCAATAGAGTATTTATTTAGAAACTGTCGTGGTGTTTAATCAGACAAGAATATGTTGATATGTATACTTTTCTTTATCCCACACAGCCGTCAGAGTTCTCCTTATCTGATAAAAGTTGTTGATTTTCTTTTCTCCTTTTCTCTTCTGTTCTTTTTCTAAAGAGAGGTAGTGTGAGAGGTACAGCAATTTACTTCCTAAATATATTTACAAGTGAGGAAAAGAACAAGGACATTTTCTTGATGGTGATGTGTCAAGATTAATCTCTCTCTCTCTCTCTCTCTCTCTCTCTCTCTCTCTCTCTCTCTCTCGTTACTGAGGAAAGGTAAATAGAATGTTTCGTTTATGTTATTAATATAAAAAACAATCTTAAAGTCAGCTCTTAACGGAACTAATTTCCTTGTTTTTAATTGTTGTGTAGAAGTTCAGAGTACAAAATATTTGCTATATACAGTATTTAGAAAAAAGGAAAATTCATATCCGAGCTTATATGAGAAAGAGAGAATGTTTATGTTAATTCCTTTTGTGTTTGTTCCATAGCTATCGGAACTATAACTGAACAATACAAAACATAAACTTATATTATTCTATGAACTGAACGTTGAAAGTAAAGATTGGTCCCTCTAAGACTTAAAATGAAACCTGTCTCGAAGTTGAAAGAAAAAGAGAGAACTTTGAAAACGAGGAACAGAAATTTCCACAAATGACGTGAGTTTAACAGGAAGTATTTTTTTTTTGGGGGGGGGAAAGGGGGGAAGCGAATGTTAACCACAATTTGCATATTTTCTTTGGTAATTTTATAATGGTTTTCTCAGAGTTTAACGAAACCATATAAATATATAAAAGATTAATACTGAGAAGATAAACATCGTAGGAGGTAGAATTAGATATTGTTTTTAAAGGGAAGTAATTCTGAAATTATTAAATATATGCTTCTATATATACACATCCGGTTGAATTATACAGGCAGCTGAGAAGGCCTTTGGAATAGACAAAAAGATGATTGCAGATGTATGATATACTGTACGTCTTGTACTCGGAACTGGTCTTAAATATGGAAATAGATAATTTATAACTACGGCAAGAAAACGCTAAGGTGATATTAGGGATTTGTTTAGAATGCAAACCAATAATAAACAAGTGAGCAAGTCCTGAACGCGGACATGGTCCTCGTAGAGGACATACCTCCGCCAAGGTGACCTAGAGCGCCATATGTCCTAGAATCATGAATTGATGTGACTTCGACTTTCAAGTAACGTTTGACCTTTAATTTAGCTTAACCTTCAGGTGACCTTGACCTTCACGTGACCTTGACCTTCACGTGACCTTGACCTTCAAGTGACCTGCTTGACTTTTGACCTTCAAGTGATCTTTGTTCATTTGCCACTGATACTTAATATGACATTGATATAATGCACCAATATGACCTTGACCTTTGACCTTTATAAATTTGAACATCACCCATGGGTTGCGCCTGGACTAGGACTTCCCTGTTGGCTTATGCAAAAGTCAGTGCTTTATTTCTGTCTCTTGATATGGCCACTTATGTCATAGTGACACCAGTGACCCCTGTGACCTTGACCTTGGGGTGACCTTGACCAAAATTTAATCAGTTCTTCCATACACATTGGGGAACTACTTGGCCAAGTTTGAAGTGATTCCGTGTAGAAATGTGGCCTCTACGTTGTCCACAGACAGACAGACAAACAGAGAAACAAACAAACAAACAAACAAACCGAACCGAAAACATAACCTCCGCCGCTTGGCGGAGGTAAATATAACATACATCCTCAGAATAAGTATCTGATGATAAATCTCTCGGCGAATTACGCTCAGTTACGTCCACTTTTGAAAAGTTGTATCTAGAAGAATGAGTTTTGCACATTCGTAACACATCTTTACTTGTGAGTATTAGAATTGGTCGACTCTTTTTTTTTTTTTTTTTTTTTTTTTTTTTTTTTTTTTTTTTTTTTTTTTTTTTTTTTTTTTATTGTGAAGATTCCATAGAAGTTTTTTCTTTCCTTCTGTTGTTCAGTTTGGGCTAAGTTGTGCCACATATGGTAAAAAGCTAATGAAATTGATGCTATTTTAGGGGATTTCTCTATTCAACGCCACTTCATAGATACAGTGCTCACTATATTAAGAAGAGGTAATGAATTAAATCTCCTCCAATAGCGTCTATATCATTAGCTTTTGGCATGTATGTGACGTAACTAAACCCCATTGAGCCATAAAAGGAGCATTCTATGGAATCGAAAAAAAAGTTGACTTATTCTCCTTTAAACTATTTTGGGCGTGCCTTTAACTTGTGATATAACATGTTTTACAGTATAGTCTCTGACAGCCTCCACAATGAATTGAGAAAATTAGAGTTCCATAGTAACTTCTCCCATTTATTAAATGGACTTCCTTTTACATTAACTCATCTGTAATTTTTTTTACGATGAGGCAAAGTAATAAGGACTGGAAGTAATTAACCTGAGGATCTTTTAAGTGTGTTAGGAGTAATTTATTTGACACGTCTTCGTGGGATATGAAAATAGGAGTAACTGGAGAGATGTTCTGTGACTCTATTTAGCCCTTGAATGGGTGTGTCGTATGATACTTGGTTCAAAAGGTAATCCCATCATTTTATTGCAAAGAACTTGATGTAAAGAAATAATTACATATCATGACAAATGAATCCGGTATGAGGTGTGGAAGGCAATAGCACATGACTACACTTATATTTTCTAGTAGCAATATACATACATTAATATTTCATTCTTTCTGCCCTTATGTCATAAATCTTTATCGTATTCCTTCTTCATACATTTTTGTTACTCAATTTTAATCAACAACGATATCTTATTCACAGACATATCACTCCATCGTTCTTAACCCCCCCCCCCCCTCTATTTCTTTTATATTGAGTATTATCGCTAACGATATGAAACTCATTTGTGTCTCCTGTGGAAGAATATGTCCTTTATTTAAGGTGTTGGCTATTATTATTTTTTTTTCACTTTTATCATGTTTTTTTCTCCCTCTACCTTTCTTTTTCCGAACCAAGAACCTTTGATAGACTCATAATATCTCCTGGCTTTACTGTGATTTCATCCATACCAGATTCTTCTCTAAATTCTGACACAACAACTTGAAATTTTAGTCCAAAATTTGTGCCTTTTCTCTCCCCAACATTACACACGCAATATAAATGGATCTCAAATCACCTCGAAACCTCCTAAGACTCCTTCATTCTTTTGCCCTTCCTTCACTCCCATCCCTCTAGTCTAGGCAATCTACTGATGCTTCGCCTGCTTTTATAGAGTAGTATAAATGACCCCAAATGACCTCCAACCCTCTTCAGTCTCGTTTCCCTCATTACTGTGACTCCAGTACATCCTTCTCGCAGCCTACGGATGTTTCACGCCTTTGTAGAGAGTACATAATATAAGTCCGTTTCCCGACCTCCAATTAGTTATTTCCTGGCATAACGTTTCGTTTCTAGTTGTTCCATACTTGTCTGTATGTATCAAGTGAGTGAAAGTTACCCATTCCTTATTTTATATCCTATCATCTTACTTAACCCCTTACTGAGGTCGTTAGCAAATATTCATGGTCTCATCTTGGGTGTCTTAATTCATACAGGTGTGATAGATGGCCTGGTTTAGGATCTAATCAAATTTAAACTCGGTATTTTTTTTTTTTTTAGTGTGAGGGTGCATACAAATATTTTCCTTGTAGATATCCTTTTTAAATATGGAATTTGAATAACCATATCAAACATTTTCTGTATATATTAAAGCTTGAATTAAAAGGTAACCATATAAAGCTTTCTCATAATATTCGTTTATCAAAGAAGAATGTTCATTTTAATGATTATAATTAATTTGTTTATGTTTAAGAGTTCATTACAATATCACATTCTTACACAAAACGTACACGGACACATAATAGCATATCGGGTATTGATAGGATAATATTCCGGTAACTTGCCATCCCAGAATAGAATGTTTATGTTTAAAAGTGATGTAATTGCATAAACCGTACCCGGACATGTAACAATCTGTCAGGTATTGATGAGAAGAGTCTCTGGTAATAACTTTCCAGCCAGCATTGAATGTCGTCAGAGTTCCTATGAAATGCGTGTACCCTTTTGCAGTTTTAAAAATGATCCTTTAAGACTTAATCTTTCCTGTTCGTTTAGTTACGTTGTCTACAGAGAGGGGAGAAGCATTTATGAAATTTATATATCACTCAACAGTAAGAAGTAATAGAGAATGATAAGTTATTAACAGTTTAAGACGACATAAAGGAGAAGAATTTTTTCACTTCTTGACTTTAATTAAGTAGACAGTAACATTGGTGAATGAAGTACATTAGATATACTAGTTTATTAGGATTTATTCTGTTATATTTAAAAAGAATTGTCTTTTGACTTTAAACATTCCCTATACACTATAGCTCTTTTTTCTCTCTAATTCCACTCTGTGCATCACATTATTTTGAAATAAGTAAAGAAATATCGAATGGTCGATCTGCATTACCGTTGTACGGGAAGTTACAATCAGAAAAATTTGCTTAAAATATTCGATAATTTCTACTTTATTCCAAAATGATTTTCATTGTCAAGGAAGAATAAGACATTCAATCCTTATTTATAGGAAAAATCTATTTTTATATTTTTTTAACAGATACGAATTATTTATTTGTTGATATAAATAATACATTATCAATTCAACAAGAATAAGTTACTTCAATAAATGAATGTTATGAGACTTTCATATCTTTACCTCTGAATTCAATCTTTTACTGCAATCAAAATGAATTTATTAAGGAAGATATTCATATATGCATAAGTAATCCAAGAAATAAAGGCTGAGTCTTATGCGACCTAAATCTAGGCCTTCTATTGCACTTGCAAACATTAAAGACATTCTATGACCCCCCCCCCCCCTTTTTTTTTTTCTTCAGTAAAGAGGATCGTCAGATGGTACGACTCAATAAAATAGGGAAGACTGGAGGTGGCTGAGGGCCAGATATGCTACTCATGTACAAACACACACACAAAATAGTCGATATTTTTTTAAGCTTATTATCTGCTTTGTTTGGTTCAGAATCTTTATCAACTTATTTTAATTAGTCTATAGTTTTATTAGTTATCAAGGATTTTATTAATTGTCCTTGGTCCTTTGTAAAATAAGTCTTTTCGTTCTATTTCTAAACTTAAACCTTTGTAAAATAGCTCTGGAGCTTTATGATATTGCAATAAGATCTGTTTTTTTTAGAAAGAAGAAATCCTTGCAGAAATATATCAAATTATTCTAAATTAATTTCTAATGACACTTCAAGTTTCATAATTTGTAAATATCAGTTGTTGCAGAAATTTCAGTCAAATACAAATTTACTTTTGTTCTTTAGTGGGTTTCGAATAAATCATTAAACACAATTAGGATTTTTTTTAATGAAGACAATTAGTTCGTGAGACGACCGTTGTTAAGGTTATGCAATCATTGTAATGTCTGGCAGCAAATATCTTTTTAATAAAAGCTGAATATCAGCCTTAAAACTTCATGATTACCATAATAAATTAATCGTCGTCGCCTAAAAGAAAAGTTTTAATTAGTAAATCAATCTATTTCACATATTTTGTTGTTGTTTTTATTAGAAAAGTTAGAAAAATCAATATTCCCAATCCTTACTCAAAACGCTACCCACAATCCCCCTAAAACAAGAAAACTATGTTCCTTGTGGCCTGATATTGAGAGGGTTTACTATCTCCAAAACAAAGAAATCCATTCCAATTCACTTCCCCTTCCACTTTGATATGAGGGAGAAGGAAAGACGAGGCTCCTCCATCTTGAGGCAACACCAACAAAAAGAAATCTTTGTTATTTTCCTGACATGTAAAGATGTTTGGGACGGAAATTGCAGTACTAAAACTGAAGACCTTCCTGCGGTAACACTCTTTACACACACACACACACAAAAAGAAAAAAAAATAAATTAGTAATATAAAAGAAAATAAAGGAGACAAAAAATCAGCACATATATATAAAGTGAACTCACCGATTGCCGAGAGCCATATAACGAAAGGGTATATTAGATCTTATTCCATCAAGTTCGAAAATATTACAAGTTCCAAAGTAAACGTAAATGGAGATTCTATCAGGATGATATCAAAAGATAATTATTCTTTCATCTTGTATGCATTGCTAGCTGAGTCGTATTTTCAACTAAGCTAATTACCCACAACGTAGATTAGCAATAGACTCACCATTGAGAAAGCTTTGCCCATTAAACATCTTGTCAAATTAAACAGGAATTTCGAATGAAGAGAGTAAGGAACGGAGGATGGGATGAGTATCATCTGTCCTAAAATATACCCTTTATTTAGTAATCTAATCAAGGTTCTTTGCTCTAAACCGGATATGGTTTATTTGACAAAAACGACTGCTCCACATGGTCATCTCACTTGTTTATTTTTTCTTTTTTTTAAATGAATGGTGGAAGGTTTTTTTTTTCTTTTTTTTTAAATGAATGGTGGAAGGGTTTTTTTTTTCTTTTTTTTTCAATGAATGGTGGAAGGGGGTTGTTAGAAAAATTTGCTTATTTACCTGGTGGAGAGATAATTAAGATAATTGTTTGGTACTTCAGGTAAATTAGGGTAAACCAAATAACTAATGCCTTCGAGTTGAAGTACAATAACAGTAAACTGTTCTTCTCGCATTATTATTTGAATCAATTTCAAATGATATGCAGTTTGGTCAAGAAAATATGCTGGTGGCGCTTCCAGAATGCTCAAATCACTAGCATTTCTTTCCTCAGACAGCCTCTTCATCGTTTATAACGCTTTTTAAAAGGCTAAAGTCACTGGCTTTAACAGCACCTGCACTCACTGCACAGCCTCAACAACGTTTACCATTCTTCCAGAAGTCTAAAATACTATCTTCTGTGACTTTGAATTATCTTAACACATATTTAGCTCCAATCAGGGCATGCCGCAAATCATGCAGAAAGAAGGTGAACTCTATTACAACTTCAAGTATGATTGGTAACTGGTCATTTCCTGCATATCCTTAAATACATGATAATTATTAAAGATGTCAATGACATTATTGAAGGAAGATTAATTTTTCTGGGATTTTTTTAATTAAACTTGATTAGTTTATTGAAACCCTGAGGAAATGTTGAGTTCTTTTTTACCTTCCATTTTTTTAATAATTTTACTTTTAGTGGCATTACTTTTTGTAATGATAGTAATGAGAATAATTATTTTTTTTCCAGCTTCCATAGCTCTGGGATTGCAAAGCCTAAGTGAGTTGTCCTCAGTCAAGGCCTTGAGAGGGAGATTAAGGTTGAAGATGACCTCCTGAACTCGACTGATGACGAGACAATTGACCCCGAGTTCCTCCTAGACATGGAGGAAGAGGAACTCTTTCCTCAGTCTCCTCTGGTGAGTTAAAAAAAGCTAATTTCTACAGTTTACTAATTATTGTTATTTCCATCTTCTTTTCCTGAGAATTTACTTTCTGGCATTGAATTGCATAACCTAGCTGTTAACTTTACTTATACCTTATATACTATTTTCATGATATTCTCCAATGCTTACCTTGTCTTCTTTCAACATGTCTACCTGTTGTGCCATCAGTAGCCATTACCTGTCTCACCTTGGTTCATGTTTAGGTGAAAAGGAAGACTTGCTCAGTCTTTCTGCCATTTTGCAAACGGCATAATTATCTGTCCCTTGTCTCGTCCGCTAAAGAGTGACCTTTAAACTTTTTAAACTGGAAAAGATAATAACTTGATTTACCAAGATTTAATCAACTCAAAACAGCTATTCTCATTTATTTTCCTCTCATTATTATAGTAGTTCTTTGTTTGTATAAAATTAAAAAGTGTGTGTGTGAGAGAGAGAGAGAGAGAGAGAGAGAGAGAGAGAGAGAGAGAGAGAAATGTCTCCCATAGATAATTAAAACCATATATATATATATATATATATATACTGTATATATATATATATATATATATACTGTATATATATATATATATATATATTCATATATATATATATATATATATGTGTGTGTGTATATATATATATATATATATATTACTAAAGAATAACATCGGCTCTCTGTGAATTCTTCGTTCAGACTTTCATAGGAATGCATTCTGTAAAAATTATTCAGACAAGACTATTGAAAAAAAGGTATGTATATATGACTTCAGTGAAAAAATGCTGAGACATTTTCCTCTCTACCTACCTTGCTATATATAAAACATTTTTTTCGTTCAACAATAAAAAGTAGAGATGGGATCCCTTCTATTTCGCAAACAGTTTTCATTTATTTAGCTTCAAAAAGATGTAATTAGATGTTTTGTTGTTCAAATAACAGTTCATTTCACAGGGGCACGTACATTATCATTCTGAATTTGAGTAAAATTCACGAAATATTTCTCTTCTTTACAAGTTTCTCATCATAATTTGTATCGTTGACTCTGGTTTCCGAATAATCTAATTCACGAAAATTCAGAGGCCTAGAAATCACACCAGCACATATAATAGCTTTATTCATAAGCAAAACAGTGATAGAATTAATATATTCCTAATATTGAGCACTCTCTTATAATCACATCATCTTGATTAGACCAGGGATAGAATGGGTGTGGGGGAAGAGATATCGTACGATTTGTCTTTTAAGCAAATACCTGCTGAACATTGTTTGACTCATTTAAGCATTCATATATATGATACGGTGAAGATCATCTTTAAAATTAGACCCAATCGCTAGTGGGACGGATGACCTATCCGGCCTAACTTTGACGCGACTCCTAAGAAAATGACAGTTAAGAATATTAGCAGTAGAAGGAAAAAATATATAATAAACCCCGCAATCAGAGAAATATCATGTGGTTATCAATGGAAGAACAATTTGTATTATTTTCCAAATAGCGCGTACTGGTATGGGGGATTGTTGGTCTGAAAAACGTAGAAGTACAAGGTAGATAGAGAAGGGTTAAGGGTAGCATGATTACATCAGCGCTTTTTGGTAAATTAGTCAATTAGAAGCAATGGAAAGTGATATATTGGTAACAGGGAAGGGAATTTATACTGGGTGGCGAATTTCTTTTCGTGCTTCAGGACTTCTTTTTCAGAGTTACACTGATGAAGCCGAAGAATGTATAATCAAAAGGAAGATTGGAATTGCAAACTTTGTAAACATTCATTCTATCTCTTCTTTGATTCCTGAAAAACACTATTCTTAGTCTAAATACCAAATTATAAAGAATTTTAGGTAAGCCATGTACTGTATTTTACAAATTAATGTACTCCTTGGATTATTTATATTTTCTTATATTCTTTGTTTCAAATTCTAATTTCTTATCCAAAACGAAGAACAAAAACAGTACCTGTTTCCATTTCCGCAGCAAATGCGCAAAGCTTTGGATAATGGCTTTAGCAGATATCTCATATCTCACGATTATGTTCACTAACGCTGTTATCCAAGATTCCAAACAAAACATTTCTCGTTTCAAAAGGTTCCTGAGAAAAAATTTAACCGACTAGTACTTTTCAAACTTATTAAAGATAGAAGCTCTCGAAAAATAATTTATGTTATCTTTGTTGCTTTAGAAGTGTAATATGGTATTTATCGTTTATAATATCATAAAATCATTGCAATTATTATATAGCATCATTAATCTTTTTGCATGAAGAAGCTGTTTACTCCTACGAAAGCAAAAAAAAAAAAATAACAAGAAAATACTTCATTCAAATGAAGAGAACCGGTTAATCAAGGATGAACTTCTTGTTAATAATGATCACGTAATGTATACGAAGCTGCTTCTTACAATTGTAAGGGACCTTTTCACCTCATGTACAGTTGGACACATAAATTCTTGGCGCACCTAGCTCTAATGAATAGCACCCAGTCACACCGTTATTACGCCGCGCATAACCAAACAGATAGTGCAGAGGAGATATGGTAGAGGTGGTGAGCTGGACTATACACAGAAACTCATAGCGCAGTAAGGGTGTGACAGGGTGTACTTCCTCATAGCGAGGTATGCCAAGAATTTCTGTGTCCTACTGTACATACACAATTTGCCTCTGTGTTATAAACTGTCTCCCGTGACGAGGATTTAGAAGTAGTGTTTCTGACAAACTCTCATCCATCTAAGTAAGTCTCTAACATTTCCTCCCACAATATTCGTCTTATAGTTTCCTTACATCAGATTATTCCCCTTTATTCCCTCAGACGTCTCACCATTACTAGCTAATTCCCCTCGGTTGATAAAATAGAGTCAAGCATGCTTACCTTTGTGAATTGTAGGTTTTCGGTCTTTCTGGAGTCTATGGTTTCTCCCCGCACACAAAAACTTATTGTCAAACTTTATAAATTACTTTTCTTTTATTGAAACGCATGAACAACAATATTGTCGCCTTATGAGAAACAAGAAAAATTATGTAAAAAGAAGTTCCCAAATTATGCTACATAGCGCCATGACTGATGAAGAGTAGACAGGTAAAAAACACTTTTCCTTATCAGTATTACAGATTAAAAAAAGAAATTCTCAGATTATATGGCGAAAAATATATGTTTGTTTATCGAACGCCGTCTTCTCAAGACCTTACTTTATTTGTTTTGCAAATACTGGCGACAATGATCTTCAATTCCCGGTCCAGTCACGTACGGTCGTGTGTTTTCGTCGAGACGGCAAATAACTCTGCGTCATTTTTGTGCAACAAGTCAATAAAAAATATAGTTCGGAGGGTAGAAGGCGAGAGAACCTGAAATTTTCGAGTAAGATTTTGGAAAAACTAAGACTTTATGGGAATATTTACTTTTAAGTTGTTTGATGTTTTTCTTCATGTGAATTTGCTGAAGGGTAGATGATTTCATTAGTATTTGCATTTCAGTCATCAGATATGATATTTTGCATTTTGAAATGGGATTGGTTTCCTATATACAGATTGAAATTTTCTTTCATTTGCATTTCAATTCTTCGTTTAATAAGAATGGGGGCATACCCCAGACTTTGATAGGTAGCAGGTTGGTCAGGGCACCAGCCACCCGTTGAGATACTACCGCTAGAGAGTTATGGGGGTCCTTTGACTGGCCAGACAGTACTACATTGGATCCTTCTCTCTGGTTACGGTTCACTTTCACTTTGCCTACACATACACCGAATAGTCTGGCATATTCTTTACAGATTCTCCTCTGTCCTCACACCTGACAACACTGAGATTACCAAACAATTCTTCTTCTCCCAAGTGGTTAATTACTGTACTCTAATTGTTCAGTGGCTACTTTAATCTTAGTAAGGGTAGGAAGAGACACCTTAGCTGTGGTAAGCAGCTCTTCTAGGAGAAGGACACTCCAAAATCAAACCATTGTTCTCTAGCATTGGGAAGTGCCGTAGCCTCTGTACCATGGTCTTCCACTGCCTTGGGTTAGAGTTCTCTTGCTTGAGGGTACACTCGATCACACTATTCTATCTTATTTCTCTTCCACTTGTTTTGTTAAAGTTTTTATAGTTTATGTAGGAAATATTTATTTTAATGTTACTTTTCTTGAAATATTTTACTTTTACTTGTTTCCTTTCCTCACTGGGCTATTTTCCCTGCTGGGGCCCCCGGGCTTATAGCATCCTGCTTTTCCAACTAGGGTTGTAGCTTAGCAAGTAATAATAATAATAATCTGTATTTCAAGTATCAGATATAATATTTTGCATTTTGAATGGGATTGGTTTCCTATATACAGATTGAAATTTTCTTTCATACGCATTTCAGTTCTTCGTTCAATAAGAATGGGGGCAAACCCCCTGCTATTCATATCCAGCCAGATTGGCATTATTCTAGCAATACTAATTTTGATTAAAAAGGTTATCGATTGCAATGGTATGACACATTCGCCTAAAGATAGTCAGAAAGACATTGTAGCATATTGAAGCAACTTGCAGTAGCTGTTTGTTCACAGCAACCTTTTTCTTTGAAATCTCTAGGTTAATTCATCAAGGAGCAGTGTAAATTAAATAAAATGTTCTTGAAAACTTTGTAAATTGTCCTAATGATGGTTAATTTTCAAAGCAGAGTTCCCACTGCACGTAAACAAGTTCGAGAATATGTTTGAAACATTGACTATGCTCAATTTTTTTTAATGAGGCCCATTTGCACCGACTTGCAGTTGTGCCCTTTTAGCTTGGAAAAAGTTTCCTGCTACCTGATTGATTAGAATTATCTTGTCCAACCAATCAGCGATCAGGAATCGTTTTCGAGCTAAAAGGGCACCCCTGCGAGTCGGTGCAAATCTGCTTCGCTAAAAAGAATTCACTATAGACATGTTCTCCACTTTTGGTCAGTAAACCTTGTTAACTTATTCAAGGCACGCAGGTGTTGACGTTTCTTTGTTCGGCGCTATTATAGTATGCTATCTACCGCCGATTTTGATATCTACCACCCGTTCGGTTCAGAAAGGAAACAAGTTTTTTCACTTTAATGATTTGAATGGAAAGATAAACAGCAGACTGAGTTTATGAGAATTTTTGGAATTGGTTTATTTTTTTGTTTACGAGACCCCAATTAACACTACCATACAATTAACTGGGAAATCACCTAATACAGTCACTGATTGGTTTAATATGTGTCGGGAAGTGTGTAGTGTGATTGTTTCATGTCAAACTAGAGGCAAAATGGTTGGCACTGAGGAAAACCCCATACAGATTGATGAGGCTCGATTTGCTGGTCGTCGTAAGTATAACTGTGGTCGATTGTTGGCTTGTGACCATCCCCCGAACTCTGAAGATTCTGATGCTGAACCTGTTAATAAGAAGAACCATGGCGCTCGCATCGATGGACCTTGGGTTTTTGGGTTGAAAAATGGACTTGATTGCAGGTACTTTTACGTTGAAAGAAGAGATAAGGAAACATTGATCCCTATCATACAACGCGAGTGCCAATTTGGATCTGTAATCCATTCCGATGAATGACCAGCATACATGTGCTTAAGGAATCTCGGGTATGAGCACAAAACCGTGAACCATCAACATAATTATGTGGACCCAAATTCAGGAGCACTCAGTCTATTGAGCGATCATGGCTGGATGCCAAGATTGACATAGTGGAAAAGAAGAGAGGAGTACCTCATCAGCATTTACAATCCCATTTAGATCATTATTGTTGGAAAGTTCTGAGAAAAGGCGACGATGTATTTCCTGCTTTCTTGGATGATGTAAGATATGTTTACAAGCAGTAGTAGAATAAATTTATGATTGAATTTTTTTCATAGGTTATTTTCTTTCAGTTTTGTAATATTTGATTTTTCATTTGAATACTGTAACTTGTACCATTGTTTTATGATGAGCTTTGAATAATTTGTAATAAAAGTTTCCCTACAAACTGCTTATAATTATGCACCCATGTTGTCCTGCCAATAAATATTATTAAACTATCATTAAAGTCCAATGATCCTCATCAAACAGGAGGATTAACATTGACGGTAGATAACATACTTTGTGGTAGATACCATACTATAGTAGAAACTCGACGGTAGATAGCATACTATAATAGCACCCTTTGTTCTCCACCTTTGGTCAGTCAAGTTTGTTAACTTGTTCAGGGGCACACAGGTGTTGACGTTTCTTTGTTCTCCACCTTTGGTCAGTTAAGATTGTTAACTTGTTCAGGGACACACAGGTCTTGACGTTTCTTTGTTCTCCACCTTTGGTCAATCAAGCTTGTTAACTTGTTCAGGGGCACACAGGTCTTGACGTTTCTTTGACGGGAATTGTTTGTGAAAAGTACCTGTGGTGAAAAGTTTGAGGACATCAGGTAAAATGGAGTGGACAAGGGACTAGGTCCTAAAATTGATAGAACAGTTCCGGGTTCATCGAAGCTTCTTGAATCCTCGTCATCCAGATTTCGAAAGCAATAATAAATAAAAAGCAGACTTATGTAATTAAACAAAACGGAAGTAATGCAAAAAGGGAGAGTTTAAAAGTTGGTTTAGCCAAAATCAGAGAAGGTGCTTGAGTAGAGAGCCACATAGAATATTTGTATCCTCATATGCTAGTAAGCGATCATCCCAAGCTGTGAATACTGTTCGTAATTCTCATGTTTGCATCACACTGACAAATCCTTTGGTCAGCAACTTCGCAAGAATCTTGTGTTATGTCACATCAAGTACTGTATGTAACAAAGATGATTCTCTTGTTTGTATTACACAGATAAACCCCTTTTCCCTTGAGTTTGACCAGCTACTTTGCAACAATGTTAAGTGTTATGTTTCATTAACATGTTTATTCCTTGTTCTGGACATGTTCGGATCCTTGTTAAGGGTAATGTTTTGGGGCAAGTGAAAGATGATGCTTTAGTGTACTAATTTCTCACAGCCTTAAGTCTGTCAGGCTTGAATTTAAAACTGTAGTTTGTCAATTGAAATAGCATTAAAAATAACATTAACTTCTTGGAAATATCTGTTGTTAATGGGTGCAACTGAGCCCCATCCAAAGAATTATTATTTTTTTATCATTTCAAACTTGATCTTTTCATTTTTCTCAGCCAATCTTCATAATTTAAAAACCATTTTAAAGATATTTTTCTTAATAGAATAATGTAGAATTTTGTTTTCTTATCAGTCTTCATTTTTATATTTATTTTTTCACAAACCTATTGGCAATAGTAGTAAATATTGCTATTTTTCAAATTGTGGAGAATTTTTTAATGGTTATGTTCTGAGTGGGAACTTAATCCGGGAAAGTCTCCTTATAACAGTTACATAAAGTTCAACAGGGGAGGATAGGAGCACTTACTCTCGGGGCAAACACCCTGCTAATACTTTACTGTCACAATTCACTAACCATCACTCAAATACAAAAGGGGGAAATTTTACTGTCCAGAGGCCGAAGCACTCCACACGTAGAATTTGCAATAATTTATGGCCTACTCTAGCTTTGTCAGGTCTATAGTCATCTCATTCTCAGGCTCTGTTCCGGCTCCGTCCCAGCTACCCCAATGAAATGCTGGACAGTTATTTTACGTTAATGTAATTAAGACAAAATCCAAAATGGGAGCAGTGATGTAAAGTAGTTTAAAAGTTTAAAGATAAGGATCTTTACCTTCGAAGCAAATATATTAATGCAAAGTACCTCACTGTTACCACCTATAGACTTACTCTTTAAATATGGGGTATTTTGTCCCGTGATCAACTATTCATTTCACACATTAAAATAAATGAGGGAGCAAAAATACTAAGGAGGTTTAATTAACCTAATATTGATTTATTCACAAATTTACATTGAAACAAAACGGACATCTTAACAAAGACAAAATAGAATCATAAAAATGCAATTCAAAATGATGAAAATTAGTTAGTTAGACATGTGGTCTGCAACAATCAAAATCAAAATGGGGTCTGGCACGTGGCCCACGTGACCCAGAGACTATGTTAGTCTCAAAAGGCAAAAAATTGTATAGAAAAAAATATATACACACAATCCCACCGCACACAGTCCGAACAGTGTAATTAGCCAGGTTCCCTATAAAGTTAAAATTAGTCTAAGCTAATAAAAAATGGGGGAAAACTAAATGGCCATTGATGTAGTACCTGCACTCCTTTAAAGTTTAGTCCTATGCCCGTGATAGCTGTTGACCTGGTTGTCGCACTAATTGGCACGTTGCCCTCTTGCCTGGCTCACCCCAAGAATCCTCGTTGGCTACAACTATGGTATCCCAGGGTCCTCTTCTTCTCAATCTCTCCGACCGGCAGCAACAGGACTCCTTGGTGAGTCACGTTTGGGAGAGTGGGATGGGATGGGGGTGAGCCAGAAGTGCATTCACTGACCCAGCAGATCAGTAAGCCAGGGCAGCTTTTCGTTGAATGGGGTCGACTCTACGGTCGAAGAGATCACCTGGCTTCACCTTTCCAGACAGGTGAGGAGCTTGATGCGCACGGTAATCCATTGGGGTTGCCATATCGGGACTTAAGGACAGGGCAATATATTGTTGCAAGGAGTGCAGAGGAGGCAGGATTTTGTACTAGATACTCAGATAAATCTTGCTGCTCTGAGGGAGGTTATATATACAGCAATCCTACCTATTCTGGCTTGCTAAAAATTAATATTTAAAATGATTAATTAGCAATGGACTGGTACGATGGGCATACATCTTAAAATTAACAAACCTTAATTGGTATTGAGAAATATAAGATGCATTAATTCAGCAGTATTGAAATTTATATAAAAAATGCAGTTTAGGAATTTAATCTCGACCCATGTAGTTAAGGAAAGAACCAACATACGCCGGGGTTACGACTAAGGCCATCTGTTGTGCGTATCTACGCTGTGACGTCACGAGCATGGCGTGCGCCACTGTCAACAAGTTTAGGTTTAAATTAGTTCTCCCTATGTTTCGTTAAAGAAAACTAGATGTAGGAGAGAATGTTTAAGGGGTAGCTATAGTATTAGTAGAAGAGAGCTAAAAATACGATTGAAAGAAGAAGAGTGAAGAAAATTCTTCACACCCTGGGGATAAAGGGGAGAAAAAAGGGAGAGGGGTTAGTTCCGGCAAATGTGATTCAACTACTTGTTAGTATGAGTGAGATAAGGTTACTGGCTGAATGAAGAGTGAAGTCGTTCTTCACATCAACGTCCGTTTAAAGTTAACAAAACGTTGTTGGCATTAATTAAAATCAATTGAATCAAAAGTTATGCTTTCACGTGAATTTGGGGAATATTGAACCCGCAGGCAATGCTTCACGGAAGCGTTAAGTTAAGCATATGATCAGTTTTAACTTTAAACGTACGATGCAATGATTATTAAATGATTAAAAATACTCAATTCTTCCCACCCTAGGGGTACGGATAGAGCAAAGAAAACGTAAGCCAATAACAGTCGAGGTCGGCAACAAGTCCAGCCAATGATTAATTCAAAATTATAAAGGTGAATCCCAATCCCGGTCTGACACCCAACGTTTTACATGAAATGATTTTACATATAAAGTGACTGGCATGATCGTGATGAAAGCTTTGAATTCGTCGAGTGACAAAGGGAGAAAAGTTACCTTATTCTCAGCGTTAAAATTTGAAAAATCATCTGACTCTAGTTTGAATGACAAAGTGAGACGAACTAGGTCCATGGGGACATCGTATTTCTGACAGCTAAGGTCTTGGATGTCATCTTCAAGGGAAATGTTTGCAAGGTGAACATTAAAAACAAAGCTTATATTCAGCACGAGCTGAAGGATGTCAGGGGGATTATAGCAACATGACAAGTTGTCAAGGCAAAAATTAAATTCACGCTTTGAAGTTAAAGCAAGGGATTGGCTGAAAAAATGCTGCTGAATGACTTGGCAAAAATAATAAAAGTTTAATGTGACGTCATATATGACTGAATAAAAATAATGAATAACGTTCAATGTACCGTTATCCTTAAGCAAGGTGAATCGTAAACAGGCTCTAATCTCCGGTGCTAGGTCTACATGTGTGACCTTCGCTAAATCCGCCGTCAGTGCACAAGGTTCATTTCTGACTGCTAAGGTCTTAACCTTGCGATCACGCGGCTCTTTCTGAGGGCGGGTTTCAAATCTTGACGGGGATGTTTTAGCGTCAACACGTGTTGGAGCGGATGTTACGGGCTTAAGAATAGGACAATCAGGCAACGTGAGCACTGGTCCATGAGATGGTACGACTTTAATGATTGAATCTACAACCGGTACAGGCTTCAGCTGGCCATCACGCACACGGTTAAGTTGTGTGGTATCTGCGCTACCACTTGGGGGGTCCATGACAAGACAATGAATGGTATTTCCTCCGGGACGGACTGTCACCGGCGGCAAAGACAAAGGGGGTTGAGGGTGATCAAACACTGGTAGCTTAAGGTTGGGAGATGAGGACGGAGCACGTGGGATTGACACAAAATTACTAATTGTGTGCCGTGTTGGCAACATAGTATTGGAATGTGACGATTGAACTAGTTGGGGAATTGAGACAAAATTATGAGCATTGTGCTTGACTGGCGAGACGTTAGAAGTTACAATCAGGGGACGTGTCACTGAAGGTGTTGCATTCGAAGAAGAACAAGACTGATTAGGTTTTATAAGTAAATTTGGATGAGCCATGAGGCTATTAAAAGCAATTTCAACTTTACTTGAACAAGCAGCAAGCACGGAATAGTTTGATTTAACAATGGGATGGTCGTAATGACGTCCCCAAAAATTCTTGTAATTGCAAAGTTCGTCTCTTACTTTACTAATTTCAGTTTTAAAATGACCCACGGCTTCAGGACCCATGTTGGGAAAATCTACTGAAGCAAGAGCATGAAGTGCTAGGTCTGCGTCCTCACAAACAAAGGTGAATGTTAATTCCTGTTCCTTAAGCCTAGCGTTAATCTCCTCGGGGCTAAGCGGTTCCGCCTTAGGCGGTGGAGGGTTGTTTACGTTAAACATGAAGTCCGCCATCTTGGAATGACCACGTTTGATGAACGGATTCGTAAAACAAAACAAAGGACAAATCTGAATGTTCAAAGGAACGTGAAAAGGAAACTTTACAAATTTGCAAGTGAGATAAATGAACATTTAAATTTACTCATGGTGGGAGGAAAATGGTTAAATGGACAAAAAACATATAACTCATGAAATTACTTTAAAATTCAAAGTGACCGGGTCCAACAAAGCAGACGATGCCCAGGTCACGTGACTTTAGACTTTACTAAACAGAATTATTTACGCGAGTGGCGAAAATGACTAATTAAGTTACTTTAAAGTGAAACATATTAGAAAGCACATGGCTTATGAATGCAAAGATTCAAGTTAAAAGTTAAAATAACAGGTCGAGGCTGACACTGTTGTGACGATTTCACAATTACGGGCGCACTAAGGCGACCACTGAACTATTCAAAATGTAGATTGGCGCACAAGGCAGCGACTTTAAAGAGCACTCTCGTGGAGGCTAAACAAATATAAAATTTCCCTCACGCGGAGGTAAAACAAAAATATCCTCGCTAAAGGACAAAAACAATATTTCCTCGCTAAAGGAAATTAAATTAACTACACGCAGTAATTTACTTACGGTAGCAAACAATTACGAACCCTTAGTTTGGGCTGTAAACAAGATCCGCCATCTCGGAACAAACACGTGGAATGAAACGGACTTGGTGAAATTAAGTTTCTACGTTACTCGTAAGAAGACTTAAAATTATGTTACGCCAATTCGCTCTGTAGGACAAGGACATGTGCTAGGTATACGGTGATGTTAGTTAGAAAAGTTAAGGTTGGTTAGGGAAGGTAAACGACACAAAGGAAGGTAGACCAAGGTACAAAATGTTACAAATTAGATGCTTAGCTAGAAAAATTAGTTGACAGAACGAGTACACCGGCGCTCTAGCTGAGCAGTAAACACGGGCGTCTGAACAACAAAAAACCTTAGTTCAAGTAGCTTAGAACTTTCTGGTATAAGTGGATTCCGCCACACGTGGGTGAACGGATCCGAGACAAAGTGAAGTTCCTACGACAAATTCTAGTCTTTCTGTAGAGAACATTCAAGCAACAAATTAACCTGGTTACGTAGCTCTTTCCTTAAACACGTGGTCGATACAAAAAGATCATAATGATTACAAATTTCTCTTCCCAATTAAAGTCTGGGCCTTACACATTCGACAAACTGGCTGTGTGCGTGTGGGTAAGTGATATAGCGAGTTACTATATGCTTAATCAAGCTGATTAATTACGTTAATGCTTCACAAGTCCAAGGTAAAGGATCCGGTTCGAAGGACCACTCGTGTGGAGAATTTTTTAATGGTTATGTTCTGAGTGGGAACTTAGTCCGGGAAAGTCTCCTTATAACAGTTACATAAAGTTCAACAGGGGAGGATAGGAGCACTTACTCTCGGGGCACAAACCCCCTGCTAATACTTTACTGTCACAATTCACTAACCATCACTCAAATACAAAAGGGGGAAATTTTACTGTCCAGAGGCCGAAGCACTCCACACGTAGAATTTGCAATAATTTATGGCCTACTCTAGCTTTGTCAGGTCTATAGTCATCTCATTCTCAGGCTCTGTTCCGGCTCCGTCCCAGCTACCCCAATGAAATGCTGGACAGTTATTTTACGTTAATGTAATTAAGACAAAATCCAAAATGGGAGCAGTGATGTAAAGTAGTTTAAAAGTTTAAAGATAAGGATCTTTACCTTCGAAGCAAATATATTAATGCAAAGTACCTCACTGTTACCACCTATAGACTTACTCTTTAAATATGGGGTATTTTGTCCCGTGATCAACTATTCATTTCACACATTAAAATAAATGAGGGAGCAAAAATACTAAGGAGGTTTAATTAACCTAATATTGATTTATTCACAAATTTACATTGAAACAAAACGGACATCTTAACAAAGACAAAATAGAATCATAAAAATGCAATTCAAAATGATGAAAATTAGTTAGTTAGACACGTGGTCTGCAACAATCAAAATCAAAATGGGGTCTGGCACGTGGCCCACGTGACCCAGAGACTATGTTAGTCTCAAAAGGCAAAAAATTGTATAGAAAAAATATATACACACAATCCCACCGCGCACAGTCCGAACAGTGTAATTAGCCAGGTTCCCTATAAAGTTAAAATTAGTCTAAGCTAATAAAAAATGGGGGAAAACTAAATGGCCATTGATGTAGTACCTGCACTCCTTTAAAGTTTAGTCCTATGCCCGTGATAGCTGTTGACCTGGTTGTCGCACTAATTGGCACGTTGCCCTCTTGCCTGGCTCACCCCAAGAATCCTCGTTGGCTACAACTATGGTATCCCAGGGTCCTCTTCTTCTCAATCTCTCCGACCGGCAGCAACAGGACTCCTTGGTGAGTCACGTTTGGGAGAGTGGGATGGGATGGGGGTGAGCCAGAAGTGCATTCACTGACCCAGCAGATCAGTAAGCCAGGGCAGCTTTTCGTTGAATGGGGTCGACTCTACGGTCGAAGAGATCACCCGGCTTCACCTTTCCAGACAGGTGAGGAGCTTGATGCGCACGGTAATCCATTGGGGTTGCCATATCGGGACTTAAGGACAGGGCAATATATTGTTGCAAGGAGTGCAGAGGAGGCAGGATTTTGTACTAGATACTCAGATAAATCTTGCTGCTCTGAGGGAGGTTATATATACAGCAATCCTACCTATTCTGGCTTGCTAAAAATTAATATTTAAAATGATTAATTAGCAATGGACTGGTACGATGGGCATACATCTTAAAATTAACAAACCTTAATTGGTATTGAGAAATATAAGATGCATTAATTCAGCAGTATTGAAATTTATATAAAAAATGCAGTTTAGGAATTTAATCTCGACCCATGTAGTTAAGGAAAGAACCAACATACGCCGGGGTTACGACTAAGGCCATCTGTTGTGCGTATCTACGCTGTGACGTCACGAGCATGGCGTGCGCCACTGTCAACAAGTTTAGGTTTAAATTAGTTCTCCCTATGTTTCGTTAAAGAAAACTAGATGTAGGAGAGAATGTTTAAGGGGTAGCTATAGTATTAGTAGAAGAGAGCTAAAAATACGATCGAAAGAAGAAGAGTGAAGAAAATTCTTCACACAAATTATTTTTTTTTTCTAATTTTTCCAAAATCCTTTTATGATTTTCAGGGCATAAAATTTCATATCTTCTTATGTTCAAGTGGCAAATATGGGTTAATGAGATAGTTTCAATTATTCTTTGAAAATATAATGTTTTAAGAAATCGGCCGTCAAACTTTTCATTTTCTTTTTTCTGATGTGTTATGGGTTAGCATGGGCTTTTAGCGGTTATTATATCTCACTACTGAGGGTCACAAGGACATAATCATCATATTTCAGGGTTATTTACTAAGCAGTGACAAGCCCCTTTCCTCAAACCTGAAATATATAAGTTACAGGTACCAAAAGCCCACCTATTAAGGTGTTGCCAGCACAATATACTCCTCGTTAGCGTACGTTCTGGGCAACTTTGACTCTTTAGTCATATTTAGTTATTGTCTCTGACACTTTGTGCATCTTTAAACATAGCCATAACAAAAATTGTAAATATATTAACGAGTAAACAAAGAAATACGACGAATAGAACCTAGGGAAACATGCAATAAAATTTTGCCCTAGATGCCATAAAAAAACATAGAAAACAGAGACCTTCCTATGGGGTGTTAGAGAGAATTGATGATGGGAAACTAATATAAATATTTATTGATCTCGAACTAAAAGTAAATGAATAGTTACTTTTATCAGAAAAGGGTTGCGTAAAGGACCGGATGTGCATACGTAAATATAAGAAAGGGATGTTTTATCGATAGAATAAACTTTTAATTAAAAACAATATTTGAAACATGAATTATAGACATTCCCCAAGCCAATAAATGCAATAATCTGAATTTCCAAAATTCTAGCAGAGGTCGCGAGTCGCACCCCTTCAATAGTATTATTATTATTATTATTATTATTATTATTATTATTATTATTATTATTATTATTATTATTATTATTATTATTAATACGTGATGGGTATGTGTCGATCATTGCAGGTTAAAAGAAATCAAATACTTAGTTGTTATACGAACGCCTATCAGTAAAGTATTAGGAAAGAGGGTGACTGCATTATCGCTTTTATTGTTTATCACGACAAGTAATCGATTGTAATATAAAAAAATTAGCTCCTTTTTCCTTTAAAATGACCAGCGCAATACTGAGATATGCAGAATCTGAAATTACCTAAGGATTCAAAAGGATTCTTAGTCTTCCTTGCTGTGCACTTGCCTGGTGTTGCCGGCATGGATATCCATTTCTCATTGTCACTTCCATTATATATATATATATATATATATATATATATATATATATATATATATATATATATATATATATATATATATATATATATATATATATATATATATATATATATGTGTGTGTGTGTGTGTGTGTGTGTGTGTGTGTGTGTGTATATATGTATATATATACATACATACTTATATATATCATTATTATTATTGTTATTATTAATATTATTATTATTATTATTATTATTATTATTATTATTATTATTATTATTATTATTATTATTATTATTGTTGTTATTAGTACTAACTAAGGTACAACCCTAGTTGGAAAAGCAAGGTGCTATAAGCCCAAGGGCTCCAACAGGGAAAAATAGTATATATATATATATATATATATATATATATATATATATATATATATATATATATATATATATACTGTATATATATATATATATATATATATATATATATATATATATATATATATATATATATATATATATATATATACTTATTATTACTAGCTAAGCTGCAACCCTAGTTGGAAAAGCAAGATGCTATAAGCCCAAGGGCTCCAACAGGGAAAAATAGCCCTGTGAGGAAAGGGAATAAGGAAATAAATATAATGCAAAAATGTTACTAAGCTTTAATGACCTGTCCAAAAATCAGTGTTAACATTACGAAATGTTTGTCGTGTTTAAAATGGAATTGTTGTTATTGACGTGCTGCAAGGCACTCTCCGTTTCAAATGTCACACCTTTTATGGTTGCTGTTTTTCCAGCGCTCTTTCTTTGTTGGTGACTCTTGAACCTACGAAACTACCTTATTCAATTTGTATTGTAATCGGGACCCTTCAAAGAATGGTGGAAGATATGATGTTCAGGTAAACAATGGGCATGCGTGTATGATTTATTTCTCTTCCTCTTATTTTTTAATGCATTATAGTTTATATGCGAAGGATTTAATTTAAAATTGTTAATATAAAGCACGCTAATAGTAGAAGAAGCCTTTGCTTAAAATATTTTATTTTGATAGTTTATTGTTCTCTTGTTTATTTATTTTCTTATTTCCTTTCCTCACTGGGCTATTTTCTCCATGGTGGAGCCCCTCGTCTTATAGCATCTAGCTTTTCCAACTGGGGTTATAGCTTAGCTTGTAATAATAATAATAATAATAATAATAATAATAATAATAATAATAATAATAATAATAATAATAATAATAATAATAATACCCCAGTGAGAAAAGGAAACAAGTAAAAATAGAATATCTTAAGAACAGTAGTAACATTAAGATAAATATTTCCTATATAAACTATAAAAACTTTAAAAAAACAAGAAGACGAGAAATAAAATAAAATAGTGTGCCCGAGTGTACCCTCAAGCCAGAGATCTCTAACCCAAGACAGTGGAAGACCATAGTACAGAGGCTTTGGCACTACCTAAGACTAGAGAACAATGGTTTGATTTTGAAGTGTCCTCCTAGAAGAGGTGGTTACCATAGCTAAAGAGTCTCTTCTACCCTTACCAAGAGGAGCGTGGCCACTGAACAATTACATTGCAATAGTTAACCCCTTGAGAAAAGAAGAATTGTTTGGCAATCTCAGTGTTGTCAGGTGAATGAAAACAGAGGAGAATATGTAAAGAATATGTCGGGCTATTCGGTGTAAATATAGGCAAAGGGAAAATGAACCGTAACCAGAGAGAAGGATCCAATGCAGAACTGCTTGTGTGTGTGTAAATATATATACTTGTGTATGTTCTAATTGTATATTCACATGCATTATAAACTTCATACCAAACTATAAAGTGACAAAAACCAGTGACAGTTGTACATATTCAAAATATATTTTCAGAATCAGTTTCAAAAACTCTTTCTACTAACTTTTCTGAACGCAATATTTTATCCTCTCCCTCTTACAATCATTCATATATATGTATGTATATATATATATATATATATATATATATATATATATATATATATATATATATATATATATATATATGGTAACATAGCCAGAGTCAGTATTGTAGGCTTGCGTGTGCTATAGTAAAACGATCATATAATACCCAAACGATCCCATAACGTCTATTCAAGAAAGGGAAACCTTTCCGCTGAATGCCCGAGGCTGAGAGATGTTCTGAATACTGTACTCACTTAAGCCATAGATATGAATTTATAACAAGCAGAGGATTTTTTTTCTTATGTGAAAAATATACATAATTGAAAATAAATATACAATCTTCAAGTGTGTGTTTGGTAGGTCATGCAGTATCATAAATTGCTGTAAAATTAATATGAAAATGGGATTATATATATTTTTATTTCGATATAAAATCAGAGAGGAATAGCTCTGTAGTGTGACTTTCCCAAACCTTCACTAACTATAACCAGTAATTATTTATTCATATACACTTTATTGTCTTGTAAGCAAACATAAATTTAATATAAAGATTGCGATCTATCTCTTTACACTTCTCTTCCTCAAATACTTCTAGCTTATCTACTTCATCAGTAAGTAAATAACACCTCGTGAATTAATTTTGACAAAAACACATGGCTCTTTAATCTCTACATACATGGTGAAACATTAAACAATAAAAAGAAAAAGAAAATCTGATAACACGGGATAATTGATTAGATTTATAGAACTTTCGCCACATGCCCCACCGCATCGTTTTCCTGGGAAGACCATTCAGCGAGAACCACAATAGCTGTAATATTAAATAAAAGCTAGAATGAAGAAGGAAGGGAGGTAGAGTAAAAAGGCTAAAAGTGGGTGCAACAAGGCACCGAACAACTGAATTCTACGTCATCAACATATATCATTCGAATAGTTTTTTTTTTTTCTTTTTCTTTTTTCTTTTTTTTCCTCCAGGGATTCTGGTCATTTTCAATTCATCAAAGTATCTATGAAAACAATAACAATAGAAGAATATGGACCTTTTTTCAAAACTTCGGGCACCAACATTTTCAAAAACACAATAGATCTATATTAAAGGCAATTTTCATAAATGGTTTGTATAAAATGGCTTTTGTTGGAAATGTCGTATTTGTTATTGCACTGCATCGTAATTGTTTTTGAATATATAAATTTTGTATGCCAATTCATGCTTGCTTTTCCATGGGTAATTACTGGGTATTCTTTTATTCTTTTTCCTCTTTTAAATGGGCAGAAAACCTCAAGACTGGAACTAATACTCGTAGACCACAAAAATTTACCATTAATGACCGCTCCACTGAAGATGTGGAAATATTTTAGGCTATTTAGATGCTGACTACCACTATATCCAGGTTAACATACGCAAAACTTCATAGACATTGTTACAATTAAACTTTCAGTGTTACATTGACGTTAACGTATCAGATATGTCATGTGAACTTAATTAACATGGTTAGTTTTTATAACCCTGTCAGAAATAGGAGTGCTTGATAACTTCATAAAATGGATCCAAGGTTTGTATAAGATTATCGTAATAAGAAACTACAGTATATCAGAGGTTTATTAACAGTATTCTTGCAATGTTGTCATTCTTTTATGCATTTACAACCATTTTTAAAGAGCAATAAAAATTAGCTGGCTTATTGAATGGTTATGCAATAAAAGAAACCGAGTTAAAATGTTTGCCTTATATCGTTCTTCTTTGTCATGGAGACGAGCGTCTCGGATGTGGAATGGTGTAGTCGAAAGAATATAAAATATAATTGAAAAATTTACAAACATAAAAGTAGCTAATCTTCAGAAAAGGATAATTATACATGTGTTGTGTTCAAAGATATGGCATTGTGCATATTTGTTTCCATCAACGTTGGTGAGAATGTTCAGAGAAGTGAGAAGCTATTACTTTTGGTTATTTGTGGAACTATGGGCTTCAGTTTTAAAGCAAGAACCTCTTTATTTGAGAAGAGATGAATGATTTCCCACTTCATCGGTATAATTAATGTGCCAATAAAATCATACTTTCTTCTTGACATCCATTGCTAAAAGGCTTATGAAATTCCATTTATCCTATATCTGTAAGATGAGAATGGCTCAAAACTGTAGATAAAGAGATTGCTAACATAAAAACTGAACAAATCCCCCCCCTCCTTTATAATAATTTTCGTAAAGGATTGAAAAGCATTATAGTTATATCGGATGATATACCGCGTTATTCGTTTAGAGAGAAACCTAAACCAATTCCAACCGTAAAAGAGAAATTTTCCACAATCAACTGGAAATAATTTTACAATATAAAGTTTATGTATGTATGTATATATATATATATATATATATATATATATATATATATATATATATAGTATATATGTATGTATGTATATATATATATATATATATATGTATGTATGTATATATATATATATATATATATGTATGTATGTATATATATATATATATATATATATATATATATATATATATATATATATATATATATATATATATATATATATATATATATATATATATATATATGCCCATTTCAGATAAAAATGAAATATATTGGTTTACGTGGGATGCCTTGAAAGGCTGCATCAAGTTAGTATTAAAGAAACTTTGGATTTAGATTTTTGTAGATTTATTAATCTATTTAGGGCAGCCCTTCTAGGAGGCCACATTAAAATCAAACCTTTGTTCTCTAGTCTTGGGTAGTGCCATAGCCTCTGTACCATGGTCTTCCGATGTCTCGAGTTAGAGTTATCTTGCTTGAAGATACACTCGGACACACTATTCTATATAATTTCTTTTCCTCTTGTTTTGCTAAGTTTTTATAGTTTATATAGGAGATATTTGTTAAGGTGTTGTTGCTGTTCTTAGAATAACTTATTCTTCAATGTTTCCTTTCCTCGCTGGGCTATTTTCCCGGTTGGGGCCCCTGGGCTTATGATCTCCTGCTTTTCCAATAGTGTTGTAGCTTAGCAAGTAATAATAATAATAATAATAATAATAATATAGCCACCAAAGTGAAGCCTGGGGGAAACCCCTGTATTTACACTGTGAAGTAAAACTTGCCAGAGGTTGGAGAGCACGATAGATGAAAGAAATCGGGAACGGAGATAAAGAATAATAAAAAAGCAAGTGCAGCCAAGAAACAAAAGAAAGGTGCTAAGGAATGTTGCAATGCCTACAGTATACCCCGTGAGGTACAACGACGGCACTATCCCTTACGGAACAGAAACTTTGCTTTCATACTGCAGTCCCCCCTATATAATAAAGAGCAACGTATCTGGTTATATATATATATATATATACATATATATATATATATATATATATATATATATATATATATATATATATATATATGTGTGTGTGTGTGTGTGTGTGTGTGTGTATGTATACATCATCTCCTCCTACGCCTATTGACACAAAGGGACTCGTTTATATTTCGCCAGTCGTCTCTACCTTGAGCTTACATACATATATATATATATATATATATATATATATATATATATATATATATATATATATATGTGTGTGTGTGTGTGTGTGTGTGTGTGTGTGTGTGTGTGTGTGTGTGTATCTATACACTATTATAGAAGAAACGACCTTCCATTCCATACATTTTAATCAAAGGAATAAAAGAAGGTAATTAATTAAGAAAGGGTAATTTCAAACCCATGTTACATCCAGTCACAGTCTGTAACAAGTAGGCTACTGCACTTAAACATCAAAATCAGCAACACAATTGAATAGAACATCTGTATTCTCTTAGTTATAACTTACGTAATAAAAATATGACTTTTAATAGCTGAAACTCTTGATTGTTACTTTCATTCAGTTTTAAAGATAGTTCATGTGACCTTCCTACTCAAAAACCTTAGGAAGATATTTTATCATTTGTGTTAGAAACCAACTACTGTGGATTGATAGCTTGTTGAAACTAAGTATGTATTTTATAAACATATATGAAAATTTTTAATATATTTATAAATATTATACATACTGTATATCTTGGAAAGTATAAACATTATAAAAATATATTTTTGTGTTATGACTGCAAATATTGTTTATAATCCAGGATACAAAATTAAGAGTAAAAGAATAAAGACGAATGTAAACGGCAGTTCTATCTGCGAAAGTAAAAATGCCCCAATTAAGTACTTTGGTGGTTATTTGCCATTGGCGACAAAGACTGGGGTACTGCTACCGGGAGGGGCTTGGGGTGTGGTAAGCCTTGTGATAGCCAATCACAGCACCGCAATCCCTGCTGTCTTCATTCTCCGCCAATCACCATCTTCGACGGACCATCATGCCTTGTTCGGAACATCCATCACAATCCGTGTGAAACTAAAGTGTATTGGACTCGAGTTGTTGCTTTAATATTTTCGGTTCTTTTGTGATTACTGCAGTGCATATACTTCTGCTATATACATTAAGAATAAATGATATGGTGATGGTATTATACTAGTGGTAGATCTCTCTTCTGGTGTTAGTGTCCGACGGTATCATTACGTCTTAGTGTCCGTGAGGTTTTTGAAAGAATTTATTACCTAGAAAATTGAACTCCTTTAACAATAATGAAGATTCGTTATCCGATATAAACAACACTGAAAATTTTATGTTAGATTCTGAATTAGTGCTTATAGATTATTGTATCAGTGAAAGTGTTCTTGAACAGAATAGCGAACATGAAGAAAATCTAAGTTGCATTGACGAGTGTTGGTTAACATGCAAACGCTCCTGGTACTACTCTCGTTGGTGATTATTTTCAAACTTAACATTTAATGCGTGTCCTGTCGTGAGAGGAAAAGTTGCGAATGCCTTCGTGAACTGTATTGCCTATGCAAATTCACGAACAAAATTAGAAAAATTTGTAATATTGATCCCCGTTCAAGGGTAACGGTTCTTACTGAATCCGGCTTGTTAAAATCAAAGCTTTTGGGGAGGCATTTGGGAAAATCAAAGAATTTGGTCTTTAAGATATTAATATATCGGGTATTATTAGTGAAGGAATTGACGTTTACTAATTGGGTATTACGTTTTCGAAGTTAGAAAAAAATTCGTGTGACTTTGTACGTGACAGGTATGTGCACCTTCATTGCATTTCTAATAAATGAATCGTGCCAGTAGCCTTCAGATCAATGAGCATGTTGTGCTACTCCCAGTGGAGACGAGCCATTATTCACTGACCAAATATATATTTGAAGGTCGGTAGCCTCATTAGTCATCTAGACAAAGTGTCTTGTGGATAAATCAAACGCATCTAGAAGAAAGCACTGAGCGTGCTTCATAATATATACAAATTAGGATGTGTTATAATGGATTTTTAATGCCATAGATGAATGTCCGTATTGCTTTTTCACACTTGCATGGATCGTAACACCATTGACACAAGGAAAATCGTAAACCGCAAAAATTAAAGGCATGGCAGCTGCTAGCAGAGGCGAACAGAATCTTTTTGCATCTTCGGTATTTGGTGATAATTTCAAAGGACGAAATGAGAACGCCTTCTTTAATCTGAAATTATTGCATTGTTATTGTGCTGACGTTGCAAGTTGGAAGTCAAATTCGTGGTCAGTGATCTATTTTACTTTTTGTGCAGTGGCAATTTTATAAGAATTGAAGGAACAGTACAGCAGTATCATTTGAAAACCTTCCTTCCAAAAAAAATCTGTATTTGTGGACATTACAACGTGCTGTACTTTCAGGATGGCAAAAGTTCGTAAACTAATGAAAAGGATCCCACGTATAAGAACTCAGATGTCAGATTTAACGATGCAGCTCTGTTGTTTACCAAATAAAGAAGCCTTACGTGATATCCAATAAAATAGACATAGTACGACTTTAAAATACTGCTCTCCCTTTGACTGGTCAATGTCAGTCAGGTGATGAATGACTCCTGCAAAGCATGCCATCCTTAATCATGTTTCCATTGAATACCATCGCATTTTTTTTTCGTATCTAATCATAGTGTTAGAGATGGACTAATATCTCTATTTGTGTTAACATTTATCCTACTTGAAGAAAAAGTAAGCTGACCGCTAGACCACCTCTGCCAGAATGGTGAGTGTTACCCTACGTTAACAGAAAAGGATATCGTTAAATTCTTCAAAGTATTAAGACAAAATAATGTATCCTCTTTTGTTCCTTTGTAATTTGTATTGAAATATTTATTATATGACTGTTTCCATCATATATATCATACATTTATAAAGGGGTTTAGACAAAATGCTCTCAAGAATATGATATCCACCTACCTACCCTCTAGGTTACCTTTAGATGGTATGGTTTATTTACGTTGTTTACTTTATGCAAGGTTATTGTTATTAATTGTACAAAAATTGTTTAATATTAAATATCTTAGAAAATTTTTATGGTTCTAGAGATCTGTTTAAAACTAATGTCATTTGTAACTGGTCTAGTTTTTGCACACATTAAGTCCTGATATATATATATATATATATATATATATATATATATATATATATATATATATATATATATATATATATATATATGTATATATATATATGTTCATATATAAAATATGTATATGTATATATTTATATGTATGTATATGTATGTTTGTAGTATATATATATATATATATATATATATATATATATATATATATATATATATATATATATATATATATTTACATATATAAAATATGTATATATATTTATATGTATGTATATGTATGTTTGTAGTATATATATATATATATATATATATATATATATATATATATATATATATATATATATATATATCAGTTTAATATAATAATTGAAACTTGTTGCTAAGTCTGTGAACTTAATTTTCAAGCGGGTTTTCCATTATTTCGTTTAAAGTGTGGTTTAGGAACCGTATATATAGTTTGTAAAACTGATATATCCTCAAACCTTATTTTCGTTTTCTACCTAGTCACATTAGCCTTTTTTTTTTTCAGAATATCCCTGCGTATATATTAGTAAGAATCATTTTTTTTCCATAGAGTATCCCAGAATGTATCAAAATTCCATAATAATTTTTTCTCAACTAATGATGAAGCAAAACGGTCATGATAAAACATATTATTAGCGGTGCTTTAACATGATAGAAAACTACAGGTAATTATATCTGCATTTCCATTGAACATCCATACAAACTTTTTTCTATGTTGAGCATGGATCAGTTATGGTCTCTATTTACGCAAATAACTTAACGAATCAGCAAAGCTAACACTAAAACCTCGTCTTCAGATTTTAGGTTGAAATTTCAGGATTACAAAGACTTTTGACTAAACCAAATCTATCTTCTCCCGGTGTTTGTTTGTTTACATAATATACAAAACATGATCTTTCTTTTACTGATAAAAAGGAGTTAAGAAATGCAACGTATTGTAGGGGTGCGAGTTGATGCCAGCTCAACTCCTGAATACAATAGTCCTACTTACCGATATATTTGACAAATTATGTAATTTATAGTTGGGAAAAAAAAAAACATTTCTGTTAGGAAAGTAGATCTGTCACAAATTGGTCTGGCATAGGAATGTGGAAACCAAAAGTGGGGAGCGGTAAGACCTCTACATTTAAATTAATGCGTAATTGATTATCCCTTGTTATTCTTGTAAAAAGAGGTAATACAGACTAATTCTTATAGACCTGTTTAGTATTTGCAGTACTCATTTAAAGTTGCAGACTAAATTAAATCATATTTAATAACTGACATTATATGATGTTACTTCATGTAGTAGAATGTGGGGTCGTGGTGACCTAGTGGTAGCGTCTTTGCCTGGTGATTGCCAGACTGGGGTTCGAGTCCCGCTCAAACTCGTTAGTTCGTTAGTTCTTTGGTGGCTCCCACCTCACCAGCCTTGTGAGCGAATGATGGGGTGTTTGCGGGATCCTTTAGGTCTATCTGTTGAGTCATCAGCACCCATTGCCTGACTCTCATTTGTCATAGCTTGGGTGGAGAGGGGGCTTGGGCGCTGATCATATGTAATATGGTCAGTCTCTAGGGTATTGTCCTGCTTGTTAGGGCAGTGTCACTGTCCCTTGCCTCTGCCATTCATGAGTGGCCTTTAAACCTCTACACTTTACATGGTACAGTTAGACACAGAAATTTCTGCTACACCTCACTGTGAGGAAGTGCACCCTTACTGCGCTGCGAGTTCTCGCCATCCGCCTCTACCATCTCTCCCCTACACTGTTTGGTTACTTGCCGCGCAGTAACGGTCTGACGGGGCAAACCATCAGAGCAAGGCATGTTAGGAATTTTTGTGTTCAACTGTATATAAGTTTTGATTTACTTGAAGAGGATTTTAGTACTGGGGGTTTACACGATAAGCTACATTTCACAAATTATATTTAGCTACTCGGCTGTAATTAAAAGTTTACATTGATATCTTTGGGTGATGCAGATGTTTTTGCTAATGCTAATCAGTTATTGAGTTGTGTCCTTTGGTACTATAGGAAATGTGAATGTTGGGAACAGGGGATAGTTGGATTTAATGATTATCATTGAGTGACAGATATCCTGGTAATTGATTTTATCATGGGGTATATAGCCTAAGGAAAGTTAATGCATTTACCTTTAGAGATTTAGCCTTATAAATGCCTACACCGAAAGGAATCTGATTGTGTACTGAATATGGCAATATTTTTATTTTGAAGCTTGCAACCTTCTCTCGATTTTGTTGTCTTCTTTTTCAATAATATATACCAATTTGTTCTTTATTTGATGAAAGTCTTATTTATGCACCAACTATAACAATGAAGGTGGCTTGGCCTTAATATGCATATCATTTACATCATCGATTTGTTAGTCGTATATACTACGTTCTTTCCACTAAAAACTCCATCAACTATTGTGATGGCTGTGCTATTTAAGTAGATAAATACATCCGGGCCAGGTGATTTTCATTACCAAGCGTCTTTTTAGTATCTTTAAGTTAACTTAACCCTCATCAACATAATAATTACCACGTCGTTTTGATACCTGAAGTTAACTAAATTCAAATTCCCGGAAAAATACCTCAGAGGATGGCCAGATAAAGGAAAGTTTTCGTTAGATGTGAAATCCTAGGTATCCTACACCTTGCGAAAATGCAAAGCTTCCTTGGAGTAGATATCAATGCATGAACAATATGTGCTCCTACAGTCTAATTGCTCCATATTGACAACTTTAAACTGGAACATAAACAGAAAATTTACTTTCGATGATGAATGTATCAAGGTATTTTCTGAAGTAAGTTTAAAACGACAGTTCATGCTTCAGCTTCATATTTCAGTTGTAGACAGTAAGCTCAGCTCAGAAAAATCAAAGTCCTTTAGATATAGATAAGGTTATGAGCAATAGCGAGTGTGGTGGAAAGAAAAATCATTACTTCAAGTATTAATGTTTCAACAAGGTTGAAAAACTCATCAACGTAGCTAGTTTAAAATGTGTAGCAGACCTCCCCCACCCCCCAAAAAAAAAGATTGAAAATGTCTGTTGAAGAGTGAAAAATAAAGTAGATATTCTTATCAATAACACAGATAAGACAATTGAACATTATCCAGAATACATTTTTACCCTTTAGTTACATTTTTATTCTTGTAGTTAAACTATAGTAATGAGCACCATAAAAAATACCATTCTCAAACTTACACACACAAAGATCCACACACATAGAGAGAGAGAGAGAAGAGAGAGAGAGAGAGAGAGAGAGAGAGAGAGAGAGAGAGAGAGAGAGAGAGAGAGAGAGAGAGAAATTCTGAATCATTCAGCTTCCATCACTGTAAAAAATAGGGTGTCTTAGCAACGTAAGATCTTGATTTATGGCTTGGGATAAAAAACAAGATGATCCTGTATTTTATGTGCCAGATTGAATATTGGTGCTGTCCATAAAAGTGGCGAGTAATTAAACTGATAAAGTTCAACACAGATCACACAGACATTTGTTTTACAATAATTTTGGTATATCCTTACCTTCTTCCATCCATATGTTCTTTACGGTGTACGCCTAATTCTCTGGTAGTGCAATGGCAGCGCCATTTGTTATTGATCCCAGTTTTAAATTTGACAATTTTAAATCATTCTAATGTAAATTGTTTTGTTTCTTCTGAGAGCTAAATATGAGCAAAATATGATTAGTCATACCTTCCAGTGGTAAGAACTTTGAGAGACGAGAATTATATCCCTGTTATTCTACAGAATTTATGGCAAACCTACTTACTTTTCTGTAGCCAATTGGTGAATTTTGCGTGTGTGTGTGGGGGGGGGGAGAGGTTCAATAAGAAATGTCTAAATGAGGACAAACACTTTTTTGCCACGAAGAAAAATAATGAAGAGATTATGTAAAAACCCATTTTTATGACTTGATGGGTTGATAGTCCGGCGATATACTTGTTGCTGGATATAACCGCTTACAAATCACTTTAACACACTCTATTGCTTGTGCCTAAAAATAAGTAGTTTGGGGTGCCTGTAAATTCGTGTCGGTTTTAGTGTGCTTTTTTTGTATTAATATAACACATTATTCATACCATACAGTTTACTATCGTTATCTAAAAACCTTCAAGACTTTTTAAGATATGTTAATTAAGGTAATTCAAAATGCATACCCGTTTACATTTTAATTACAAGTTTATCCGTCGCATCGATGGCGGCTCAACAGTCATTTAAAGGGGCCGACTGCAGACCAGATTTCTCTGATTCCCGCCAAAACATCCCCCCAAACTAAACAAATTGCAAACGAGGCCAAACTTGTGAGTTTTCTAGATAATTTAGAGCAATCTTTTTACTGAAGTCATTAATATTTTTATAATAGGACATTAAAATACAATTCGGATATCTATTATTTCTTTACTTTTTATCATATATTTTTTTAGATGATTCGAACTTTTTATTTAGTATCTTCTCAAAAACATATGCAAATATTTGTTGATAAATATTGTTCATAACTGTTATCCCAAGGATGTACTTACACTGCCATGTTAGTTATTCTCCCAATGATATATATATATATATATATATATATATATATATATATATATATATTTTAAGGCATTGTGGGTAAAAGTTTCAGATCGTCCTTTGTTTTTGGTTATGGTGTACAGTAAAAATGCTGATACCTGATTGGTTGTTTTGGTTCAAGATTATCCAATTACCTGCGATTTTGGAATTTATACATCCTTCCAAAAACAGTGCTTGTAAGTTATCTGTCATGGATTACGTTGTGCAGATGTGCAGTGGTTCTTCTTCATATTTTGACGTTATTGGTCGGTTTCATGGACTTTACTATGGAACTCCATAAATGGTAAATAGGTTTCTACGTGAACATTCAGTGCTACCTGGAAGTGTTGAGTGTTTCGAGCGATTCTGGTAAGGGTTTATTTGTGAATTACTTTATCATAGTGAAAGGATTTAGTTGTGATTCACTTGTAGTTTGTGACCTGGGAAGTGGGGTCCCGGGTTGGGGGGCCGGATAGGTTTGTGACCTGGGAAGGGGGGTCCCGGGAGGTCTAACCCCCTGCTAGGTCTGTGACCTGGGAACTACTAGGTTAGGTTATGTGGGTTGGTTAGGTTCTGTTGTCTTTTACAAATCTCGAAAGTGTTGAATAATCACGTTTTGTCCTGTTTTCACACACTTAAAGTTCCAGGTTCCCACCTGTGTCTGTCGGGAAGCGGGGTTATTTACAGTGGAAATAAGAGTCAAATTCGTTGAAAACACACTTTTTAAGCTAGAAAATTGAAACTGTAATTTTACCATAATGTATACTGTAATTCACAGTCCTTGGCCATAGCCTTCAAAGCATTTATTATAAATTGAGTGAATAAAAGCATTGAACTGAATAATGATTAAAATCATTGAGAATAAGTGAGTAATGCTTTCATTTGTTGGATGACAATACTGGCTAGTTTTAAGAAATAATTTGAAAACTGCTCCTTTAGATTCTTAATTATTTTGTTCATTCCTGTTTTTCAATAGGATACCTCAAGCGATGTACCGGAAGTATTACCTAAGTCTTTGCAGCATCCTTTCGGCCTCTGGCTGCATACACTTTTTTAGCCTTCTACTACACATCAATTTGTGATCCCTCTCTTATATCTTACTGCTTAACCTCTTAACTTTTCTTTGGTACTGCAACTACAGAGCTTTTCCTTTTTTCCAAATGTGTTGAATTACCTCCTAGACCCTAGTTTCTGGTCTTCTGACCTAAATTCTTAAATCCAGTGTATTCAAAGTAGTAAATTTCAAATGTACAGAAAGTATTTTTTATCAGGTTTTGTTACTTCATTTATTGTTCTTGCAAATAATTCCATGACAAATGTGTCGATTGTGATGTAGATTCCTTCAGTTATTCCTCTCTCCCGGTTATTCAAGAAGATCGTCTACGTTGATCTCTTATTCTTTATCACGTATCCTTTAAAGGTTTAAAAGTCGATCATGAATTGTAAAGGCAAGAGATATTGACATTGTCCTAGCAAGACAATGCCCCAGAGGCTGACGACAATATCCTAACAAAACAATACCCTAGAGACTGACCATATATACTTATGATCAGCCCCCAAGCCCCATCTCCGTCCAAGCTAGGACCAGCGAAGGCCAGGCCATGTCTGTCGATGACTCAGTAGGTAGACCTTTAAGTTCTCCCAAACCCCCCACCCTTAGCTCAAAAGGATGGTGAGGTTTCAGACACTAAAAGAAACTAATCAATTTGAGAGTAACTCGCATCCCAGTCCAGCAGATCACCAGGCAGGGCCTTCACAATCTTCTAGAATCCGGAAGAGTCCTAGTAACAGCTTTCTTTGAGGTTTGAGAGAATTAGGCTGTTAATATCAAACTTTTTCAAACTCTTGAATGCTCCTTCAATATAAAAATTAAGACATCAAAGTCAAACTATCCAACTGCTACGTATTGATGCGTTTGCATGTTTGATTCTGGAATGATTTAGCTACCCGACTGCCAAGATAAATTTCTGCAAATAACAGAAAATGAGTAAGATCTCTTATTTTTACAGAATTATAATGCTGTAGATTGTTGGTAGTTTGTATATAAATAACATTGAAGTAGACCATGTAGGACTGTAGAGAGACTGCTGTGCGAGGCTTAAATTTCAGGAATTTCAGCTTGTATCACTATGTTTGAATCATTAAAGATTGGCAACAAAAAATCAAGTAATTTTAAATACAGCTTGCAGAAGGGACCCTTGAGGCAAGAATAGATTCAGCTGCCAGCCAAGGCAGCTTAAGTTAAAAAAAAAACTTCTGGGCTAGAATTTGTTCAAGTAACCTTTTACAACCCTGTGCAGTGATAACCATTTAGTCTGACCCGAGTGTAACAGCTTGAGAAATGTTTTACATTAGAAAATTCTTTGAATTCTTTATATTGGTACATTATAAACACGCTAAGTATGTGCTTCTTTAGTAGTGATGATAGTGAATGATGTACTCCCATCATAACAATGGAAAATCCTATAAAGTTTTGTTTGTATGGTATATTTGCATCATTAAACATAACTTTTATGCATTCATAAAGGCTGTCCACATCAGTACTTCTTAATGGAACAAACGTTATTCTTAACTTTTGTTCCATTAAAATCTTAACACCAGATGGTATTGTATTGTAGCAATGGTACTGTATTGTTGGCATATTGCATTGAAGTAAATGCATCTCAAGTAAACTACAAGATGACCTGAGCAGTATTTACAAATCATGATCTCTGAATGGCATGCGAGCTGCAAGGAAAATCCAATTGTGTAAAGAGATGCCTTTTTGACACCCTAAGGTATTTTCTGTACCAGAAAAAGCTACTCTTGTGAAGGAAGTTTTGACTATTGAATTATAAAGTAAAACTTCCTCAACCTTTGGTGTTCTTCAAACTGCAAAATTCTCCCCATTTAACCTGTAGACTGCTCTTCCTATCCAATATATCTTTTAAACCACATATCCAGTTTTGTTAGTATGAGCTGATAAGGTGTGGACGTGTTTTGCGCGAAGCTTCATTCAACACTTGCCCTGAGTCGTGTTTTAGCTTTTTTTTCCGCTTAGAATATCATTGAAAAGATATTAGTTAACCTTATGGAGAAACCTAAGTGATAAGAAACAGTACATTGTCTGTCCCTAACTATTTCTGCCTCATATGTAAAGCCATGGAGCGAGACCAGAAAAAACTGATAGGATGTGACTGCAATAGATTCTATCATAAGAAATGTGTGTACGAGGGCTGTTAGAAAAGTATCTGACCTTATTTTTTTTCCAGTATGTGATGGATTTGAATCAAGCGTGCTTGCATGAATCAACCTTGAACCTTTGTGCGCGTGTGAATTTTTTCCCGCTTGTTGGTAGCGTCAGTTGTTGACAAGCAGCATTTGAGCGAGGTAGTGCGTAGTGATCTCGTCGGTTTTTCATTTCAAGGAAAATGACGGAACGACTGGAGCAGCGCTACTGCATCAAATTTTGCCAGAAACTGGGCGACAGCCAGATGGAAACCATTCGGAAGATTCAGACGGCTTCGGTGACGATGCTATGGGCATCACACAGATTAAGGAGTGGTATAACCGGTTTAAAGACGGCCGCATAATGGTAGAGAGTGAGCCGCGCTCTGGTCGGCCATCAACATGCAGAAATGACCAGGTCATTGCCAAAGTGAACGCTTTGGTGATGCGGGATCGTCGTGTGACTATCCGAGAAATTGCAGAAGAGCGGGCATCAGCACTTTTTCGTTACATTCCATTATGACTGAAGATTCGGCCATGAAGAGAGTGGCGGCGAAATTCGTGCCGAAACTGCTGACAGCGGAGCAAAAGGAACTTCGTGTTGAAGTCTCACAGGACATGCTGCACTCCACAAACAGTGACCCCGACTTCATGAACACCATAATCACTGGTGACGAGTCTTGGGTGTACGGGTACGACCCGGAAACTAAATCCCAGTCATCACAGTGGGAGCATTCCACCTCACCAAGACCAAAGAAGGCCTGCCAAGTGCACAGCAATGTCAAAATGATGCTGACTATTTTCTTTGACCCGCGGTGTGGTGCACCACGAATATGCAGCACAGGGTCAAATAATCATCAAAGAGTACTACAGGGATGTCCTCCATCGCCTACGTGATGCTGTGTGGCGCAAGAGACCAGAGTTGTGGTCAACAGGAAATTGGCACCTCCATCACGACAACGCTCCAGCACATTCGTTGCACTTCATTCAGACTTTTTTGGCAAAAAATTAGACCCCTGTGGTTCAGCAGGCTCCTTACTCTCCTGATATGGCTCCTTGCTACTTCTGGCTCTTCCCTAGACTCAAGAGACCATTGAAAGGAAAGCAATTTCAGACAAGAGAGGACATTATGGCTGCTACGACAGCCGAACTAAGTCCATTTCAAAAGAGGCTTTCTCGGAATGCTTCCAACAATGGCAGCACCTCTGAGAGAAGTGTGTGGAGTTCCAAGGAGACTACTTTGAGGGTGATTAGGTTTCCAATGCTGCAGGTATGCCAGTTTTCATTCCCCGGCCAAAGGTCGGATACTTTTCTAACGGCCCTCGTATATAGGGACCGGTATCGCTGATAATGAACGAAAGAACCTAGATTGGTTATGCCCACTCTGCGCAGGTGAAGTCAGACAAGTCAATTTATATATATCAAAATTGAAGGAAGATGTGAATATGAGAGAAGAGGCCTTGAGCGAACAAGACGACGCGAAAATAGCTGACTTGGAAAAAAAACTTGCGTTTCTTAGCGCACACGCAGCAAATTCCACCTAGACTCCTGACCTCACAGAGAAAGTTGATATTCTTGCCTTCAATATGGAATCAATTAAGGCAATACTTCAAACATTGATGGACCCACTTCAAACATTGATGGACCCAAAACCGGAGAAACCGACATTTGCTGACAAAGTTAAGGAAAAAAATCTGTTGGTAATTAAATCAACAATTACAACAACTAAAATTACTGAAAGAAAACGCGAGGTTGAACAAGCACTTGAAGACATTCCTATATTTAACGCGAGGTCAACTACGAATGGAAATGTTGTAAACTGCAAACAAAATGATCAGAAAAAAGGCTGCAAACAAAACTCAGACATTGGTTGCTGACTCTGAAACGAGAAAAATCGGAAAACTAAAACCAAAAATACTGATATGCAATGTGTACAATGATGAAGAGGATGTAGTAAATGCTTTGATTAAAAGAAATCGTTGCCTGGACCAAATCCAAAATATAGAAGAGAGGATAAGTGTAGTCTTGAAGAAAAATGTTTCAGGTGGGACTACCCACTATGTGCTGAAATGTGATCCTGAAGTTCGGAGGGCTTTTCATTATAATGGGGACAAAGTTTCGTTACGATGGGGTACTCATAACATACGTGGTAGGTACCTCGTGATCACCTGCTACCACTGTCCGAGGTATGGACATCTTGAAAAAGATTGCAAGTCTAAGAATGATGATAGAATAAGTGGAAATGTTCAAAAATGTTCAGGAAAACATTCCACCAAGGAGTGTAATTCGCCAGTGTCAAAGTGTATTAACTGCACAAAGTTGAACAAAACCAAGTGACCACAGTAAATTCTAGAGACTACAAAGCTTATGACTTGGAATTGAAGACCAGCAGAAAATACTGATCATGGTTACTAAGGATGTCAGAAACTGTGGCTATGTAAATATACAATCTGTAGGTGATAAGACTATTCAAATTCAAGAATTGATAAACGAGAAATAATTGGACATACTAGCATTATCTGAAACATGGTTAAATAACTTTGACAAGGCAAAGATCACTTAAATGACCGCCACCACACACACACCTTAAACATACAGAGAGAAGGTAGGTCTGGTGGGGTTGTCAGACTCCTTATTCATAAAAGTTATTCCGTGAGTCCCATAACAGTGACGATTCAATAGTAAATGAACAATATGTTATATGAAACTTTAAATACTCTAAACGAACAAGGGTTCGGTAAAACGACTGTGGAAGTGCTGTAAGAGAGTAGGGTTCCCCTGCTGTATGGGACCGAAAAAGCAGCCATCAAAGTATGTACAGGCCAGGACCCATAATCTATGGGTCCTGGTACAGGCACTCATGATTTATACACTCTTTTTACTTACCAATACTTTTGATTTCCTTTCACTTGAAAAGTCACCAATGAAAAATGTTTTTATAACTTTTACTTTACATAATTTCTTGCCTGTTCTGATATTACTACAAAGCCTGTTCACCTCATCAGCTTTTTATTTTCAGTAGGGTCAGTAATTTGATAATGCTTTTGCTTAAAGTGGCTTATGTAAAATGAATAAAAATGACAGACTGTCAGATTTGAAAATGAGTGTGAGGATAAACTCCAAATGATAACATACTTAAACACAATTATCTTTCATTTACATTGAACATCAACACTTCATTTTCATATAGGAAAATTGGCTCCACAATCTTTTCATGTATTCCTAATTTGGCTTCCACCGACAATTCGTTTCCTCCATTTATATTCCACCCTAGAAAATTCCACTCCGATAATTCCTTCCCCAAAAATTCCCTCCTATGCAAATTTCATCCCACGACAACTGAGCTGAAGTTGAAGCAATCTAGAGTTTTCACAAAAATCAAATGACTGTCATTATCCGATATAAAACTTATTTACCCTTCCCTCAATATCATTCACCATTTCTGATATGTTCAGTTGCATTTTTTCGCCTTTTTAAAGGGTATTTCGTGTCTCCTATAACCAGTATGGATGATTCTTTAATAATTTTTGTTACCTTGAGAAAAATTAATGTTTACCAAAAGCACTAGAACTTTATGAAAATGATAACACTAATCACGCTGTAAAAATAAAACCACCTATAAATTGTAGTATATTATTATTATTTATTATTATTATTATTATTATTATTATTATTAATTACCTCCGCAAACGAAATTGAAAGAAGGTTGAATTTTTGCCGTTGTTTGTGTGTGTGTTTGTGAAAAGCTTAATCGTAGAGTAATGAAACTTGAAGGGATTAACTGATACGCAAAAAGCTAGAAATTATTAAATTTTGGAAGGTCAAAGGTCAAGGTCATGGTCAAGCAAAATGTCCAATTCACACAATAAGCCATTAAATTTGGACATCGTTGTCACAGAGACTTCAAACTTGGTTCATTTTTAAGTGTAGGATAATCCACGCCAATTCATACATGCTAAAAGGCCGAAGGTCAAGGTTGAGTCCAAGGTCAAGGTTAAGCAAAAAGTCAAATTCCGGTCATCAACCATACGTCCTCAATTTTAATCGTAAAGTAATGAAACTTGCAGTGATTTTCAACTGTTATGTAAAGAGCTGGAAATTATTAAATTTTGGAAGGTCAAAGGTCAAAATCAGTCCAAAACGTCGAGAAATAAGCTGCTCTGCATTCTACTGTATGCCCCTCTAGTTAGTCATAAGTTTAAACGAAAGTCGGCCCTAGCTATAATAATTTAGTATTAACCTTCAACTAATATGCGAAATGTCTTTGGGCCTCTTAGTGTTGTTGGTTGCTGTTGTTGCCGTTAAGAATATTCATAATAATTCATAACAGTAAGAGGGAAGGAAGAATGAAAATATATTGCGAGAGGTTTCCTGCCGGTATAGAGTCAATATGCTACAGTTTCCCTCTAGATCTTTTAATATATGACCATGGGAGAGGGAACCAGAATGAAGTAATACACAATTATTATTTAAAAGAAACATTTAATAGCAATCTTATGATAAATCTCTCAGCCTTTGAATAAAACATTTAGATACATAGTTCTACGATCATTATATATTTTTCGGCTCGGGGGTTGGTTTATATATACAGTATATATATATATATATATATATATATATATATATATATATACATATATATATATATATATATATATATATATATATATATATATATATATATATATATGCATACAGTATATGTAATTTATTTGTATTTACACATATTTATATATATGAAATATATATATATATATATATATATATATATATATATATATATATATATATATATATATATATATATATATATAAATAAATGAACCTTAAGAAAATATGAAATCGATTTAATTAATATACTTCAACCAATACACATTGGCCCACCAGTTTATATTGGAATCCTCAACATCCAGATCTTTACATTAACATTGTATCTAAATATATAAAAGTCGCTTAAAATTCTCGGTGTATTTCTGTTCCGCATTTTTATTTTATTTTTTTTTCTATTATAAACACACCCTGCCAGTTTCTTTTTCAGTTGCGCAGAAATAGAATTTTGATAAAGTCATTTGATATTTTTGTGATCAGTCTATCTGGAAGAATTTTTTTTATTATTTCTACCATATTTTGTATATTGGTCTCATCTTAATTTATTGGACAAAAACTTATTGCCTATTGAATTCCTTCTCTTATCTAGATAATATCTGGCACCGTTGTTCATGGTGTATAAGATGTTTTACAATTTTGACTAACCTTTACATCAAGATTTTCCCAGACTATACCATTCTGTTCCTAGTACTGTGTGTGCAGCTAAGTCTAAAAGTTTTGCTGTTATCATAAAGCTCAATATTACACAGTATTCCAGAAGTTTTGTTCTATCTCTGATCAGATTATGGGATGATCTTCCTAATCTAGTGGCCAAAACGGTGGTCCCAGAAAGTTAAAACTGTTTGCAAATTCTTTTCTGTTAAACAGGTTAACGTAATATAATAATCGTTTCTTGGTTTATATATAATCTATGTTTATGTTGTTACTGATTCACTTCGAAGATCCATTAGATCGTTTGATAGTAAACAACGGCTAAGTAAAGAACTCTGGAACTAAGTTGTAAATAATGACATCTGTATAAAGTTTTAATGTGGGTAAATCTGAGAAATGCTCTGAAAAGAAAACGTTGTTCTTTGATAAAGCAAATAAAGAGACAAGGGATAGTTAGTAAATGGAGTTTTGAAATACGTCTTTTAGGTAATATTAAGCTCCGAGTAGTTGTAATGATTAAAAAGTAGTAGAATTTTCAGGAGAGGAAGATAGTAAAAAAAAATCCATTTAATATTAAGAAAGTACTTTAAATGGGCCATTTCAAAAAGTAAAATGAAACAGTGACTTTGGAAATGGTAGTTTGTTTACAAGAGATTGAAAGAAAATGATTGAGTAGAGATTAAGATTCAAGAACTTTTTTATGTTGTTTTTCAAGATACGGTTCTCTTCGTTACGAGGAGAATCTTATCATTATACGCTTCGGTGCTCTCTTTCGAGTTAATCAAGCCATCGAAGATTCAACAAAAAGGAAACTGACGGAGTATATGTGCTACCTTACTTGCTACCTTTACTCTTTTAACAACCATGGAAATGAACGCTTACTCACGGCCATATTCATGGGAATGTATGTACTGACATACATTTTCTATGTTATGCTTATTGTCATGACAGCACAAAACAGAAACTCATTTTATAAGCTGACTGATTTTGTAAGATGACCAAGTGAGGATGTGATAGCATTGGCGAGACGACGGTAATTTAACGCAATAATTTAATCATATTTAATTATGGGAGGACATTTCATGCCCAAACTGATGCCATAATCTGGTATCTCCTAAAAAAGTGGAAAAAAATGTGGTTTGACTGGAAAGAAGCGCTAAAACGGAATCCTGAAAGTTGAAAGGATATAAGTGAGAGAAAAAAGCAGCTGGAAAAATTTCTGAGTCTTAGGTTTTGAAAAAAATATCCCAGAATGTTGCCACACGAGATCTACTAATTTCTAATGGAATTATTTGAGGAAGAAATGGCTTGATTGTTCTTGCGGGGCCACAAGTTTGAAGAAGGGCCATTTTTATTAAGTTCTACGAAGTAGTTCTAGCGTCGGAGATAATTATTTTTATGAGAAGAGGTGAGGTTTGATAATTCAGTTTTAATAAATGCCTTTAATTTAATTTGATTAATGAGGAATACAAAATATTTTGTTTACTGACTGTAATCCAAAACACGGACAAACAAACTCCAATATAAACTTGTCGCTAAAGATAGCATAAAACTCTTTCAGTGCTCTTCATTCATAATGCAAGACTGTATTTTGATTAACATTACATGGGACATCCTTCATTTTTGTGTTAATATGAAGATACCAAACGTTTCCTGGAGAAAATTGATTTTCATTTTCGTCACGCAACGCATGAAAATCAGGATTTGAAAGACAGAAAAGTTAGAAATTGTGTATAGGACGTATTGCATTTTAGTACAGAACAGATTACAAAAGTTGCAAAATCAAATTTACAACGAGGCGTCATCAAGAGATAGACAAATAAAAACTTTTTTTTTCTTTTTTTTTTTCCTGTTGAACTTTTTGTAATTATTAACTTGGATTATTCTTTGAATAGAGATTAAAGAAGTTATTGCATGGCTAGAAAAAGTTTTTTTTCTTTGATAAAGCTAGTCCTAATGCTAGATTCCACGAAGGTGGTTTTGCTAAACTATGACAACACTACCACGGGGATGACTTTATGAATGTCTTACGAAATTCACATGCATACAGTAAAGCTATGTTCGACTGCAGACTTTTAATTATGAATGTATCTGAAGGTGTAGCCTTTATTCTGTTCCACAGTTTAAAAATAACTAGGGAAATTTCACGAAGCGTGTATGTAAATATATGCATTCAAGAGTGACAGCAAGAGATAACATTTAAAAATGATAACATTTAAAAATGATAACATTTGAGAAAGTATTTGTCTCCAGTCTAGCGACATTTTGAGAACGAAGAGATTGTCATAAATTTGGTTGTAACCACCCCCTGCTATTAGTTAAATGCCCATTTTAGCATTATTTCAAATTTTTTTCTAATACCAAGTAAAATGGCTAATCTATTTTCGGCAAATAAAGGAAATGTTACTGCTGATTGAAAGGAGAGATGAAAATGTTTGTTATACCAATCATGAAAGGCGGTGTAGAAATCTATCGAAATTTTGGAATACTTGTATAAGTGTAGAAACGTGTTTAGTAAAATTCATGTCAAGTTGCTGAATGTGAACCATAGAAAATTTGGAATTGTTGATATTAGCTATCAAAGCTGTGTGTGAGATGGACAAATGCCAAAGGAGATTGTTAGAGTGAAAACGTAGTAATGCGAATGAAATATGTTAAGAGTGGTACTTTATTTTTACTTACTTTAAGGGCTGCTTGACTGCTTTCCTAGTCCTATCACACAGTGGAACCCTACGCACTATGGGATCTACAAGATCAGTTTATCGTATACATTCTTAGGTATTTTGCGTATCACACAACATAATGCGTGTAAATTCCCACATACACATTCTCAAATCACTCACAGAACAAGAAAATCTTCCATTTCCTCTTGAAATTCTTAGTATCTTTAGTCTTTCGGTAGCTTGTTTTATACTCTTTGTACCACATATTTGAAAACTCTAGAACATACAGTAGATCTACAGTATATTTTGGTTCCAATAATTTGAAGCCATCTGTACCATTATTCTCATCTCCACACGGATTTGTTAGCTGCTCGATATGTAGCAATTCTTTAGATATTTTGGAAGTCCTGTTCAGCTAATTTGATGGTTTAGTGTACATATTATCTTAAACTCCAGTCTAGTTTTAATAATCAGCCAGTGTAATTTAGTTGGTATGGGATTAATCCTTTTTCCGGGTGGGACACCTTTTTTCAGTATTGCCTCTCAGTTTATTATGTTTTGTAATTTCTTAAGTTGCACCTTGGGTAGATTGTAGTAGATAGAATTACAGCGGTCAATTCTGGCAATAACACATTTTATCACAAGTTTCTTTACAGAATATTCATACAGACATTCTTTATAAAAGCAATATTTCTAAATGATATCCACCGGTTTTTAGTACATTAGTTTGGATTGAGGGAGAAGTTACCATCAAGATTTAATATTGGGGGAAAAGAATGGGAAGGTGGTTTTAGGGTTATTAATGATTTAGTAAAAAATAGGTGGTGTAAAGTTGGTCAAAAAGCATATGATTAGGAATTCTTTGAAGAAATGAGACGATCTGTATAATGTACTGCTTCTCACTCGTTGAAACTTCATCCATAAGGGCTGAGATACATGAAAGAAATGCCAAAATATTTATATCTTTCTTGAATACTTCATAGATTTTCATATTACCAAGTTTTGAAGGTGGCTTCCTTTCCTTTGCTTTACAATTATAGAAAAGGTAATCATTATCTTCCTTAGTTATATCATTAATCCATTTAAAGTTTCTATACCTAGGCAGACTGCTTATTATCCAAAGATTGTGATAAGAATTTAAGAGTAAGGTTTAAAAAGGCTTAAAGTTTGTGGGTAATATGGAATTTGGCTATGATTCTCACTATATAATTTTTTTTTTCATATAATGTTGAGCTTAGAAACATTTTAGTCCTGAAGCAATTGAATGTAATCATCATTATTCTAAGATAATTTTTGAAATTTTGTTGATGTTCATCAGTTAAGATATATATATATATATATATATATATATATATATGTATATATATATATATATATATATATATATATATATATATATATATATATATATATATATATATATATATATATATATATATATATATATATATATATATATATATATATATATATATATAAACAAAGAAAGTAAAATTTAGGATTTTAGTTCATAATTATAACGATTGTTAATGGTTTTTTTTTTCCTGTTATTAAAATAGAAATATCCTTATCGAGTAAATTTATACATATTTTCAATATACTGTAAAGATTTAAGACTCGTACTGAATTAAATTTAAAGTTTTTATAGGCAATATACTTATTTATTCAGTCCGCCAACATTTGTAAAATAGAAAAAATTGTGTTTCTCCAGCCCTGACTTCTACTTTTCTCGGATTTCCAATACAAAGGTAAATATTCTATACTGTAAACCTTTGACATCACCAATAAAAGATAACAAGGTCTTTCCCTGACTAGTAAAGATGTTTGGAACGGAAATTCCTGCACTCGAATTTGAGACCCTCTCGCAATACGAGCCTTACAACAAAAGGGAAAGAAAATATAAGAAGACAGAAAAAAAATCTTCGTTTCTCATAGTCGAAAGAAACATTGTCGGTTGAATAGGAAAAAATGTGAGAAGAAATTGGGTCTTATGAAGTCTGACACCATTACGAATCCTAGAATAGAAACACGTGAACAACAATGTACAGTATTATCTAGGTGAAGGATATAAACATGAGAATATTTTACGTTTTATTTTGTGATGAATTAAGAAGTTTCGTGCATTCAACTTCACTGCATAGACACAAATTACAGTATACTGTTATTGAACTTCTTGTACTCCTGACTAACTATACACGAATTCTTCCCATCAAAATCCCTCTAATATAAGAGTAAAAAATGACAGAGAACGTTAATAGTTGTAGTTAAGATTTAATTAGAATTAAAATAAAACAAGATCCTTCATCATCATGTCGCCGAAATGTCTTCTTATTGATGAGTTTCTACAGAGAAGCAAAGGAAGATAGGGTGCTTCCAAATTTTGAGAATGTTTCTAATGCCTATAAATGGGAAGAATGGAAATGATAAATGATAGGCTTCATTTTACTTCCCAGTAAAAAAAAAAGATATGCAAAATAGCTAACTTTAGGTAATATGAATATAGGCCTAGTGAAATAGGGAAAATGAGAAGTATAGAACAATCCTTTACAAACTGAGTAGATATGTGAAACCACATGGCGAAATGTCGAAAAGTAATATTTTAGGGGACTTGTAATTTGGTTGTTTCTCATGGAAAATTTTTCGGAAAGACACTGGTGAAAATACCAGATCCAGTCTGGGCTTTGTCACAATGTGTATCGTCCTATATTCCTATCTTAGTATTAATAATAGTTTTGGTTCTGACCACTTTTAAGGGTTGTGGTGGCCTATTGGAAACGTCCCTGTTTGGTGATCGCCAGAGTCGGGTTCGAGTCCCGCTCAAACTCGTTAGTTCCTTGTGTTTGCAACTTCACCATTCTTGTGAGCTAAGGATTGGGGCTTTTAGAGGAGCCCTTAAGTCTACCTGCCGAGTCATCAGCAGCCATTGCCTGAGAGAGCTTTGGAGTTGATCATATGGTCAGTATCTAGGGCATTGTCCGGCTTGCTAGGGCAATGTCACTGCCCCTTGCCTCTGCCATTCATGAGTGGCCTTTAAACCTTTTAAACTTGCATTGACAGATGTGTGTCAAATCGTTCATACAACTTCCCAGATTTTGGGGGTTTAGATATGCTAGTTTTTATCTACTTGAATAAAGGACTCTTTTGTGATTGGATTTAATTTTCGTGTTACCTTTGACCGTGTTAAGCATGAGATCCTTGTTTTCAAATTTAAAAGATATGGGAGCTGGTATGTCGTTTCTCAACATCATTACTGCATTTTTAAGTAATGGATTGCAGAGTTGTTTTTGATATCCACTATAGTGTAATATGAATGTAATATCTGACGTTTCTAACGGTAGTGTTTTCGACGTCATTTTTCATATACACGCATATGTGGTTTTGCCTTGAAAACAACCTTGTTGCAAATGATGTAAATAGTTCTAGTCTTTTCACAAGTTTCATCTTGTGAATGTTGATGTGTGATTACTGAATCCCTTAATAGAGTTCTAGCTAAAATTGGTGCATGTTATGGGACATGAAGTTGAGCCCTAACAAAACTCAAGGTATAATTATAAGTAGGTCAAGGAAATCGACTCCCCAACATCCAGATCTTTATCAGGTTTGATTCTTGATGGCATATTTACGTTTGCGAAACAAGTTCAGTCTGTTTCTTCTCCAATTGCACTAAAATCGGCTTAGTGAGGAAGTCTTTTTTTTTTTTTTTTTTTTTTTTTTTTTTTTTTTTTTTTTTTTTTCCTTAGATATAAGGTGAGAACTAAGACATTTTCTCAGAATAGATATTCATGAGAAAATGTTTTAATTCTTTCATTCTACCATCCTTGAATATGACTTGCCTGTCTGATCTTCACCTGCTGAACTAATCTATCATGTGAAATTTGTTATCCCTTATCTGAGTAATTGATCTCTGACATCGTAGTTTAGTTAGTTCTTTGTGCATGTTGCATAAGAGTTTTCATAATGTCGATTATTTACATTCAGATCTTCCAAGACTGTACTATTTAGTGTGTAGTCCAAGGTATGCAGTTATTTCGAACAATCTTCTCCAGTATAAACCTCATTATAGCACTCTTCCAGAAGTTTTACTCCAGCTTTGATCATACTGTGGAATGTCTTCCTAATATTGTAAGTTGATTTAGTGGAACTCTGGAAGTTCAAACTTGTAGCAAATACTTCTCTTGAAAAAGTTTTCATATGACTTTTATATTTAATGTTACTGCTCTTGATATAGTTTTATTTTTTTTCATCATTCGTTACTTTATTACCTTTCTGCGTCATTTTCCCATGGAACCCTTGGGTTTGTAGCATTCTGCCTATCCAATAGGGTTGTAGGATGACTAGTAATAACAATAATAATTGTATGTTGTTTTGTTGATAGGCTACCCATTCACTAGCGACTGAATCTGTGAGATTAGATCAAAGTGGGCGGAGTTTCAGCATATCGTTGTTTGATCCTCCAATCAGATTGTATGGTCTAATTGCTACAATCGATTGTTTGTTCAGATCTAAAGGAGGTCAATTACAGACAGATGTAATTTGCCCCGACTGGAACCGCTTGTTTGTGGCTGGGTGAGTCAACCTGATCAGTCTCTATATCAGAAACATAATGTCTGCGATTTGGGTGGACTAAGTTTTTTGCCATAGTTAAATAACACAAGTCACATTTATCTTTAAGGCTTTGCTTTATACCATACTGGTAAACCATTTGGCATAGAAATCAATGAAGTTCAGTGAAACCCTTCACACAATGCAGCAACATTTCTGTGCGGCAAAGATGCATTTTGCCCCATTCAATGTTACATTGTGCGGCTCTGAGCGGTCTGGAATACTTAGGAAGTCTAGGCAGCTGTTTTCCCTTTGTGAGAGTTTTAGTTCATCTGAGATAGAGGTAGGATGTTTATCTTCCTGCTTTGTTTTCTCAATCTGGGATGTGTTTTTGTTTGTTGATATGAAATGTTTCTTGCTAATCATTTGGAATGTAATACAAGGACTATTTTAAGTGATCACTTTGACAAAATTCCCCTGAATATTTAAAGTCAGTTCACTGTCATTGAATACAGTGCAGTAGATATCCATTTAAATATGACGCAATAGGACATTGTTCATTGCATACAAGCTACAGTACATTGCAATAGGCCTACAGCGCAATATTGTGTAACATCATGTTGTATTTTTATTTTTATTGTATTGTAGAAATGGTACTGTGTCGTTTACATATTGCATTGCCGTAAATGCATCTCGAGTAAATCTAAAAGATGAAATGAGCAGTATTTACAAATCATGTTTTCTGAATGGCAGGCGAGCTGCAAGAGAAAATCCTATTGTGTAAAGAAAAACCTTTTTTTGACACCCAAAGGTATTTACTGTACCGGAAAAAGCCACTTTTGTGAAAGAAGTCTTGACCATTGAATTATAAAGTAAAACTTCCTCAACCTTTGGTGTTCTTCACACTGCAAAATTCTATCCATCTTAAATGCATGCTGTTCTTCCTATCCAATATATCTTTTAAGCCACCTACCCAGATTTGTCAGGACTTCTTCTCTTATATACAGGCCCTCATGAATTATACACTTTTTACTAACTAATCCTTTTGCATTCTTTTCAACTGAAAAGTCACCAATGCCAAATGTTTTATAACTTCTACATTAAATAATTTCTTGCCTTTTCTGATATTACTATAAAGCCTGTTCACATCCTCGGCCTTTTTTCATTGGGGTCAGTATTTTGATAATGCTTTTGTTTAAAGTGGCTTATGTGAAATAAATAAGAATGACAAATTGTCAGATTTGAAAATATGAGTGTGAGGATAAACTCCAAATGATAACATACTTAAAATTATCTTTCATTTACATACAACATTAACACTTCATTTTCATATAGGAAAATTGGCTCCACAATCTTTTCTTGTATTCCTAATTTGGCTTCCACCGACAATTCGTTTCCTCCATTTATATTCCAACCTAGAAAATTCCACTCCGATAATTCCTCCCTGAAAATTCCCCCTATGCAAATTTCATCCCACGACCACTGAGCTGAAGTTCAAGCAATCTAGAGTTTTCACAAAAATTAAATGACTGTCATTATCCGATATAAAACTTATTTACCCTTCCCTCAATATCATTCAGCATTTCTGATGTGTTCAGTTGCATTTTTGTCCTTTTTAAAAGGATATTTCGTGTCTCATATAACCAGTATGGATGATTTTTTTAATAATCTTTTGTAACCAGGGGAAAAATTAATGTTTACCAAAAGCACAAGAACATTATGAAAAAGATAACACTAATCACGCTGTAAAAAAAAATCTTCTTTAAATTATTATTATTATTATTATTATTATTATTATTATTATTATTATTATCTTCAATAATTTTGTAACCAGGGGAAAAATTAATTTTTACCGAAAGCACAACAACATTATGAAAAAGATAACACTATTCACGCTGTAAAAATAAAACCTCCTGTAAATTGTATCATATTATTATTATTATTATTATTATTATTATTATTATTATTATTATTATTATTATTATTATTATTATTATTATTATTACCTACGCAAACGAAGTTGGAAAAAAGTTATGTTTTTGCCCTTGTTTGTTTGTGTGTGTTTGTGAACAGCTTAATCGTAGAGTAAAGAAACTTGCAGGGATTAACTGTTACGTAAAAGGCTAGAAATGATTAAATTCTTGATGGTCAAAGGTCAAGGTCATGATTAAGCAAAATGTCCAATTTAAACATCATTGTCACAGAGACTTCAAACTTGGTTCATTTTAGTGTGTATGAAAATCCACGCCAATTCATACTTGTTAAGGTCGAAGGTTAAGGTCGAGTCCAAGGTCAAGGTAAAGCAAAAAGTCAAATCATACGTCCAAAATTTTAATCGTAAAGTAATGAAACTTGCAGGGATTTTCAACTTGTGTAAAGACCTAGAAATTATTAAATTTTGAAAGGTCAAAGGTCAAATTCAGTCCAAAATGTCGAGAAATAAGCTGCCCTGCACTCTACTGAGTGCCCCTCTAGTTAGTCATAAATTTAAACGAAAGACGGCCCTTGCTATAGTAGTATTAACCTTCAACTAATCTGTGAAATGTCTTTGGGCCTCATAGTATTGTTGGCTGTTGTTGTTGCCGTTAAGAATATCCATAATAAATCATAACAATAATAATAGGGAAGGAAGAATAAAGATATATTGTGAGGGGTTTCCTGCCGGTATAAAGTCGTTATGCTACAGTACCCTCTAAATCGTTTAATACATGACCATAGGAGAGGAAACCAGAATGAAGTAATTCTCAATTATAATATAAAAGAAACATTTAATACCAATCTTATGATAAATTTCTCAACCTTTAAATCAAACATATTTAGATACATAGTTCTACGATCATTGTCTGAATTAAGGTGGTTAGGATGCGGCGATATCTTGAGCTGCTATTTCCATGCCACGATTAAGAGCAGGCACAAGTCTTGGTGAATCTTCCAGAGGCATCCAGAGTCTTCAATAAACGTTCACAAAAGCGCTATCAAAGTGTCAATTAAGACGAGAGTGGGGTGGACATCCGATGGCTAACGCGCTGACACTGTTGAGTTCACCTCAGCCCACTGGTGATAACACACAGCTATTCAGAGGAGAGTGTTTGGCTTACATGGAACATGGTAGTAGAAAAAAACTTTGAGCGAACAAAATTAGGAGTCAAGGATTAGACACAAACACTAAACTTAACATATAAAAGGACTCTGGAATAGTAAATACAAATTCACTTATAAGCAAAAGAACTAAGTACAGTATTACATAATGATTAAAATGCTTTAATTGGGTATATTCACTGAATCCCCTTCACACATGATGGGGAGGTATAAAGTTTAGTGATGGAGAAAAGGATATAGATTAAGGTGTTGCTCCCCAATAGAAAAAAAGAGAGGTACAGGCATACAAGAGGATACGTATGGTAGTCAAGACGCTTACACGCTTCCTCAGAAATTAGGTTTGTTATCTACATTGATCTCGGACTCAGTTCCATTTGGAGCCGTGCCTTTCTATGATAAATTGTAGTCTCGATGCTCCTGCATTTCTCTGCAGTGAAATAGTTTCTGCAGTCCTATCCATGACGTTTTTCTTCTTTTTCCGCCATACTTACTCTTCGTAACCTTCTGTCAGCAGAATGCACCTTCCTGACATCATGTTTATACAGTCGTTTTCCCCACAATTTGATATTTGCTGGGACATAATGAGGTATATACTAAGTATGCATTCGATACCTGGTATACCTAAGGTGGGGCAGATGAAAAAATTATGTCCAAATTTGAAAGATTCTATGGAAAAGTTGACTTGTCATTGTATGTCTTGCCTGTAGTTTATTTCCTCCTGGTTTGTCATGGATGATTGGTGGTGGTGACTATAGCAAGCTCGCGAAACTTTTTTTTTCCCAAGAATTAAGGCGCCATAGAAGATCTATTTGGATCACCAAGAGTCCAAGTAGTAATGATGGTTCCCGAGGCTCATAACCTCACTTGCGACACCATCACACCCTGCTGCTATTTCCTCTAGTGCCCCGGGGAGAGGTTGGGGGTACTAAGGGAGGTGCCACTACCTGCATGCCAGTTGGCTCCCTCTCCATCGTCCATGGGCTGTTTGCACTCGCGTCTTTATTGACTGCTGCTGCTGGTATGTGGATTGTCATCAGTGTCCCTCGTCTTACCCTTCATCTAGTGCCACTCCTTGGATACTGGATGGGGAATTGTATACCACTTCCCACCTGCTATCAGCATTTTTTTCGGTCAATCTTAAGATAGATGACCGTAGGCTTGACATGCATAACAGCAGGGAGATCCTAGAGTGGGACACACCACTCATTGGTTTCCCTCTTCTTCTCCACACAGCCAACACCTGGTGATTCACCGCTCTCCTCCCTCTCCTTTATCCTGGATTGGGGTTTGGCAGCCTTGGTTTCTTGCATATGTTGATCTCATGGTTGGCACCTGTCCGGCTGGAATGGTGCGGGCTATACTCTGTCACCTTTTCTTCTGGCAAACGGTCCAAAATGTCGTATATCGCTATCATTACATCTGCTAACGAAGGATTATCATTGAACAGATAATCACACAGAAATGGGTTTACTCTCCTACAAATGTTTTTGCTGACTATCTCTTTCTTGTCACCTTCTGGTAGGTTGGCACTTAGTTGCAAAACTATCACAATCCCCGTAAATGCGTGTTACAAAACTTTTCAAGTGACCCCTACTCTGATGTTTTATTGATAATTTTCTTTCATATCACCTTTGCTTGCATCAGCAAGGCATATTTCTCACTGAGGATGTGCTTTATTTCATTATAACTTCTCTGGCAATCTGATGGCCAACAATTCACCTCCATTGCTGGAGCCTCTTTAAGTAATCTAACAACTTGTACTGCTTTCTCTTTTTATGATCACCCATATGTTGCCACTTCAAAGTCTCTCTCAAAAAAAATTGAAACCTTAATACTTGCCTGAAGTTCCGGCAGTTTTCAAACTACATTTAGTGTATCCTCACTCGGCTGTGCACGTGCTTTTACACTCTGGGTGTGTCTGAACTTCGTTCATGTGCATCAGGTATGCTGTGGTTATGTACTGTTCTTTTTCTCGTCCTGCTAATAACCTACTTATTAACTTAAAGTATTTAACCTATTTTCTAAGTACCATTTTTTGTTCTGTTCATTTTCAACGCCCCTATAAGCTATCGTTCCTTCATTTTCATTTTATAAACTTGCGGTTGTTCTTGTTACTATCTGCATTTTGCACTTTTATTTTACATTTTCATTCCCAACATACTCAAATAGGCGCATCCCACACCTGATACGACGTTTGTTCTATGCCTGTGGTCGTGAATGACACCCTGTAAATTTCTACGCTTTATTATAAAAGAAGTTTATACACTGTACAACATGGGTACCCTAAGACGGACTCCTATTAATCGAGTTGTGCTCCGAGCGATACTGGCTTCTCTCTTATCATTTTTTGCTCCTTTTTTATACTGAATATACTAAATTTGTGTGAAGGCTCGTGTGTGATGGAAAAATACAGTTAACTACATATCCTTAAGTCATTATATTTTTAAGAGAGTCCAATGATCTCACTGAACATTTTCTACAAGTCATGGTCTCTTAAAAGGCCACTGATCTTACTGCAGAAAATCGAAAGATCACATAATACATCTGTATTTTTCGGCTCAGGGCTTGGGAGATATATATATATATATATATATATATATATATATATATATATATATATATATATATATATATATATATATATATATATACGTGTGTGTGTAATATATATACAGTACACATATTTGTCTACACACACACATATACAGTGAACCCTCGCTACTTCGCGGTTCGACAATCGCGGATTCACCACTTCGCGGGTTTTTTCCATAACCCATATATATATACATATCGTGGATTTTCCGGAAAATTCGAAAATACCGCGAAATCTGAAGACAACCAAATACGATATTTTGTAACCTGTAATTCCATTAATACTGTAATTAGTAATATCTGCTCTTACTGATTGCTCATTGCATTACATATGATATATAATTCAGCACAGAAAGAAATAAAACACGAAAAGAGAATGTGATCATACGATAATACAGTACTGTATACAGTACGTAGTAAAATTAAATCAAACATGAAACGCAAATCAGATGCAGTCATACCATATTAGAATGGTGTAAGGCTGCTGTTGACTACTACTGTACGTACAGTACTACAAATGTAATGGATGTGCTTGTTTTCCATGAATCTTTTGTATGTATACGTACGTAGTACTGCATCCAATAATATTCTTTTTGGGCTCAAGCCATGACGTCCTAATGGAAGGTTCCTTTAGTAGCTTCCGAAGGGTATATATGACTACAGTGATATTCCCAGAGAATCAAACCAAAGGTTTCACAGAATTCTAACTTCTGGCGCGAGTACCTTTAAGATTACTCTCAAGGGTATCGTATATCATCAGGGGACGTATTCTTGACACGCCACATGGCAATCTGCACCCCGAATAGCCTTTACGCCTCTAGGCTCTAGGGGGAAAACGTGGCAGAATAGAAGGGTAACCGCAACAAAGATTACCCTGGTTCCCCTACTACAATCGTATCAAAACCGCGCCAACTCCCTCTGGCGGTCATTCCTTTATCTGTAGCGACTCGCTACGGTGGTGTTCCCTGTCGATCTGACATTTCCGATCGATTTCTGGGAATCTTTATGCTTCTACGGCTTCTTTTTCCATCTAGAAAGTTGAGTACTGATTCTTTACAATATGTAATTTAGTTCCAGCTTCGCAATGAAATTGTGTATTTCTTGTGTGTGGATCTTCGCCGATCGCCGGTGTCGCCATGGCGCTGTCGTTCTTGGTACATGTGCTATTTAGTTAGCAGAACGATATTCCGGTGTAAATAGCCTATTCATTGTTATGAAAGCTATTTAGGCATTATATATTGTAAAGATATCTATAAGCCTATTTTTCCCTTTCCGTGGCGATCGTATATGTCAGAGTTTTGGTGATTTAGGTAACCGAAATCTCGTCATGTCTGGGTAACATGACCTAGACAACATATACTTTCGTCATTTCCCCGGTTACCCTTGTGTATTGGTTATCATTCCTGGAGATCGATATCTCCTGGAATTATATTAACCATCATCAATCTCACTAGAGATTTATGGGTAATCTCTCTTCCCTCTGAGAGTAGCCTTAGGCTACAACTCTCTGCGTCGGCCTTGAATTTCGAATTCAGGCATGACTAGCCTAGAGTTTTCTGTCTCATCCCTTAACGGCCGTCGGCAAGTTTTGGGATTCGATCAGAACCTCAGAGTATTTAGTCTTTGTCGGCAGTTGGTCGGCGGGGTGATTGCATTCCCTTGCCGTCGGAACTACCGGCATAGGAGGCTAGCCCTCCCTAGACTACACCTGAAGTGGTCGAATGTTGCCGCCACCTTCTCCCTGTGGTCTAGTAGACTAGTCCTATGCTCGCCGACCCTAGGCTATAGAGTCGTATACTCTTGTGGCCTAGGATGGCGCCGGCATTGGAACTCTGTTTCTCCCTTGTTGAGAGGAACGGCATGAGCTTCCGTCCCCTTAACTGTATTAGCACCTCCTAAGCTGGAGAATAAATGATTCTGATGCCACTTGTGGTCGTGCCGGTACTGAAACAGAGTTTCTTCAAGGTGTGTAGATCCGGCAACATTGCCGGTCCTCCTATACCTCATATAGGACCCTTTCCCCTCCCCTCTCTGTTCTTTTACGATGGCCGAGCCATTGTCTTTCCTGTGCTGGAGTCCTGCAACCTTACCATTGCAGGTGGGCTGCCGGGGCCGCCCAGACCCCCCCCCCTCCTCAGTCATCAGCTGTCGGAGACTGCCGACTGCCAACGGCCATGACGGCTGTCGGCGACTGCCGGCTTCCAGCGGCTTTGGCGGCTGTGGATGGGAGGCCCCTTTTGTCACCATGGTTCTCCAGTTCTCCCTTGAACTGCTAGCCACAGTTTCTGTTGTCGGCGTATTGTTCTGGCCGGCAGTAGACCGACACAGATAGATACTGACTCAGTAGGTAGTATGCCGACTGTACTCGTGCTGCCGGAGGCTGGCCTACAGTAGTAAGCCGGCAATAGTACTATGGCTAAATGGAAGTGAACCTTCTTTTCGGAGAAAGGCAGTAAAATTAGACTTTTACATCTTTTATTACTGTATACATATACAGTAATAGAGAGCCTTCACTCCATGCTTTCTCTCTCTCTCTCTCTCTCTCTCTCTCCTTTCTAGCTTGCTAGATGCTCCGACAATAGCTAGCTAATCCGGCAATGTGCCGGCTGAACTACAGTATATGTCTATACAGGTAATCAGTATAATTGCAGTATAGTATATACAGCAGATGAATAACTATCGTATATATTATACTAGTAGTTATTTCCAATATATCTTGGGTATTCCTGCCCAGATATTTGCTGAACCCAATTCTATATTGATGGATTAATATTTCATCAATATTCTGATTTGAAATCAGTTTCCATTTACCCTGCAATATTGAATTTCGTAAAGGGCTGGTGGTGTGACACCTCTAACCCCTATAGGGGAGAGCCCTTATACCTGAGTTTCCCTGATCAAGAAACTCCCTGATTTAATATTGTACGGGAGGTCACAGCAAATAGATTGGTTGGGATGCATAAGTATATGTCTTTTATTTTCTGCCGGCTGAACTACGGTATAGGTCTATACAGGTAGTCAGTATATTTGCGGTATAGTAAATACGGCAGATGGATAACTAACGTATAGATTATACTAGTAGTTATTTCCGATATATATTGGGTGTCCCTGTCTAGATATTTGCTGAACCCAATTCTATATTGATGGAATAATATTTCATCAATATTCTGATTTGAAATAAGTTTCTATTTACCCTGCAATATTAAATTTCGTAAAGGGCCGGTGGTGTGACGCCTCTAACCCCTAAAGGGGAGAGCCCTTATCCCTGAGTTTCCCTGTTCAGGAAACTTCCTGATTTAATATTGTAAGGGAGGTTGCAGCGAATAGATGGGTTGGGATAGACAAATATATGTCTTTTAATTTCTAATCAACATATCTTGGATGCGAGCTTCTGCTGTTACCGCTCCTATTTCGAAAGAATGACATTCCTTCGATACTCTGATTGTGTATCAATCCTCCTTACCTCACAGCGTTAAGCATAGAAGGGGACAGTGCATGTACACTTCCTTACACCTAGGTGTTCGAGCCCCCTTTTCTTCAGGGAATTCCCCGGTTGGAGGAATTTCCTTAAGACTGAGGAGAAGTAACAGCATTGGCTCACAAGGGATACACGGGTATGTGTCTCCCACAATCTCTTTTAGCTTTCTGTCCTAAGCTATTTTGTCAAAAGACAACTTTGCAAATTGACTATCGATGCGATAATCAATTGAATACTCCTTTCTGTTCTCCCTTCCTTACAGGAGGGACACCAGATGATGCATTGCAGTCTTCCGCAGTTATAAAGATGAGCATTTTCACGGACATAATATATGCAGGTTCCCCCAGCAATATTATTTCCAAAATCCCCAATCTGCAGGACGGCAGTCTAGAGCTGTCGAAATGTGGTTGGTTTCGTTTCGAAAGCTATCTCTTAAATGCGTTTCAACTGCGAACCCGTAAAATGCGAGAACTCTACGGGAATTGGACCGAAAACTTCACTTTCTCATTACTAAAAATGCCGATTTACTGCTCCTTTTAAAGGTTTTTAAGGTCTAAACTCCCAACTCTGCCTCTTAAGTTGAGGTTGCAGACACGAACGGCATTGGTGAGTCTGAGCGGGACTCGAACCCCCGACTGACAAACACCGGGCAGACTCCACATTCAAACCACACCTTGTAGTGAAATCAACGACAGCAGTCATTGTTTCACTGTCACATCTGACTCCGCCGCCAAGAGCCGGCAGTGTGTGCCCTTGGTCACCACCCAGTCAATAGATGAGTTGGTATACCTTCAATCGACAGCCCGCCGATTCCCAGCGGTCTGCCGACAGCCCGAGGAGTCTCCTCTGGTTCAGAGATCCGCTGACTATGCGTATAGTTTTCACCACTACCCAGTCACATTGAATACTGGCTAGGATGGTGTGACGTCTGTCAGCTACCCGCTGACAGCCGACAAATCATTGATATGTCGAAGACCTGCTTGCCATATCGGTACTGAAGTACTGTGCCAATTAACTTACCCCCAAGCACTAGCCTTGATGGTAACAGGCCAGTTGTATAGGGGTATACAATACCCTGTACACCTGCAGTTTAGGACCATATCGCAGACAGAAATCCTTGGTACATAACCATACAATAGAATGGTTTTCCAGTACGTTGTGCTTCTAAGCACAGCCCCTTTCTGAGACCTACCTGATTTGGGGGACCCACTTCCCCCCCCCCTTCTTCCTTACGCTGATGCTTCATCAGCCTCTTGATTCTCATTATTAATTCCCCGGATGTAGGGCGCTACTCTAGCCTTATGGACTAGAATCTTCCATCGGCCTCTTCTTGAAAGAGGATGCCCTAGAATCAATAATTAGGAAGACCGCAGCAGGTGGCTGGAAGGATTTACACGTCTGTGTCTCTCCTCTTCCAGCGTACTTATCCTAAGCTTTATGCAATAGAAAGGAATCTTCTATTACAGTGAAACACTGAAAAGCTGATATACGCGAACAGTCGGGTATGGCCTGAAAGGAGAACGGAAGGGTTTCTTAGTTCTCCCTAGGATGTTAAACTGCATCCCACAGTTACAATGACCGTTGTTCCACAGACAGTCAGATTTATACACCTTCGGATCAAGCGAAGCAAACAGACGCTTCTGGTAGGAGGGAAGTTCCTCCTGGATCGCCGGACCTTTGATCACTGGAGTCCAAGGCCTGACCAAGATGAGACTAGAATGGAAATGGACATACCTCCACCATCCTTTCCTGAACTCTTCTTATATTCAAATTCCCCCTAGAAGAGTATACCTTAAAGCTCTAGAGCATACTAGCGGTGAGGAAAGTAGAGTCCATCGATTTCCAATGAAGGCAGTTTAGTGTTCACATGAAAGACTCAAGAAATCTCTGAGTCATTCTGGACTTGGCGCCACGCAACAAGTTCCAATAGAACAGCAAGTTCAGAATGATAATCCTTCTGAACATAAGGACCCTATTCAGTAAGGGGTGTTGACAATCTAGCCAGCCCTGGAAGATGTCTATCAGCAACTTCCAGTCAGTCACCCCCTCCCCTCCTACCTAGGATCCAAGTTATGGAAGATAACGTATATCCTGGACGAGATTCTCGTCGGACTAGTTTCAGTCCTAGGATCCTTACGGAATTAGCAGACAGAAAAGCGAAACCATGCCTAGAAAGAGTTCAGGCAACGATGGCCCTGAACGACAGGCTGGGGTGGGCAGCACCCGAAATTACTGTCTATGAGCATCCATGGAGATGATCCGGCCCTGGATCATTGAGGATGCAAATAATAGAATCTCGATTCTCTCCAGCTCAGGGGCTTCAATGTTTTAAAAAATCATTGAAACCTGTAGTCACCCTAACGCCCCCTTTTCCCCTGGGGATGTAAAAGGAGATCGCAAGGTCTGTCAAGAGACTATGGTAATCAGTCAGGATTCCATAACGCTAACAGGGAGGAGTTTCGAACTCTCTCCAGTTCACGATGATGACAGACCCAGTGCTACGTGCACAACTATAAGATGCGCTAAGAGGCTGGAGAAGATACGCATCAAACGCTCGAAGAGATCTAATAGGACCAATGATGGTCATTCCCTCTCCGCTTACCCTACAATGACCAAAGGCCACGGACCCGTAGGCCATTTTAGCCCTGTAATGGGTGGATAAACTCTCTCCACACAGATCGGACCTCCTCAGGTTGATCTGGAGCATCGAAGCGATAATGAGGCGTCAAAACTGTCGAGGATAAGGGAAGTCTCATTTCATTAGGGAATGCTAGCCATCCCTTCCTTAAGGGAATGGCGCCTATCAGCAGCTCGTTTATATATGATCCGCAAGGTGACAGCGGATGCTCTTCTTGGGTTCCACCCAATAGAGTTGGAATGGTACACGGACGCAGACCCATTCCCTCCCAGAAAGGGACAAGTCCCCGAGCTGCAGATCGTTCTCTTCATCATGAGCGTTATCAAGATACTATCTCGTTATTTAGTCCCATACGAGGACCCTCTAATGGAGGTAACAGACATCATGTCTCTACATTAGAAGTGATGGACTTAGAATTCCTATTCAGCCCATCAAAATTCCTCCAGAAGGCCCTCTACATGCTGAGACCCTTCCAAGGAAGAGGGGCTCTATTGGCTCCCAGAAAGCCAATGAACATCCCGTTCCCTGTAATGAAGGAATGAGGCTGAGGCTAGTCCTAGTTATGCACCTAGGATTATCCAGGAGGTTCAGAAGTTTTCTGCCTTCTACTTATCACAGTACACCTGATCCCTTCATTTTACGAATTCCTTGCCCTTAACGGTTAGGAAAAAGACTGGGATCTTAAGGGCAAAATAGAATTCCTAGAAGAATACAAGTATAGTCAACGAGAAGACAATACGAGTCTTCTTGGGAAAGTAAATTGTTTTGTAAAGCAAAAGGGCCCGAAAACAATCTCATGGTCTTCTGCCTGTCCTTCTCTGTCCACCCCTATATTCAGGGTCTGGCGGCCGACAGCACGTTGGCCTTTGAGGAAGGAGGCAGTGTATCCTTGAATACTATGAGAACGCTAGTTCTTCGGCCTTGTCTCCATATAAACCCTTGAGTAAGCACCAAGGGTATGGCCGACCTTGCAAGAGAGGTCACTTAATGGGATCTTTGGATCCATGGACCATTATCTCTGTGCAAGTCAGCCCCGACTAGACCTCTTCTATATGCCCTTTAAACGGATCTAACGATTGGAATCTTTAATAAATTCCCGATAACATGTGCAGGCTTAGGCCCGCAACGCCACTAAAGCCCATCTAATGGTCTTTGGACAAGGTCCTACATTATGCCTCACCTGTGAACAATGAGGATTGTTCCCTAAACCATCTAACCTAAAAGGTTATTTTTTCCGTTCGCTATAGCCTCTGGGACTAGAGTTAGTGTAATAGTGGCCCTATCCTAAGGGCCACATTAAGTGAGAGAACTGCATCTCATTCTGATCTAAGCTTTCTCATTAAAGACGTCCTACCTACTAAGAGGTGGGGCTCCTGGAGAATCTGCCCTCTGAAGGAAGATGTCTCTCTAGGTCTGCTAGAGCGTCTAAGGTCTATCTTCATAGAACTTCAGACTTCAGGAGGAACAGCTCTTTATAGGAGAAAACTTTGGATCAAACTATCCACTACAACTGAGGGCGAAGCTCACCTACCTTTTTTGCGGAGCGGATCCTGACAGTACTCCTGCAGATAAAAGATCCGAGGAAAGTTGCTTCATCACTGAACCTTTCAGTGTGTGGACTTCAGCCTCTTCGTTCACCTACTGATCTGAGGTTGTCCAATGCGTCTTACAGACACTATACTAAGCAAATCTATGGATTGAAGCAATATGTGGTGGCGGCAGGTGCTATTTGGACCCTGTCGTCTAGCTCTGCGATGAACAGTAAATTGATTGGGACTATCAATTAAAAGGAGAAGGGGTCAGCAATTTTCGTGTGACCTCCCTTTGAATAAGTGTTGCCAAGGTAACACTAAATCTGTTCAGAATCTCAGGTGTGAAATTATACGGATACCACTAGTGCCGTGTGTACATAGTACACAGTGTTGTTAGACTATTTCATGTACAGAAATTATAAAGAAAAGTCTTGTTAAAAGAGCTTTTCTTCAGTTTGAGAGTGGCACTCATCATTTCCCCCTCTCAAAAAGGGGAACATTATTTTCTGTGTATGTCTCTCGTATAATTTCCTTATCATGCTACATTCATTTAGCATGTAGTCATTTATTAGGAATAAATGTCTATTAAAATGCAGTTGCGTCCTAATTCGCCCAACAATTGCATGTTTTAAAATACCAGAGTTCCTTAACTTACTCATGTAAGTATTTCTCATATCATTGTATGCTTACAATCAATGGATGGGGACACTGATATTGGTTCCGCAATATATACAATCCTTGAGACCGGTTGTATTCTCAGTGTATACTTATGTTTGTTCATACAATATATGCTACTTTGAGGCCCTTTTCCTACGTCTAAAAATGACTCTTCCCTGCAGGGGGCAGGAAGCACTAACATTGTTATGCTTAGTGATGATGACGGATAACGGTAACGTCATTTGTCTCAATTGGCCCTTTTGGCCGTGGAAATATTGCCCCAAGGTTAAGGCACTAACACAAAACCACAGATACATTAATTCTCTGGTATGCTTCCATTAGGACGTCATGGCTTGAGCCCAAAAAACGGATTTTGAGCGAAGCGAAAAATCTATTTTTGGGTGAGATGGCCATGACGTCCTAATGGACCCACCCTTCTTTTCTATGAAAAGATCTTCACGGTTTCCCCCCCTGATCTACTGTATCTGTAGCACCTTGCTCACCGCTACAAGGAATGACCGCCAGAGGGAGTTGGCGCGGTTTTGATACGATTGTAGTAGGGGAACCAGGGTAATCTTTGTTGCGGTTACCCTTCTATTCTGCCACGTTTTCCCCCTAGAGCCTAGAGGCGTAAAGGCTATTCGGGGTGCAGATTGCCATGTGGCGTGTCAAGAATACGTCCCCTGATGATATACGATACCCTTGAGAGTAATCTTAAAGGTACTCGCGCCAGAAGTTAGAATTCTGTGAAACCTTTGGTTTGATTCTCTGGGAATATCACTGTAGTCATATATACCCTTCGGAAGCTACTAAAGGAACCTTCCATTAGGACGTCATGGCCATCTCACCCAAAAATAGATTTTTCGCTTCGCTCAAAATCCGTTTTGTTGCAAAAATCACATTTCGAATAAGCGTACGAGAGAGAGAGAGAGAGAGAGAGAGAGAGAGAGAGAGAGAGAGAGAGAGACACACATACTACAGTGCAACAAAAGCGTAAAATAGCGTACGTAAAGCTGTATTATTACAGTACTGTATTGTTATTATTATTATTATTGTTGTTGTTGTTAATAAAATTATTATTGTTATTATTATTATCATTATTATTATTATTATTACTGTATTACTGTACTGTACTGTATTATCATACGATAATTCAGTACTGTATACAGTACGTAGTAAAATTAAATCGAACATGAAACGCAAATCAGATGCAGTCATACAATATTAGAATGGTGTAAGGCTGCTGTTGACTACTACTGTACGTACAGTACTACAAATGTAATGGATGTGCTTCTTTTCCATGAATCTTTTGTATGTATACGTACGTAGTACAGTACTGCATCCAATAATATTCTTTGTTGCAAAAATCACATTTCGAATAAGCGTACGAGAGAGAGAGAGAGACACACACACACACACATCCTACAAAAGAATAGAACACTGCAGCATACGTAAAGCTATTAAATATTGTTATTATTATTGTTGTTGTTGTTGATAAAATTATGATTGTTATCATTATTATTATTATTATTACAGTACTGTACTGTATTATTATCATTATTTATTATTATTATTATTAATCTACGTACGTTCGGTATGCGCGGGGCATCTTCTATGAGTTGGTAACCTACGCATCATATACTGTAAGACGGGTTGTGATTGGTTCAAGCGCTGATAGATGACGAATCAGAACTCAAGTTTTGTTATCTAGCCTGTGATTGGTGTTTTGCCATCATCTCCAACCCGCAGCATCTAGGTTTTCGCGGGGCCGGATCGTCCACTCTCTGTTCCCGCGTATCGCTGAGTAGACGTTCTTAAGTTTGTGAATCTGTGCTGTGTGCGACTTTTTTAAGTTGAACTTTTTGTCAAATCCTACTGTAATGGCTCCCAAGCGTTCTGCTTCTCTTAAGGCTGGTAGTGAGCCTAAACGCCACCGAATGATGATGACGATAGCTGAGAAGGTTACGCTTCTCGATATGTTAAAAGATGGTAGAAGTTACGCGGCCGCTGGGCGCCATTTTGGCATCAACGAATCTACTGTTCGCTATATCAAGAAGGACGAGGCGAACATTAGAAAGACGGCTGCAATCACCTTTAGCAGATCAGCGAAGCGAGTCGTTACAACGCGTAATAAAACGATCGTACGCATGGAAGGTGCTTTAGCTGTGTGGATTGCAGACTGCCGAAAGAAGAACATAGCCTTGGATACGAACACCATCCAAACAAAGGCTTTGAGCTTATATGAGAATTTTGCTGCAAAGGAACCTAAAGACGACGACGGCAACCATGCTGAAGATGATGATGATGCAGATGATCCTCAACCAGGGACATCCACTGATTCCCAGCCTCAGAAACGTTTTTCCACCAGCAAAGGATGGTTCGCGAAGTTTCAGAAACGCTTCGCCCTGAAAAGCGTTTCCCTGCATGGGGAGGCTGCTTCCGCTGACACTGCCGCTGCTGAAACTTACGTGAACCAGACGTTCAAGAATATTATCGCCGAAGGTGGATACAAGCCGGAACAAGTCTTTCATATGGATGAGACCGGCTTGTTTTGGAAGAGAATGCCGTCGCGAACTTTCCTGTTCAAAGAGGAAGCCAAAGCCTCTGGCTTTAAAGCATTCAAGGATCGCGTTACCCTCGTGATGTGTGGCAGTGCTGCTTGATTTTTGCTAAAGCCGGGGCTTATTTATAAGTCGAAAAATCCTCGCGCTTTGAAAAATAAAAATAAGAATCTCCTTCCCGTGTACTGGATGCATAATCAAAAAGCATGGATTACGAAGATGCTGACCTCCAACTGGTTCCATCAGTGTTTTATCCCGCAAGTCAGCAAATATCTCGTAGAGAAGGGCTTGCCATTCAAGATCCTTCTCCTTATGGATAACGCTGGTGGACACGCAACTGACCTGTCGCATGAGGGCATTCAGGTTGAGTTCCTGCCACCCAACATCACGTCATTAATTCAACCGATGGACCAGGGGGTTATCAGGGCGTTCAAGGCCCTCTACACGAAGAACACCTTGGCGGACCTCGTTGCGTGTGTGGATGCTGCCCAAGATGATGAGGATGAAGATTTTAACTTGAAGGCGTACTGGCGGCAGTACACCATAGCCACGTGCCTGCAGAATATTCAGAAGGCACTTCAAGAGATGAAACCTGCAACCGTGAATGCGAGCTGGAAGAAGTTGTGGCCCGAGATTGTTTACGACGACAAGGGATTTACTCCGTCGGAAATCCAACACTCTGCAATACGCAAATCTGTGCAGTTGGCTGCCATAATTGGAGGTGACGGGTTTGGCGACATGACGACTGAAGACGTCGACGAGTTGTTGGACTGCCATTCCCAGCCCCTAACTGACGCAGACCTCGAAGACCTGACGAAATCGGCAAGCGAAGAAGAGAGTGAAACCCAGGAAGAGACCCAAGAAAATGTCGAAGAAACGGGCTTAACATTAGAACGGCTTGCCAAGGCCTGCAACCATGCGAAGGAGTTGAAAGAAATGTTGCAAGAGTGGGACGAGGATATGGTTCGCTCGATGCAATTCTGCAACAAGATCGATGAAGCCATGACTCCCTACAAAATGCTCTTGGATCGAAAAAAGAAGCAGCGGCAACAACTTCCGATCACAATGTTCTTCCAGCCTCGCAAAAAAGAGCCAGTTCCTCCTGCTAGTACGCCTTCGGAAGAAATTGAAGAAGTTTCCCAGGAAGAAGTTGAAGAGGTGTCCCAGGAAAAGACACCTCCGTCTGAAGAGACGTAAAATACTACCTGGCTGCACAGTAGAACACATCATCAGCTTCATCATCATCATTTCTACTGTGCAGCAAATTCATCGCCATCATCATTCAAGTTTTTCTTCAACTTCTTTCGTGGTGAGTACAATAACAATCTTTATTTTTTATTTTAATATTCTTACATTCTAAAACTGTATTTGTGCCTGTTTTATAGTTTAGTACTGTACGTACTGTATGCATTAAGTTAAAGGGAAGGTTTTAAAAGTCTACATGTTGTAACCTATCATATTTTTTTTGTTTAAAATTTACATTTACGTACGTAAAACAATCTCTCTCTCTCTCTCTCTCTCTCTCTCTCTCTCTCTCTCTCTCTCTCTCTCTCTCTCTCTCTCTCTCTCTCGTAAATTGATTTTTTATGTTTAAAATTTACATTTACTGTACGTACGTAAAACTCTCTCTCTCTCTCTCTCTCTCTCTCTCTCTCTCTCTCTCTCTCTCTCTCTCTCTCTCTCTCTCTCTCTCTCTCTCGTAAATTGTTTTCCTGCTTTGCTACGTACAATACTGTATGGGCTGTACAGTACTGTATGATTTTATATACAGTAGATACGGTAAATTATATTTGTAAGGTAACATATTTTGTAAATGCTTTTACTGTAAATACTGTACTGTATCATTATTTATCACTATCATCATGCGCGTTAAATGCCTTGTTTGTTCTGAGCGTAGTTGTTTACTGAGCGTACAGTACTTTATGACGCCGTCGTTTCAGGCGGCGTCATAAAGAAAAACATTTCATTTGGAAGTCCTAAGAAAAATACGTAAACTAAAACATAGGTAATAAAAAAATCAACATACAGTACTGTATAATCAATATAATCGATGCAAAAACTAACCTATACATATATGTGTACACTAAATGAGTTTGTTTCTTCATTATGATCAGAGATGATGTTAAAAGATGGATGAATTCCAAACAGTTGAAGTTAAACGATAGTAAAACCGGATTGTCTGCTTATTGGGAAAAAGCATGATTTGAGAAGACTTGATATTGTGAAACTTAGAGTGCTTGAAAATGATTTTGATGTGATAAATCCCATCAAAAACTTAGGTATTGTTTTCGATTGCGGTCTGTCATTTAATGAGCATATAAATAGAGTAACCAGAATTGCAAGCTATCACCTGAGAAATATTGCCTTTTTAAAGAAATACCTTGACACAAAAACTTTAACATTGCTGATACACAATTACATAATCAGCAGGCTAGACTATTGTAATGTGTTGTACTATGGTTTACCTAACTACAATTTGAGGAAGATACAAAATGTGTTTAATAGAGCTGCTAGACTAATAAAAGGCTTGTCCCCCCGTGAGAGGATCACGCCAACGCTTATCGAGCTCCACTGGTTGCCTATAAAAGCGAGGATTATTTTCAAGATTTGTGTCCTAACGTACCAAGCACTTAAATTTGAGAAACCTTCGTATATGAGAAATATGTTGAAGAGTTTTCGCCCTGATACTGTAGTTAGCTTGAGACACAGTGACGATCCATATCGTCTCGAGGAACTGAGAAGCAGGACCAATGTTGGTACTAGAGCCTTTGAAAGAAGCGCTCCTAGAATTTTCAATAAGCTCCCCTTAGAGGTGAAGCAGAGCTTGAACTGCGATGTTTTCAAGAGAAAACTGAAGACGCACATCTTTGTTGATTGTTACCAATCGGGTGAGATGGACCCCTTCTACAAGGTCTAAATTGATGTCTTCGTCGTGCCCTCTGTAGCTACCGACTTCGGCAGAAAGAGGGCCAAGAGTGTCATCCAAAAGTAAAAGTAAAGTAAAAGTAAACAAAACATTGGTTGCCATTTTTTATCGTGCTTTTTAGGTGTTTAGGAAACGCATGATATAAAATCGCCTGTAATATTTGTGCCTGTTTTAGTTTAGGGTGCTGTAGTACATGCATTAAGTGTTCTGTACATTAAAAGGTGGTTTGTTAACAGTACTACGTACAAGGGAAGGTTTTAAAAGTCCGAATATACATGTTAAATAAATAGGTAAATATGATGTCACTACTTCGCGGAATTTCACCTATCGCGGCCGCGTCTGGAACCTATCTACCGCGATAAACGAGGGTTCACTGTATATATATATATATATATATATATATATATATATATATATATATATATATATATATATATATATATATATATATTCATTAATTCTTAAAAAGACCCCTAAACGAATCTTAAGGAACTATGGAAATCGATTTAACCAATATACTTCAACTAGTACACATTGGTCCTCTTAACACACCAATGTATATTGGATCCTCAACATCCAGATCTTAAGATTGACAATGTCTTTGTATATATAAAAATCGTTCTAAATTCTGGGTGTATTTCCGTTCCGCATTTTTTTCTTATAAACACATTCTGCCGGTTTCTTCTTCAGTTTAGCAAAAATGGAATTTTGATAAAGTCATTAAGGATTTTTCATGGTTAATCTATCTGGAAGATTTTTTTTTTTTTTATTATTTATTTTACCATCTTTTGTATATTGGTTTCCTCTTAATTTATTGGACACAAACTTATTGCATATTAAATTCCTTCTCTTATGTAGATAATAATATCTGGCATCGTTGTTCATGTTGCATAAGAATTTTTACAATTTTGACCAACCTTTACATCAAGATTTTCCCAGACTATCCATCCTTTTCCTAGTACTGTGTGTGCAGCTGAGTCTGAAAGTTTTGCCGTCATCATAAAGCTCAATATTACACAGTATTCGAGAAGTTTTGTTTTATATGTGATCAGATTATGGAATGATCTTCCTAACCTAGCGGTTAAATCGGTGGTCCTTGAAAGTTCAAGCTTTCTGCAAATTCTTTTCTGTTAAACAGGTTAACGTAATTTAATAATCGTTTCTTAGTTTATATATAATCTATGTTTACGTTGTTACTGATTCAGTTGTTCGAAGATACATTAGATCGTGTGATAGTAAGCAACGGCTAAGTAAAGAAGTCTGGAACTAAGTTGTAAATAATGACATCTGTCCAAAGTTTTAATGTGGGTAAATCTGGGAAATGCTTAGAAAAGAAAACGATCTTTGAGGAAGCAAATGGAGAGACAAGGGATAGTTAGTAAATGGAGTTTTGAAGTAAGTTTTTTTTTCCAGGTAATGTCAAGCTCCGAGTGGTTGTAGTGATTAAAAAAGTTGTAGAATTTCCAGGAGAGAGGAAGATAGTAAACAAAAATCCCTCTAATTTAAACAAGTATTTTAAATGGGCCATTTTAAAAAGTAAAACGGAACAGAGACTTTGGAAATGGTAGTTTGTTTACGAGAGATTGAAAGAAAATGATTGAGTAGAGATTAAAATTCAAGAACTTTTATATGTTGTTTTTAAAGAAACGGTTCTCTTCGTTACGAGGAGAATCTTATCATTAAACGCTTCGGTGACTCTTTTTCGAGTTAATCAAGCTATCGAAGATTCAACAAAACGGAAACTGTGATGGAGTATACGTACTACTTTACTTGCTACCTTTACTCTTTTAACAACCATGGAAATGAACGCATACTTACGGCCACATTCACGGGCAGGTATGAACTGACATACATTTTTTATGTTATGCTTTTTGTCATTAAAGTATAAAAAGGAAGCTCATTTTATAACATACTTGTTTACTTGTTTTGGGTTTAAATCCAACCCTCCACTGAAGTTTAGTGAACTACTCGGGCGGGTCCATATCAGTCTAACGAAACATTTTCATTATAACTTATACAATTCCTTGATTGTAGCATCTTTCAAATCATATGATCTTGTGAAAAGTAATGTTTCTTCTTAAATTCAATTGCTCCCTTTAGGTCTTTCATTTCAGTTGGCAGTTTATTATAATGTCTAGGCGCACAGTAGCTAAAAGAGGGCTAATTTTGCAAGATGACAGAGCGAGCATGTTAAAGCATTCGCGAGATGAGCGTTATTTAACACAATAATTCATTCATAGATTTATTTATGGGAGGAAACTTCATACTCAAACTGATGTCATAATCTGGTGCCTCTTAAAAAAGTGGAAAAAGAATTTTTTTTTTTTTTATTAGCAAGACAGATTGTACAGATACAGTTACAATATTGTTTATATTATGCTACATAGATAATATTAAGGTTGCAAACATCTTAACTCACAATGAATTCCATATTTCATACATCTTACTTCTGTTTAATTCCAAAAATTTGTTATATCGTTCTCCATTAATCATCCTTCGCTGCTCCAAAATATATCTTCGTATGAAAATGTTTGACATAATTTTGTCTCTGATATTTAAATCTTCCATGTCACAAATTTGGTCTCTAAGCATCCACAATGTTACTATGTAAGTACTGAACATAATGTTACAAATGTTATTTTTTATTCTACTTAATTTGGGAAATACAAAGAAAATAAGCTCAATATTTCTACTAAATTTTGTATCACACAGATAACTCATTAATTCCCTTACCCAGATTAGCACTTTCTTCGTTTTATCACAATCATAGAACATATGAATAGGGACGTCCTCTTTCCCACAGTTTAGACAATATGAAGAATCTGCCAAATTCATAACATGTAATTTTTTCCTTGTTGGCAGTGCCTGGTGAATATACTTGTAAATAACAGTCCTATCCTGGACATCAAGGAATTTACTGTTAATATTTTTCCAAATGCTTTCCCAGTTAAACAGAGGGAAATTCTCGACAACTTTCGGAATTTCATCTTTTCTAATACCTTTATAAATTGTTTTACTATTCATTATTGGAAAATTTTTGCATCGAATAATTTTCCTTACAATATCTATACACACATTATAATATACATTACCAGTAAATCCATATTCATTACATTCAAAGTCACAGTTTATAATTCCATCTAATCTAAGTTTACAATAGTAATACATTAAAACATTGGGTTCTGATCCCGACAAATACAGTTTTAAGAAACTATTTATGAATATACTCAAAGCTTTGTCATGTAAGTCTTGGATACCCAGACCTCCTTCACTTCTGTGAAGCTTTAGCGTAGATTGTTTAATTGGCTGATAACGACCATTCCAGATATACTCAAATACCACTTTGTTTATTCTTTTGCATACTTGTATGGGAATAGGATACACATGCGATACATACCATAGTTTTGATAACACACAAGCATTAATGTATATAGCTTTTTGATGTAAGGTTAAAATTCTACTGTTCAACATGTTTAATGAGGTCTCAACCTTATTAGCTATATTATCCCAGGTACTATTCAAACCTAATACATAATCATTCGAATAAACAATTCCTAAAATCTTTATAGAATCAACCACAACTTCCAGGTAATCAAGTGGCCATGTGGTTTTCCCTCGGAAGTTACCAACGCCAATGATTTTGGACTTCTTGTTTCTATTTAACACCGCTCCTGTGGCCTTTTCGTATTTCACAATTACTGTCTCGGCTTCAACGATACAATTCTCTGTTCTAACTATGATGTTTGTGTCATCAGCATATCCGACAACACCAACTGAAACTTGTCTAGGAAGTTTAATTGACTTTATTTTACTTTTCCTAATAAGTCTGTACAAAGGTTCTTGGTGAATAACATAGAGGATCATTGATAGAGGACATCCTTGTCTAACAGATCGTTCAACATTAATAGGATTACCCATTATATGATTTATACACATTCTGCTACATATACCAGTATAAAGCATCTTTACCAGTGCAACAAAATTATCTCCGAAACCAAAAGCTGTCATCACCTTGAGTAGAAAATCTATATCCACTCGGTCGAATGCTTTATTCCAGTCAAGAGACATAATTGCACAATCCAGATTTTTCTCATTTGCAAAATATACGATGTCCCTAACAAGCAAGTTACAATTAACGATTGACCTATCTGGCACGGCGCAGAACTGCCCTTGAGAAATTATTCTATCAAGTAGATTTTTAATTCTGTTACTCAAAATCTTAGAAATAATTTTATAATCAACACAAAGAAGGCTTATAGGTCTCCAGTTCCTCAACCTTTCTCTCTCTTCTCCTTTGTGTACTAAAGAAATTATTCCGGTTGATTGGGATTTAGTTAATGATAAATTCTCGAATTCATTTCTAACAACCTCATGAAATTCTTTCTTAATAATATCCCAGCAATATAAGTAAAACTCAGCGAGTATCCCATCTACACCCCGAGTCCGATTCAAATTCATCGATTTTGTAGCTATCCAGAGCTCCTCCAAAGTAACTTCCCTTTCGAGTAAATCATTATCCTCTTCATCTATCACCTTATCTATACTTGATAACAAATCGTCTTGTTCTGTGGTATCTAAATCAATCTTTTGATATAATTTCCTATATTATGTTGTTGCATAATGTAGAATGGCTTCAGTAGAATCTAAGTATTCTCCATTATCCGTCAACAGATTTTCCATTTTATTCTTAATTGCTCTTTCTTTCTGTTTCTTTATCAAGTATGCTGAGAGTTTCTCGCCTTCATTACATTCTTCTAATTTTGCTCTTAACCTGATGCCTTCGACTTCCACCATTTTCAACTCTGTAATTTGATTCTTTAGATAATCAATCTTACCCTTATCAAAACCATCCATTTTGGAACATTCATGTTTTAGTCTACTTTCAAAATAATTAATCAGTCCAAATCGTTCATATTTTTTCATCTTACCACACCTTTGGAAAAACTTTGCTATATTTACTTTGGCGTATTCTTCCCACCATAAACTAATGTTCTGAAATCTATTAATATTCCTAACAAGACCGACCCAAAAATCCTTAAACTGAGACTTTATTTTTTCATCTTTCAATAGTGATGAATTCATCTTCCAAAATGGTACTCCGACCTTAATACTTGGATTTATGTTTAATCGCATTTTTATGGCTGTGTGATCAGAAAAGGAAACATGGACACACACTACATTTTGTATTCTCTCATATAATCTAGCGACGTAGAATCTATCAAGTCTGGCACCGTAATTACCCCTAATAAAAGTAAATTCAACAGAATTATTAATGAGAACCATGCATCTTTTAGGCCAATGTTTCTAACCAAGTTTTTCAAAGCTATTGATTTATTGTGGGGATTTGGATTAGTACAATCACGGTCACTAACCACACAATGCCAGTCACCGCCAATTATAATGTTGTCGAGATATCCCTTCATGTAATAGAGAAGTTCGGTACCTATTAGGTCATCTCGTTCCCGTTTAACATTACTACCAGATTGACCATATATATTGATTACTTGAAATTTAATATTTGAACTAGATAAACTTAAACTTATAATTCTATCATTCCAGTGCAATTCACACCTGTCTATCTTTATTCCAGAGTTTTTCCAAACAAAAATCAATGTACCACCTTTAAAACATAAAGAACCATTAAAGAATACATCAAAATAATCGCAAATCTTTCTGCATTTTCACATTGTGCTCCTGAATGAGAGCAATATCAACTCTATGCTGAATTAAAAAGGATTTTACAATATATTGTTTCCTAGTGTCATTCAGACCATTTACATTTATAGTTATTAGATTAATATACATTGTGATTAGTCAGTAGGTCTCACTTTTTCTTAACTTGCAACAGTTTGTTACCTGACGTCTCTACTTCGCTGCTTAAAAAGTCTATTCTTCTCTTCAGCGTTGAGCCCTTATGCCCAACGACTGTTGAACTTTGCCCTTTTCTTCCACTCTTTTTCCCATAATCTTTGCCCCTTTCCTTCTGAATCTCTCCACTCAATCCTTCTTGATTACCTTCACACGGCGATTCATGGTTCCGATCTGAGCAGATAGCAGTAGGTGGCTTTTCATCAAAACACCCACTTACCGCTCCTCCTTCGCTAGTTATACGGTCTTCCATTAACAACTCATGCACACCAATTATTTCTTTCCAGGATGTCTTCTCCGTAACATCCTCACTATCTATAGATAATTTCATGTGGTCATTGTCGTCATCATCTTGAGTATTTTGTTCTGCATTCGCTTCCATTATTTCTTCGTATTCATCATCCTGTCCTAATTCGTTTTCTATAACTTTAATTACACTATCATCTTCGACCTCGCTGATTTCGTGTCCTATTCTTGCCGTCCTATTTTCAGTTGTATCTTGGCAATCTTCTATTGCCTGGCTTACCCAAATTACACCGTCCTGCTTTTCCCCTGAATGTGTTTCATTTACCTTATCTGACTTTGTACCGTTTTTCAGAAAAACGTCAGTACGGATCTCTCTATTTCCACTAGTGTTTTCCCGTCCTTCATACGGTATGACGATTTCCTCATCTTGGGTAGAACTTTGATGTATTTCAGCTTCCACTTGCAGTCTAGTGATTGATGACTCAGCTTCTTGCACAATAAGTTTACTAACACCTTCGTTTTTCTTAATAAAGCTCTCTTCTAATGGAACAGCATTTATACTCTCATTATTAAGATTGTGTCGACTCATTTCTTGAACCCCCTTCTCCATTCCTCCCCCTCCTCGCCTAGGTAACTCAGGAAAATCATTGTTACTGAAAATATTAGTTCTCTCTAAGTATGGAGTGGAACATTCCGCTGCAAAATGGCTACTCATTCCACACCTTCGACACGTTTGTGTTTGTCCATTGTGCCACAAAGATAAATATTGACCCTTATAGTACAAACTTGAAGGAATGTCTTTTTTCTTAATCATCATTACTGTCCTAAGACCATTTAAAACATGTTTATACCTATTTCCCGAACATTTACTTTGCCTCACACCAAATACCTCGCCATATTTACTTAATATTAAAGCCACCTCTTCATCACTCATTTCAAATGGAACATTTCTTACACTTACATAAATCTTCGAACCTGATACATTACACACTTTTACCCTCAATTTACCTTCGTCGATGGTTATCTCCTCATTTTCATATTCCGAACAAATTCTTGTAAAGGTAGATTCATGCTTGAACTTAACGTAATATTTCTGTCGAGAAATAGCTTGAATTCCATATAGTTCATCATCGTCTAATTTCATGACATCACTGAGTATCTTCTCCATATATAAAAAGTCAATAAAACCATCAAGGCTAACTATTGCTATTGTATTCTGTCGCTTGATGGGAGTTTCAGCAACAAACCTTCCACTAACCCCCCTACCATCACTCCAAGAAAATGGAGCTGCCATTACGAGTATTGTTTATGTGAGTCTCTGTCTCAAACACGAAAATTAATGAAACTTACTGTTAAACCATAACACAGTAGTGTCGAGAGGATATTCAGCGCAAGGCGAGTACCAATTTCTGCCCGGGGCAACAACAGCCCCAGGCCATACTTCCACTGGTAGGTCCTCGTTTTAACACTTATTTTCGAATTTCGTCAATAAATTGAAAACAGTTTTCTTATGAAGTGTCACTGTTAGTACAGACAATTCGCTACATGTTCATGCACCTTCACTACTAAGTAACATTATGTTATTACTGAATTATCCTATTAAAAAGGGCGTTTTACTAGGAAGTCTTCGAACAACAACACACCGGACCGCCGGTTCTTCTTCTTCCCCAGTGGAAAAAGAAAATTGTGGTTTGACTGGAAGGAAGCGCTAAAACAGTCCTGAAAGTTGGAAGGATATGAGTGAGAGAAAAAGCAGCTGGAAAAATTTCTGAGTCTTAGGTTTTGAAAAAAATATCTCGGAATGTTGCCACACGAGATCTACTAATTTCTAATGGAATTATTTGAGGAAGAGATGGCTTGATTGTTCTTGCGGGGCCACAAGTTAGAAGAAGGGCCATTTTTCTTAAGGTCTACGAAAGTTCTTACCGTTGGAGAGAATTATTTTTTGGAGGAGAGCTAAGGTTTGATAATTAAGATTAATTTTATGCATTTGATTTAATTTTATTGACGAGGAATACAAAATGTTTTGTCTCCTAACTGTAATCCAAAACAAGGACTAACAAACTCCAATATGAACTTGGCGCTAAAATATAGCATAAAAAAAAACAAGACTACATTCATAAAGCAGGATTATATTTTAATTAACATTACATGGAGTATCTTTCATTTTGGCAAGAGTACAATTGTCGTGCCTACTTTTGTGTTAATATGAGGATACAAAATGTTTCCTGGAGAGAAGTTGATTTCCATTTTAATCACGCCATGGATGAAAATCAGACTTTAATTGGAAGACAGAAAAGTTATAAATTGTATATTGGACATATTGAACCATGATATAAAACAGGTTACAATATCAAATTTGCTTCCATGATTGAATGCCTCAACAGAAAAGTATAGAGAAGCAAATTAAAAGAAGGTAAACGAAATGAACCACTATCAAATCCATGAATGGAGAAGGTGGTGATTAGATACAAAGTGAAGGAAAACAGTAGATAAGAGTTGATAGAAACACGTTTGCAACGAGGGGTAATCAAGAGTTGAGCAGAGATAAAACATGAGCAGTAAGTGTGGCCAAGAGATCATTTGGCCAAACTCTGTTTAAGGAAAAATCTTACCGATTGAACTTTTTACTTTGTAATCCATGTTGATGATTTGTGAGAATTAGGATTATTCGACTTTAAAAGATTAAAACTTAATAATGGTTCTTATACTTTGAATAGATTAAAGCAGTTTCAACGTGGCTTGGAAAAAATTGTCCTTTCTTGGATAAAGTTAGTTCCAAAGCAAGATTCCACGCAGAAGGTTTGTTAAACTTTGATGGCAGCACCATGGGGGCGACTTTATGTGCATATAGTAAAGCTATATTTGACTTTTAATAATGAATGTATCTGTAGGTGTAGATTTTATTCTGTTCCTCAGTTAAGAAATAGCAAGAGGAATTGCATGAACCGTACATGTAAATTAATACAGCCAAGAACGAGATCAAAACAATAAATATTTTAAAATATGGCTACATAACAGTAAGTATTTGTCTCCAATCGAGTTACGTTTTGAAAACAAAGAATACCTATCATGAAATCGCCGGTAATCTCAGCTGCTTATAGTTAAGTGCCTGGTATAGCATTGTTTTTTACTATTTCAAATTCCAAACAAAATGACTAATATATTTTTGTCATTCTAAACGTTATTGCTGATTGAAAAGTTAAATGAAAATGTTGAACATATCAACCATGGAAGGCAATGGAAAAATCTAACAAATGCGTCGCTAGGGTTTAAGTAGGGTCAGGACCTGAGTAGGGTTATGGTAGTTGATCCTCTCGTCAATTCATCGTTGTAAAGTTCATGTCAAGTTACTGAATAGGAACGAAAGAAAATTTGGACTTGTTAATATTAGCTATCAAAGTGTGTGCGAGATGGACAAATGCTAAGGGAAAATGTTAGTGAAAACGTAGCTATGCGATTATGTTAAGAGTGGTACTTTATTTTACATACTTTAAGGGCTGGTTGGGTGCTTTCCTTGTCCTACCACGGAGGGGAACCCTACGCACAAGATCAGTTTATCGTTTACATTCTTGGGTATTTTGCGTATCACACAACATAATGCGTGTGAATTATCACATACGCATTATCGAAGCACATGGAGAACAAGAAAATCTTACGTTTCCTCTTGAAAGTCTTAATATCTTCAGTCTTTCAGATGTCTAGTGGGAGCTTGTTTTATAGTTATGGTACAGCATATTTGAAAACTCTAGATTCCAGAGTTATTGGAGCCAAGATATAGATCTACTGTGTGTTCTAGAACATGCAGTAGATTTATACCTTGGCTTCAATAATTTGAAGCCATCTGTACAAATTCTCGTCTCCACACTAATTTGTTAGCTGCTCGATATATAGCAATTCTTTAGATATTTTGGACGTCCTGTTCTGATAATTTGATGGGTTATTGCACACTATCTTTAACGCAAGTCTAGCTTTAGTAATCAGCCAGTGTAATTTAGTTTGTATGGGATTAATCCTTTCACGGTGTTGGACACATTTTATCAGTATTGCCTCTCAGTTTATTATGTTTTGTAGTTTAAGTTGCACCTTGGGTAGATTGTAGTAGATAGAATTGCAGTTGTCAATTCTGGTAATAATACATTTTAAAACAAGTTTCTTTACAAAATATTCATACGGACTTTCTTTAGGAAAGCAATATTTGTAAGTTGATATCCACCGGTTTTTACTACATTAGTTAAAAGAGGATTGAGGGAGAATTTACAGTCAAGAGATAGATACTCTTAGGTCAAGAACTTTACTAAATATTGGTGAAAAAGAATGCCAAGGTGGTTTTAGGGTTATTAATGTTTTAGGAAAAATATGTGGTGTAAATTTGGCCAAAAAGCATATGATTAGGAATTCTTTGCAGAAATGAGACGATCTGTACAATGTACTGGTTTTCACTCATTGAAGCTTCATCCATAAGGGCTGAGATACATGAAATAAATGCCTAAATATTTAGAGCTTTCTTAAATACTTCATAGATTTTCATATTACCAAGTTTTGAAGGTGGCTTCCTTTGCTTTACAATTATAGAAAAGGTAATCATTATCTTCCTTAGTTATATCATTAATCCATTTAAAGTTCCTATACATAGGCAGACTGCTTATTATCCAAAGCTTGTGATAAGAATTTAACAGTAAGATTTAAAAAGGCTTAACGTTTGTGGGTAATATGGAATTTGGCTATGATTCTCACTACATAATTTTTTTCATATAATGTTGAGCTTAGAAACATTTTAGTCCTGAAGCAATTGAATGTAATCATTATTATTCTAAGATAATTTTTTAAAAAATTTTGATGTTCATCAGCTAAGATATGTATAAAAACTGAGTTAACTTCAAAAAGTAATTATATCCTTATTAGGTTGATAGTTCATAATTATAAGGATGGTTGATTTTTTTTATTAATAAAGAAATTTTCGTATCGAGTAAATTTATACATATTTTCAATATATTGTAAAGATTTAAGACTCATACTGTATTAAATCTAAATTTTTATAGGCAATATACTTGTTTATTCAGTCCCGCCAACATTTTTAAAATAGAAAAAAATTGTGTTTCTCCAGCCCTGACTTCTACTTTTCTCGGATTTCCAATACAAAGGTAAATATTCTATACTGTAAACCTTTGACATCACCAATAAAAGATAACAAGGTCTTTCCCTGACTAGTAAAGATGTTTGGAACGGAAATTCCTGCACTAGAATTTGAGACCCTCTCGCAATACGAGCCTTACAACAAAAGGAAAAGAAAATATAAGACAGAAAACATTTCTTCGTTTCTCATAGTCGAAAGAAACATTGTCGGTTGAATAGGAAAAAAATGTGAGAAGAAATTGGGTCTTATGAAGTCTGACACCATTACGAATCCTAAAATAGAAACACATGAACAACAATGTACAGTATTATCTAGGTGAAGGATATAAACATGAGAATATTTTACGTTTTATTTTGTGATGAATTAAGAAGTTTCGTGCATTCAACTTCTCTGCGTAGACACAAATTACAGTATACAGTTATTGAGCTTCTTGTACTCCTGACTAACTATACACGAATTCTTCCCATCAAAATCCCTCTAATATAAGAGTAAAAAATGACAGAGAACGTTAATAGTTGTAGTTAAGATTTAATTAGAATTAAAATAAAACAAGATCCTTCATCATCATGTCGCCGAAATGTCTTCTTATTGATGAGTTTCTACAGAGAAGCAAAGGAAGAGAGGGCGCTTCCAAATTTTGAGAATGTGTAAAATGCCTTTAAATGGTTAGAATGGAAATGATAAATGATAGGCCTTCATTATACTTCTCAGTAAAAAAAATCTTCGCAAAATAGCTAGCTTTAGGTAATATGAACATAGGCTTAGTGAAATAGGGGAAATGAGAACTATAGAATAACCCTTTACAAACGGAGTAGATATGTGAAACCAAATAGCGAAATATTATCAAAAAGTAATATTTTAGGGGACTTATAATTTGGTTGTTTCTCATGGAAAATTTTTCGGAAAGACACTGGTGAAAATAGCAGATCCAGTCTGGGTTTTGTCACAATATGTATCGTCCTATATTCCTATCTTAGTGTTAATAGTAGTTTTGGTTCTGACCACTTTTAAGGGTTGCGGTGGCCTATTGGAAACGTCCCTGTTTGGTTATCGCCAGAGTGGGGTTAGAGTCCCGCTCAAACTCGTTAGTTCCTTGTGTCTGCAACTTCACCATTCTTGTGAGCTAAGGATGGGCTTTTCGATGAGCTTATAAATCTACCTGCTGAGTCATCAGTAGCCATTGACTGAACCTCCTTGGTCCCAGCTTGAGTGGAGAGGGAGCTTTGGGGGCTGATCATATGGTCAGTCTTTAGGACATTGTCCTGTTCGATAGGGCAATGTAACTGTCCCTTGCCTCTGCCATTCATGAGTGGCCTTTAAACTGTTTAAACTTGCATTGACAGATGTGTCAAATCGTTCATACAACTTCCCAGACTTTTGGGGTTTAAATATGCTAGTTTTTATCTACTTGAATAAAGGACTATTTTGTGATTGGATTTAATTTTCGTGTTACCTTTGACCGTGTTAAGCATGAGGTCCTTGTTTTCAAATTTAAAAGATATGGGAGCTGGTAGGTCGTTTCTCAACATCATTACTGCATTTTTAAGTAATGGATTGCAGAGAGTTGTTTTTGATGGCCACTATAGTGTTAATAGGAATGTAATATCTGACGTTTCTCACGATAATGTTTTAGACGTCATTTTTCATATACACGCATATGTGGTTTTGCCTTGAAAACAACCTTGTTGCATTGCAAATAATTCTAGTCTTTTCACAAGTTTCATTTTGTGAATGTTGATGTGTGATTACTGAATCCCTTAATAGAGCTCTAGCTAAAATTGGTGCATGTTATGGTACATGAAGTTGAGCCCTAACAAAACTCAAGGTATAATTATAAGTAGGTCAAGGAAATCGACTCCTCAACATCCAGATCTTTTTCAGGTTTGATTTTTTATGGCATATTTACGTTTGAGAAACACGTTCGGTCTGTTTCTTCTCCAATTGCACGAAAATCCGTTTATTGAGGAAGTCTTTTATGATATTTGGTGAGAATTAAAACATTCCTCAGAATAGATATTCATGAGGAAATGTTTTAATTCTTTCATTCTACCATTCTTGAATATGATTTACCTGTCTGGTCTTCACCTGCTGAACAAATCTATCATGTGAAATTTGTTATCCCTTATCTGAGTAATTGATCTCTGACATCGTCGTTTAGTTAGTTCTTTGTGCATGTCGTATAAGAGTTTTCATAATTGTGTCGATTATTTACATTCAGATCTTCCAAGACTGTACTATCTAGTGTGTAGTACAAGGTATGCAGTTAGTTCGAACAATCTTCTCCAGTATAAGCCTCATTATTAAAATCTTCTAGAAGTTTTACTTCAGCTTTGATCATACTGTGGAATGTCTTCCTAATATTGTAAGTTGATTTAGTGTAACTCTGGAAGTTCAAACTTGTAGCAAATATTTCTTTTGAAATTTTTCATATGACTTTTATATTTAATGTTACTGCTCTTGATATAGTTTTATTTTTTTTCATCATTCGTTACTTTATTACCTTTCCGCGTCATTTTCCCATGGAACCCTTGGGTTTGTAGCATTCTGCCTATACAATAGGGTTGTAGGATGACTAGTAATAACAGTAATAATTGCATGCTGTATTGCTGTTATATTCGTGGAATCTGCCAATTTGACTGTGACAGTTAGATAGCTACTCGCTAAAGTGTTGAGTATAACTTTTATACTTTGAAGTATGAAAGTTATAGCTCAATTATATGTATTTTGGTTATGGATGGCAGGGGAAAAAAACTTTATATAACAAAAGGGAAAACTTTTTGCTTATAAAAATGTTGACACAACATCATTTGTATTCCATGACATTTTTTTTTTTTTTTTTTACGAAACTTTCTTCTAGACACCAGGAAGTTTATTTTTTCCAAAGTGATGTCCATTTCCAATGAGGTAAGATAATGGACTCCTAGGGAACACTTGTATTTTTCTTTCTACCACATTGCCAAGACTTTTAAATCACAGCAAAACGTTAGTTTCTTACATAGAAAAAAAAGAACCAGAGTTTTTTTTTTATTTTGTCGTCGTCTGTTTTATGTAAAATATTTTTTTTTAGCTGGAGCGGAAGACTTTTTGGAAAAAGTATTTTTTTCTCAGATTGGAACAGAACACGCTTTTGTTGAAATAGAGAATTTTCCTTCTCAGACAAAACAAAGTTTCTAATCTGCATTTAGGTAAATGAATATGTTTCAAAGTAAAAAGAGAGAAAAACATTTCCCCTAAATAGAAGAGATATTAGATATTTCTGAAATAGGTGAAAACTCAGATGTTTTCAGCTGAAAAAGGTGACATTTTCTTCAAATAGAAATGTACAATTAGTTATTTAAAACGTGAGGCATTTGTTGGAAATATTTGCCTTTATTGTTTTTCAATTTGGGAAATGTTAATCTCTGAAATATTTTTGAAAAATAATCGTACTCTAAGGAAGCGATACACGTTTCGTAGTTACACGATGGACTAGTATTTCCTACTTTAGATTAATTCAAATTCAGTTTACAAAATGAGGTCATTGAATCGGTGGAGCTTCATAGTGAACGTTCAAACTTGCAGCAAATGTTTCTTTTATGTTGAACAGACTAACATAAGTCTCTTTTATAGTTTATACGTGAAACCTCTGTTTTAATGTTGCTACTGTTCTTAAAATGTTTAATTTTAATTGTTCATTACTTCTCTTGTAGTTTATTTATTTCCTTATTTCCTTTCTTTACTGGGATATTTTTCCCCTGTTCGAGCACTTTGGCTTATAGAATCCTGCTTTTCCAACTAGGGTTTTAGCTTAGCCAGTAATAATAATAATAATAATAATAATAATAATAATAATAATAATAATAATAATAATAATAATAATGATGATGATGATGAAAAATAATAATAATGAAAATAAAAATAATGAATAATAATGAATAACTGTTTGCTAAAGCGGAAGTGTTTCTGGCAGGCAAGGACTTAGACTAGATAATTCATAATGCATTAGAGGTTTTTTTTTTTAGTTTAATTTTTTTTTATTTTTATGCTGGAAAAGTGCCCAATTCGTATTAAGATTGCTCTCCAATTATCGGAAATCAGTGTTTCTTTACAAATAAAGGTCGGCTTCTTTTGAACAAAAAGTATAAAAAAAGTAGTTTGACTTTTTTTCTAATTGCAATTAAGATTCTCCCATTTTTCCGATTCCAAGATTTATATCCGGAATTAGTCGGCCGACGACGAAAAAATCCTTTCTCTCACATTTGCATCAATTCACTAATGGTATTGACTTGAAGAAAGGCCGGCTAGATGAGCTCATTGAAATCTTTTAATTAGGAGCCAGGAATCCCAAATATAATCAATCTTTTTGATTAGTATAATTTTGGAGCAGTCGACCTTTTTTTTTTTTTTTTCTTTTATTCTTTTTTAGGAAACTTTTTCGTTTGTTGAATATTTTTTTCATCTTGTTTTACTTGTTTTGGGTTTAAATCCAACCCTCCACTGAAATCGAGTGAACTACTTCTCGGG
>NC_090747.1:80498245-80505745 GCF_036898095.1 Palaemon carinicauda
TCTTATTTTTAATCATGAATCTTATTTTACTTCGTGAATCTTATTTTTAATCATGAATCTTATTTTTAATCATGAATCTTATTTTAATTCATGAATCTTATTTTTAATGATGAATCTTATTTTAATTCACGAATCTTATTTTTAATCATATCTAAAATATATAATTTATGGAATTATGAATGTTAGGATATTGTACAACACTGTCTGGTGCTGGGGCCGGTGAGGCTACTCATGATCGAGGTGCCACTAGAGGGAACATTGTTCAAGTTAGGAGGTTAGCCAGCAGGATGAAACAAAGGCCGTAGGAACAGAGATAAGTTAGATGCCTCAAAAATGGTTGAAAATATGGCTGAAGACGAGTGCTAAAACCATTTAACGATTTCAACAGAGCACCGTAGAGGTGTAGAAATTAATGGGCAATTTTTATTTCCGTTGTCAATGTATATTTCTTTCTAATATTGTCTTAAATTCGTTTCAAAATTTTAATGTTTAATTTTTTTTTATAAAGGAAAACTATTGTCTTAAATATTATGTTGATGAAAACTGTACTCTTTTCATTTCGTTAATCATGAGGGAAGGAGCGGAACAGTTTGAATCTTATTTACTCGTACATGAATTCAGGAATACGCAAACAGTAAAACTTCAAATATTATGTCAATCTATTTTGCAGCTGAATATATATATATATATATATATATATATATATATATATATATATATATATATATATATATATATATATATATCTCTCTCTCTCTCTCTCTCTCTCTCTCTCTCTCTCTCTCTCTCTCTCTCTCTCTCTCTCTCTCTCTCTCTCTCTCTCTCTCTCATATTTTCGAGTGGCTTATTCAGTCCAATCTGGTTTCGCAGTTCATTCATGCATATTTTGGATTCGGGAAGGGACATCAGAAACTCAGTCACTTATGATCTCCCCAAAAAATAGATTTTAAACCATTCGTAGCTACAACCCGAAAGAAAAAAATAGAGAGATTGACATGGATGGCAGATTTGCAGCTTGTTAATGTGAAATTTAGTTATGTCAATTAAAACAATTGCCTTCGTTCGTTGTATATTTCTCAAGGCTTCTTTCAGAGATTATGAATTGTGTACTTTGATCTGGACCTAATGTATATAACAGTAGAATTTGCTACATGGTTTAAAATAGAAAATATTAGGTTATTATTATTGTCATTATTATTATTATTATTATTTTTTATATTATTTTGTATATGTGTATGTACACACACACACACACACACACACACACATATATATATTTATATATATATATATATATATATATATATATATATATATATATATATATATATATATATACATACATATATATGTATTTTTTTTATATCCAGTGTATATATGGTATTTTAGCATGTTATTCTACATTTATAATGAATATATTTATTTATTTATTTTTTTATTTATAACCAGTGTATATATGGTATTTTAGCAAGTGGTGTCCAAACTTTGAAGATTGTTCCTCTCCTGACAGGATAACAGTAGAAATACTGTTTTCGATTTATTATTAGGCGTCGACACGTGTCTCGGATCACTTCGTAACCCTTCTTCCGATCTACATTGAGTTTTGGAATTACACTTTCATATAAAGTCTGGAACAAGTGGTGTCGGGTGTTAAAGCATGTCTGAGTATACTGTTAGGTAGTTTGTACTTAATTGGTGAAATAAAAGTGCATAATGCCGATGCTAATGAGCTCTCCCGCACTTGGTACTACAATGTCAGATCATGAAAATGAAGGAGCGATAGGTTATAGTGGGGCTGAGGATGAATGTAAACGAGAAGAACGAATGAGGTGCTTAGATCATAGGTTAGAATATAAGCAGACATGATGAATAGGTTATTAGCCGAACGAGAATAGCAAGAAACCGTATTGCCGATTGACTCTTGGATGTAGTAGTTCGATAATTGCTGGAACTTCAGGCAGGAGTAAGGCCTTATGACGACAGAGGGGTTCAATCGATCGAAGTTTTTATTTTTTCGAGAGACTTCCAAGTGGCCACATGTAGGTGAGAAAAAAAAAACCAGCACAAGTTATTCGTCTATTTGGTGATGCTCCGGCAACGGAAGTGACTTGGCCATCAGATTGCCTGAGAACTTACAGTGAAGTAAATTAACCCTAATTGAAAAATGTACGTAGCCCAAAAGGTAATATGAAAGAAAATTATTAACCAAAAATTTTTAGTAGCTGTATCAATTTTAGATTTTGCAACGCGGATATACCGAAAGTGCGATAGTTTCGTAACTCTGTGAGTGCCAATTTACCAGGTGATAAGAAAGTATTTGCTATCATTGATGAGAATTGTTTGTTATCAGATTTAGAGATGACAATAATGAAATACTTTGGAAACTGTAAAATTAGGAGTTTCTATAGTATTGTACGGTAGATACTTTAATAAACTTACAGTACAATAAAAGAAATACTTGAATGCAATGCATTGCATTTGGTATGTTAGTCGACCGCATGGTGATGTTTAGATGTTTAGGGACTATGAATTTACTGATTCTAGTGAACCAGTATTACATTGTTCTTTATTTATCTTCGTGTTGGTCAATATTACGGAACCCCCACAAAGCTCGAAGGCTGACTGTATTAAAAAAGAAATATATATATATATATATATATATATATATATATATATATATATATATATATATATATATGTATATATATATGTATATATATATGTATATATATGTATATATATATATATGTATATATATATGTATATATATGTATATATATATATATATATATATATATATATATATATATATATATATATATATATATATATATATATATATATATATATATATATATATATATATATAATCAGGCACGTGACGTCAGTCATTACTCGAAGGTAAGCAGTTAGTGATCACTTTGTAGTCAACTACCATAAAAAACTGTTAATATATAAAAGAAGAAAAATATTAAAAAAGTTTACTTACTAATAATTTTGTTAGCCTATTTGTACAGGAAATCCATTCTTCTCTCTTTGTAGCCAAAATGCATGTCACTCTTTCGTAGAAATTGAAAATGTTATTGCTCCATTTTGCTAAGTCTCCTTTTCGATGGATATTAGAACAAGTGACGAAAGTTGATTGGTCATTATGTTTCTGGTGTTAGGTCTTAATTCTTTTCAAAGCAGGAAACGACCTCTCCACAGAAACAGTTGTAGCATAAATTTCGAAATTTATTGCAGCAACATGACAGCTTCAGGGAATGTTTGTGTCAGTTCATTTTCATATATGTAATCAAGCAAAGTTTTAGCAGATATATCTCGAGATACTTTTGCTTTGTAAATTCCAGCTAAAGCAGCTTTCAGTCATATGGTGTTGAAAAAAGTTTCCACAATCCTTTTCTAAGCTTTCAAGTGCATCCTTATCAACTTGGCAAGCAAATTTTTTTTTATTTATTTACATAAACTAATGCAATGAAGTTCAACTTCTTGAAATCAGCAATTCTTGCTTTCATGTTTTTTCAGTACGTCATCTAATATTACACTTAAATATTCTCAGTCTATCGTCTTTAACTGAACCTTTCGTACGAAATTTTAATTCTGTTAATTTTCTCTGCAACATTCTTCAAACTTTACGTACAAATCATCGAAATTGTTATGCAGATCCTGTAGTAAATTTCTAGTTCCATTAATCTTATCAATGCAGTATAGAATATCAATAATTTTTGTTTGTAAGACATTGAAAAATTTGTCAGTGTTAATGATAATCTCATTATAAATCATCAGAAAAAAGTATGTCGAATCTTTTGTTAGCCACTCCTAAAACCCGTTGCTTCTCACCAAATTATCTGGATCCCACAACATAGGATTATTATTCATACTGCTGAAGAGTTTGCATAGGTTCCTAAGGTATTGAAAAATAGTATGGATTAATTTTTAATTCGAACTGAATCTCGTTGGTCCTGCCTTTGGAATGCGTTTTCTCACCATCTTACCAAGAAATTGTGTTCGTTTTGTAGTGATAGAAATGTCTTTACGATATTCACTATCCATTGTTGAAAAGGGAAAAATGGAAATTAATGGAAATGAACTAAAACAGGGGAAAAAACAATAAGCGAAATGCTGCAGTACAACTTAGAGCAACGGAAGATTCTAAGCCTTCGAGCATTAGGAACTTTTTTTACCTCTATTTTTAGGTGCCTTAACTTAAGATTTAGGGGCTTTATGACCTCTCTTTTTAGGTGCCTAACCTCTAGCATAGAAGGGCTTTTTGACATCTGATTTTGAGGTGCCTTATCTCTAGCATTAGGGGATTTTTTACCTCTATTTTGAAGTGCCCTAACTTTAGCTTGATGGGCTTTATGTCATCTATTTTAAGTGACTTCTCTCTAGCATTATGTGCTTTTTAACCTCTGAATTTGAGGTGCCTTATCTCTAGCTTTAGAGACTCTTTGACCTCTATTTTAAGGTGCCTTATTTCTAGCATTAGGGGCTTTTTACCTCTATTTTTAGGTGCCCTGTGTCTAACATTAGGAGCTTTTTTACCTCTATTTTTAGGCGCCTTATCTCTAGCATTAGGGGCTTTTTAACCTCAGTTTTGAGGTGCCTTATCTCTAGCGTTAGGGGCTTTTTGACCTCTTGATTTTGAGGTGCCAGGTGCCTTATCCCAAGCATTAGGATCTTTTTTACCTCTGTTTTTAGGTTCCTAACTTTAACTTAAGGGACGTATTTAATAGCATCAGGGTTTTTTTTTTACCTCTATTTTTAGGAGCTCTATATATACCATTAGGGGCTTTTCTACTTCCCTTTTTAGATGCCTTATTTATAGCATTATGGGCTTTTTGACCTCGATTTTGAAGTGTACTACTTCTAGCATTAGAGGCTCTTTGACCTCTCTATTTTTAGGTGCCTTATTTATAGTATTAGGGGCTTTTTTACCTCGATTTTGAGGTGCATTACTTCTAGCATTAGAAGCTCTTTGACCTCTAATTTTAGGTGCCTTATTTATAGCATTAGAGGCTTTTGAACACTATTCTTAGGAGCCTTATATAAAGCATTATGGGCTTTTTGACCTCGATTTTGAAGTGTACTACTTCTAGCATTAGAGGCTTATTGACCTCTATATTTTTAGGTGCCTCATTTATAGTATTAGGGGCTTTTTTACCTCGATTTTGAGGTGCATTACTTCTAGCATTAGAAGCTCTTTGACCTCTAATTTTAGGTGCCTTATTTATAGCATTAGAGGCTTTTGACCTCTATTCTTAGGAGCTTTATATAAAGCATTATGGGCTTTCTGACCTCAATTTTGAGGTGCTTTACTTCTAGGATTAGAGGCTCTTTGACCTCTATTTTTAGGTGCCTTATAACATTAGGGGCTTTTGACCTCTATTTTTAGGAGCCTTATATAAAGCATTATGGGCTTTTTTACCTCGATTTTGAGGTGCTTTACTTCTAGCATTAGAGGCTCTTTGACCTCTATTTGTAGGTGCCTTATTTATAGCATTAGGGGCTTCTTGACTTCGATTTTGAGGGGCATTACTTCTAGTATTAGAGGCTCTTTGACCTTTATTTTTAGGTGCCTTATTTATAGCATTAGGGGCTTTTGACCTCTATTTTTAGGAGCCTTATATAAAGCATTAGAGGCTCTATTTACCTCGATTTTGAGGTGCTTTACTTCTAACATTAGAGGCTTTTTGACCTCTATTTGTAGGTGCCTTATTTATAGCATTAGCAGCTGTTTTACCTCTATTTTTATCTGCCTTATTTCTAGCATTGAGGACTTTTTTTTTCTTTTACCTCTATTTCAAGGTGATTTACCTCTAGCATAAAAGGCTATTTTACGTGTTCGTTTAAAGGCTCTTCGTTGTTGTTCTCTTCTGTCAGCTCTAGATTTGAAGATCTTTAATTTTTCGGTTTCCTTTGATATTTCATCTTCCACTCTCCTTAGTTCGTCAATTTCCTTCGAGATTTCATCGTATTCTTTCTTAGTTCGTCAGTTTCCTTCTAGATTTCAAGAGAGATTTCAGTGCCGTGTGACTTCAGTTTGTCAGATTCCTCGGAGAAATTGATGGCATCCATGTCTTTGTCCATCGGGACGATGAGTAGAAACAGGAATGCAATAAATTTTCTCCGCATACGTCATCACGCTAAAGTAAACAACGAACAACACAATATATATATATATATATATATATATATATATATATATATATATATATATATATATATATATACCAATATGACCTGGAAATGTCCTTTCTTCAATGTCTAATTTTGGGACTATTCTGTTGAAGAACCACATGTCGCTCACCGTTTAGTTGAAGCATTCTGTCTCCGTCCTTATATCCTTATTTCCAATAGTCTCCAATTATAGGACATCGTTGCAAAAGCCCAAGCAAAGGATCATTCAAGGCGCGTACATTATGTTCTTCAAAGCCCGACAACTTCTGCAGCAACCACCAAAACCAGCTGTAGATGGTGTTCCGAAGAGCCTCCTGTTGATCCTGTAGTTGTAATCCGCAATTCTGAGTCAGCTCCATGTTCCAAAAATAGCCATTAACAATATTCACTGCGTTGCATGCTTATTTCGAAAAAAATAATATCAGGTCTTCAGAAGTCATTTGAAGCTCGGGGCGGAGCCGTTCAGAACTGCTCCGGGAAGATTCTGTTCTGGAGTCATTAAAAAATCAATGCTAAGTCTACGGCTATGTCTTCTGAAGCCTTTTGAAGACCCCGTAAAATTTTCTTCAGATGCCGTTCAGGGAACTTCATGAAGAATCTGTTCTGGAGTCATTCAGAACTCCATGCTAAGTCTACGTCTGTTTCCTCCGAAGGCATTTGGAAATCCGGGAAAATTTTCTTACGAAGCCGTTCAGAAATTCTGTTCTAGGGTCATTCAGAACTCCATGCTAAGTCTATGGCCATTTCTTCCGAAGCCATTCTGAGGTTTGTGAAGATTTTCTTCCGAAGCCGTTTAGGACTCGCGAAAAAACACTTCTTTCGTTTCAATAAATCCTAGAAACTCCTCCTCCTCATCATCATCATCATCATCATAATAATAATAATAATGACAGTGATAATGATAATGATAATAATAATAATAGTAATTTTAATAATAAACTACATGATTTGATTTATGGATTTGAGTCTGAAAGTTCTGAAGTCGTTCAACGCTCGGATTTGCAATTTGAAGGAAAAGTTAAGCGACTGAATAGGAAGATGAAAAGATAATACTATAATTTATTACTTTTATTATTAAGTAACGCCTGCAGCGCACTCGGTGATCGAACTCGGGCGAAGGGTAATTGAAGTTTTCAGCAAACCCCATTGAAATAACCGAAGGGTTCGACTTATTTGTTGAGGTTTGGGGTTTAAAACGACCCATTTCCGGTACGAATCGATATCAGAGCCGTTCGAAACAGAAAATACGTCTCGAAAAAACGCATTTCACGAGTACTTTTCTGAAGAATTCATTTTAGATAATCAATAATGATGTAATAT
>NC_090747.1:80510745-80518245 GCF_036898095.1 Palaemon carinicauda
CTGAGGAAATAATGCAAATAACGGACAGATAGACTTGTGGAAATCCAACAGATGTCTAACAAGTAGATGGAAAAGAAATAGAAAATTGGAGACGTCAGTACCAAACCAGGTTTAAAGTAAAATTATATTAAAAGTGGTAGAGTTTTATTGATGTCGTGATGTACAAAATTTATTAATTCTGAAGTACATAATGGCTTGAAATGAATAATAACTGATTAAAAATAAAGAATAGAAGAATCACAAGATGAGATAGTTTACTAAACTTTTAATAAATTGTGAATAATGCCGATAGACCTCGAGCTAAAATTGAAAATCAGTAAATTAAAAGATAAAATAAGTTACATATTTATTTTAAACATACGGTAAGATAAATAACCACCTAGTTAGGAGAGGAATCACCCATTAAGGTCAATAAAAAGTTATCACAACCCAAACATTTACTGCTACTGTTACTGAAGCACTGAAAGGCCCCTTGTTAACAAAAAATTAGGTTCAGCAGATGCTGAAAGACCAATGGAAAGTCTAATCCTCGAGAAATTCGTGATGAACCGAAAATAAAGAACTGCTTCAAAGGCAATAGAAAAAAAAGTCATTCTGGTGAGGCAATGGAAGACTGGCACTTATGAGCCTTAAGCGATATGTCCACTGTACACTATAAACATTAATGAAGTGGGTCTGGGCAGTATTGTTTAGTGCTAGCTACGTGTCCTGAGGACTTTGCTCTACTTCCAGTCCAGCTCCCTTTATTTCATATTGCTATCCACCTCAGTAACTGTTAAAGAGTACAAATGCTGGGGTAGGGAGCCCGTTCCTCCAGTATTACCTTCAGATCTTTATAACTCATATAATTTGCTTTTTAGATCTATCTGGCTACCCAGCCGCTGTTATCTCCCTTGCGTCATCGTCTTGATACGGTAATGATTAACCTAATGGTTGCAGGCTCGGGGGTCGTTACACCAAACTCTCATAAATAATATATCAAACCATTCTCAAAATGATAGAACAAGAGAAAAAAATACCTGGAAAGTTCCTACTTCCAATGAATTTTTGACGAGAAGGCAAATCTTTATGCAACCAAATAAGATGCTAGTCACTATTGTGAAATATTCTCAAATACAGACTATTATAAAACATGTTTTATATCAATTCAGAATGTGGGGCTAAATATAAAATCGTATTCTCATAAGAATATATAATAAAAACATTTTTTACGAAATATGAATAGAATTAAAGTTTGTAGGCATTTAGTTCTTAAATACTTAAGATTAGAAAAAAATATCTTGGGTAGCAATAAACTTAAAACACAGAGAAATAAATGAATTTAGAAAAGAAAAAATCTGCAAAAATACTAGCTGACTTCTAAAGTCTACCAATCAGCAAGAACAATCATGTTTGCTTTTCCTTACCTCTAATTGAACATTTTAATTAGCTAATCCATTCTCCCTTTCTTTATGTCAATATAATTCGGGAATGAATGCAAATGTAAGATAAAGCCTTTCTTCGCCGTCAATCGATTGATATTGAAACAAAGGGGGAGATGATTAATTTCAGGTAGATGTCAAGTTTTGATTTTATATTAGAAGAAATATCACCAATTTTAATTACTTAGATAGATATGTATACTGTTCCTAAAATATTTTATTTCAATTATTCTTTACTTCTCTTGTAGTTTATTTATTTCCTTGTTTCCTTTCCTCATTGCACTGGCTATTTTTCGCTGTTGAAGTCCTTGTTCCTACAGCATCCTGCTTTTCCAACTGGGGTTGTAGCTTACTTAGTAACAACAACAACAACTTGAACATATTACGTACTGAATTTGGTGACTCCTTCCCTAAAAAAAAATATAATCATGTTTAAAAATTGAGAACTACCGTATTTTTTATTTCCAAATATTGCTGAGACGCACCCAGTTATATAGTGAGGATTTTGTTCTCTTCAGAAAATGAGTTTAGTTCTCCCCGAGATACAGCCAGCATCGCATCCCTAACCTAACTCAACATAAATTTAATAAAAATCTCTCGTTTGATTCATAAGGAATGTTTCGAATTTACCTTTCATAAAAATAATTCATATTTTGTTAGAAGTGAAATATTCGAATTTATGTAAAATGGGAAAACTGTAAGCTCTCTCGTTTGTGTGACATACCCCTCTTCCTTTTAGTTTGAAAGCATTTTTCCCAAATGTGTTGTGCCCAAAAAAAGTTTTCATTTCGAAAGAGAATTTTGATATACCCATTTAAAAGATCAATATCGTTCACCCAGTTTAGAGGAAATGCTTCACTCTCAATTTGAAACATTGAAGTTTACCCATCATGAAGAAATTAAAGAGAGAGAAAACTTGATTTCTGACCAAATATATAACTATTACTTGAATGTAACTTTGTTCAGACACTGTTTCAGAATATGTGAGGCACTCATACCAGTGCGGAGATTATTTTCAAGTTTATGATCGAAGAGGGTTTTAGACCGAAAATAAAATGTTTCAAACCAAAAAATGGTTTTTTTAAGACAAAAAAATCTCAACTCTATTCCTTCCCAAAAAGGTCTCGTGTAGTGTTTGGTGAAATAGGCCTTTCTTGTCAGGTCAGGTTCAAATAAAAGTTAAAAAAACAATGACAGAGCAATATTTGGAGATAAAAAACCTCAATTTCTTAACATATGATTATAGTATTTTTAAGGAAGGAACCAAGTTCAGTATGATCTATCTTCAAATTATAAATTTAATGCCTAATTTTCGTACGTGTAATACTTTCATTAATTAATGGGATTGTTTTTTTCTTTTTACTTCATGGAAAAGTTCTATCCAGTCTAAAACAAAAATCATCCTCTACTTCAGTCTGATAAATTTTAGTTTGTAGGTCACAACTTACGACAAATGTGGAAAATATTAGCGGTGGTCTCAGTGTTGTAGTGCAACAGGACCTCATTATAGTAAAATTAATATGGAGAAATTTCCGATTCAGAAATAGATTAGGATATGTTAAGGAAGTACATTCATATGAGGCCCCCTTCAAAAGATATATATATATATATATATATATATATATATATATTTTTTTTTTTTTTTTTCATTAAAGTTTTCCTATCATTTCCTAAATCTAAGCTAGCTGAAAATGTGCTACTAATACTGTATTAATCTTCTTTTCATAATTTAATTAATCTTTTGCTTATGTAACTATAAACGTTAAATGAATTTAATTTTTTACATCTTCAAGGAAGTAAACGCTCTTTATAGGTTGCATTAAATTTTCAGGAATTAGATGAAAGGAAATTTTTTGTCACTTTCTCTTGGTTGAATAAGTCCATTTCATTTTGGTTTCGTAATCTCGCTCTAATGATCGGATTATACTTTGAGGGGGTTCAATCCCCCCTGAACTAAAATGTTTCGTGTATTGATGCTACAGAATGAGAGCATAATTCAAAAGCAACAATATCATTTAATTTTCTCTTTTTACTTTGAAAATAAATTTGCGACTTGAAATTAACCCAGGTGAATATCACCCATTATGTAGGTACAAAAAAAAAAAGAAAAAAAATCACACGAACGTAACTGCATTGCAAAATTGTTAAGGTAATTAGGACGGGGAAAGCTAAAGGTCGTAACATTCTCTCTCTCTCTCTCTCTCTCTCTCTCTCTCTCTCTCTCTCTCTCTCTCCATACACACACACACACACATATCTTCAGGGCAAACAGCAGTTCCACCTAATTTCCATGTGTTAATTTCTCACAGAGAAGTGAAGCGTAAGAGAAAACAACAAAATATTAATATTACAGTAACTGTAAACATTCAGAAGGAAGGTAATTAAATGCTGCGTCAGTAACATAAACTTTGATGACATCTTTTCAGCACATGGTCATGATCCGTTTTCATTATACTGCACATTGCAGAGACGGTATTTTTATGACTTCATCTCAATCTATTCAATATTTTGAAATGATTTATTAGAAATGTGTTGTCAGTTTTAGATTTCATAAAACGACAGATCAGCATCTGATTACAGTTTTAGAATTCCCTGACCCAATCAGCATTTTATCATCATAATTATATAATTTTGATTTGTAATATGTTGTGGAAGAGAAATGTATTTATTATATAAAATTTTTAATTAAACCACTACAATGATTATGATGAAAGGCAACGATATAATATATATATATATATATATATATATATATATCAATTTATAATAGAAATATTCTTAATGAAAGTTGCGGTAACTACAAATTTCAACATTGAATAGAATAGTTTGTTTGTATGAATAGAGCACTTTCAGTTCACATGAAAAGTGAAAAGTCATGAAAAGTTCTTCCGTATTTAGATTTTGGGAGAAATTCTCAGACCAACAAGAGATGAAGGACATTATTATAGTAAAAACCAGTGCAATTCACGTTGTCAGCTTTGTGAGGTTAATTTTTTAATAGATAAGTTTCATTGAAGAAACAGATTTGACCTGAAATATATCTTTCTCTTTCGAATAAACGAGAGAGAGAGAGAGAGAGAGAGAGAGAGAGAGAGAGAGAGAGAGGTGGGGGGGGGGCTACAGTTTCTTTGCCTTTTTCTTGGAAGATTATTGCTATTAATTTTGGAATAGGCCAATCAGGACGGTGGAGGAGTTTCAAAATTATTATAGTTTTCCTCTCTCTCTCTCTCTCTCTCTCTCTCTCTCTCTCTCTCTCTCTCTCTCTTTTGATTGTTGTAAATCAATGGCTACATACCAAAAATGATTTCATAGTTGAAAGCAAATATTGTCCAAAATAATATGAATAATAATCAGTAAGTCACAATTGCTCTTTGGGAACAACAAAGAGGTCTATTGTTCATAAACAATGCTCGCCGAATTTTTAGGACAATTAAAAACTCTGAAGTGCTCATCTAGAATAGCATACGCATCGAGATACATTGTTCTTATGAATAAATTTTACTGACGTTCTGATTTGTTATATATAAATCGTTCACGGTCTTCCAATATCTATCTAAATGTACTAATGAATAATTAGTCAGTTTCTAGAATGTATACGAGGTTTTTACTGATCTCCATTCATAGGTCTTCAATGGAAATTTCACGTAAGACTCTATAGGAGAAAACTAATATAGCTTTGTTCCGATGCGATACTATAACATTTCACTGCCATGATCATACGGACACAATGAGCTGACATCTTTGGGTGGTTGTGGACTATTGGTAACGTGATTGCCGGACTGGGGTTCGAGTCCTGCTAAAACTGTTCCTTTAGAGTCTGTAACCTCACCATCCTTGTGAACTAAGGATGGGGGGTTTTCGGTAGCCTTTAAGTCTACCTGGTGAGTCATCAGCGGCCATTGCCTGGCTTCCCTTGGAAAGGGGGTTGGAGTGCTGTTCATATGATATATATATGGTCAGTCTCTATGGCATTTTCCTGCTTGCTAGGGCACTGTCACTGTCCCTTGCCTCTGCCTGTCATGAGCGGCCTTTAAACTGACCATCACAAACTTAATTGTCGGGTCTCTTGTTGCAAAAAAAAAAAGAAAAAAAAAAAATTAGCAGACTTGAATCAGCGATTATCCTGGATTATGCAACTGGATGTCTTGCGAGGATGGTACTGTACAAGACAGAATTATCACTGTTGAGACAAGGAAACCGCCACGTATATTAATGATAGAGCAAAGGATGTGAAGGAAATAGATTAATGACGGAACAGAGGATGTAGCGGAAATGTCATAACAGAAATTGTTCTCGTGGCACCATTACGTTCCTTGAAGTTTATACAAAAATATCGCTTAAGCTTAGAGACTGGAAAATACGTTTTGTATAAATGTTTCTGTTTCTTTCAAGTCATACATATCTTAGAAGCACTCTAGAAATGTTATAAGAAAGTTATTTTGCAATGACACTTTTTATCCATAGCAAATACTTCCGTAATTTCTAAAATTTATTTCAAGATAGTAATGGTCATATTTTTTAGAAGTCATTAAACTCAAGTACATACTTCTAGGGAAGTAGACAAGGTTAATGAAGAATAATAACCTTGAAAGAGCAGACGACTGTTGCTTGTTAAACCTTTTCCCTTCACCCAAAATATAGTTTTTTTATTTTATTTTATTTTTTTTTCTGTTTTTGCAAGCGCCCTCACTCACGCTCTTTCTTCTTCTGCCCGGTCTGAACATTTTCATTCTGACCAATATTTCTCCCTCTTTTATTTGTCTGTCTCTCACCCATTGCAATTCTACCTCCAAACCCCCAGTAACCCCTTCCCTCTGTAAACCCCCCCCCCCTCCCCCCCCGGCAGGCATGAACTCACCAATTCCCGTGCAGTCTTAGTCCACTCTACCAGCTGCAGCCTTCGACACCCTTTACACAATTAATGACTGTAAATGCCTGGGTGTCGTATTTTCTTTAACCAACTACGTCCTTTTAACGAAAAGCAAACACAGGGTTATGGACTCTTTCAATAATCATTTATCTGTATTTTTAGGTTTTACTGGAAGTTAACTTTCTCCTTAGATTACAAGTACAATGTAACTTAATATATTGTTACAGTGTGATTCCAGTGTCATTATACGCTTTACATATTATGAATGTAAAATATTCAAATAAAGGGATGTAGAATTCTACGCAAACACATACACTGTATATTGTCCTTAATTTTAAAGAAATCTCAATATATTACTGTTATTTTTTAGCTTTTCTCTCTTTTTTTCTCCCCACGCTTGTTCCAAGCAAGGTCCTTTAATAAGGACCTTGGTTCCAAGCACCTTTCCTATTTTCAGGTCACGTTTTCACTTTGCTTTACGCTCGTTTTTCGTCAGTCTTTCCTTCCTCGAATTCTGGTTTTTCCTTCTAAGCTGGAATTTGCTGGCTCCTTAAATCACGCAACTCCTTTGTCTCCTCTCCAGCGTTACCTTCAATATCGTCTCTGCAAACATCTAAGCCGGTTATGTAATCTCTTTGGGAAGGCAACCCTTCATTTTCTCCAACACTACAAGTTTTTTTTTTTTACGGGCTGAAGGCTTGTCAAGTCACTCCTCATGTTTTTCTTGTATTCGATGTGTATACTATAAAAATTGGTAGAACAGAGCAATATTTTAAGTAAAAAAGCCTCAACTTTTAAACATATATTCTTAATTAAGGAACCAAGCTCATTATGAACTTTCTTCAAATTATAGATTTAAAGGCTCATTTTCGTACGTGTAATACTTTCATTAATAAATGGATATTTTTCCCTTTTACGTCATCGAAAGGTTCTATCCAGTCTTTAAAAAAAATACTTCTCTGCATCAATCTAAGAATTTTTAGTTTGTAGGTTTCAACTTAGGACACTTGCGGAAAATATTAGCGGTAGCCTCAGTTTAACAGTCCCTTAAGACACTTGTGGAAAATATTAGTCGTAGCCTCAGTGTAACAGTCCCTTAAGACACTTGCGGAAAATATTAGTCGTAGCCTCAGTGTAACAGTCCCTTAAGACACTTGCGGAAAATATTAGTCGTAGCCTCAGTGTAACAGTCCCTTAAGACACTTGCGG
>NC_090747.1:80523245-80528245 GCF_036898095.1 Palaemon carinicauda
CTTCCCCCCCTCTTTTCTCTCTCTCTCTCTCTCTCTCTCTCTCTCTCTCTCTTGGCTCCTCATGTTGTTCTTGTACTCGATATTTACACTATTATATTTTGCCTACTTCCCCGTTTCTCGTGAACCGATCGCCATGAAACTTGGTAGGTACAGTTGGCTACACTAAATCTGGTACACTGACGTCTCCTTAGCTTTCCGTGAAGTGTACCAGAATAAATGAAACCAACTGTACATTTCCTGGTTAAGTATCTATCTGTCCTCTGAGGGTTTTTTTTCCCAAATTCTATCGCACTGATCAGTAACTAATCAAGGAATGAGAATACATCGATCCTCTGAGCGATTTTTTTTTCCAAAATTCTATCTCACTAATTAGTAATTAATTAAATAATGAAAAACGATTAAATTTCGTGTCAATTGTTAATAAGCGTTGGATCAGCGTGAACGTCGGTATGTAGACTCTAGAAGAGAGTGCTTGTTGATCACTGAACAGCAAGTCGTGTCAGACTATTAATTATTCATTTATAAAGTAATTAATCACTTTCGAGGTACTAATTTCAAAAGCCTACTGCTCCTCCCTTAGTACTCTGTCGATCTGTCTGAAACTTGGTATGTGTATGCTAGAAGGACACCTGCATCGATGCTCTGAGCCTGATTTTTAGTTTTTGTTGATTAGTAATTAATTGAAATTAATTAAAATTCTACGTTCACAGAAATGGCAGTGTTTGGTGTCAAGTAAAACAAGGATTACAATGGCGCACTAGGTTAAATGATTTTGTTTTATTGATTAGTAATTGATGATTAACTTAAAAAAAACAATGGATTTTAAAAGTTGACAGAGATCACTCGTGTTTGAGGTCAAGTGGATAGAGAGGAAGAGGAGGACAGGAATTTGCAAATAACAGAACATTATTACCGTCTTTAATTGTTAATTAACCACAAAGTTTATAGAATATTCACTGCTGAAGTGATCAAGGAATTCATTAACTGGAATCCATGCACTCAGATACCCGGTGAGCCAGGACGATTCCAGTCTTGTTTAATGCAGTTCATTCGAACTTGTTTTTGAGAATCAGGATTTTGGGAGATCTTACTGAGTCAAACAGTTTTCCACATTGATTAATACAATATCAATAAAAAGTGCATCATTGAAGTTCACTATATCAGTGATGATAACGTTCATGAAAGTAGTAATAAAGATAGGAAATATAAATGGATCTTAGAATGAAAGGTGTAATTTTAAAACTTGTACTGTGGAAGTTAATATTTTGAAAGGGTGATCTGAATGATAAGAAATTGGGTAAGTGTAAATTTCGGGATCCTTTTTAAAATAACTTTTGTATCAGTAGAATGTAAAGGAACCAGTTGATGTTATTACAAGCGAGATGTTAGAGTCATAAAGTCGCTGAGCTGTAGGCTATGTGCAAGATAAATAAAAAAGAGAAAGGAAGGTGTTAAGCCTAGTTGACACCTGGCTATTTTAACAGCCGCTGGTGTTAACGATCCACGGACTACCCACTCACTTGTCAATCACAACGTAATGTTTTGAGCTTGCCACTTGGCAGGATAATCCGGGATAGTAGTAAGTGACGTTGGTATCACAGCTACTATCCACTCTAGGTGACCTCTAGTGGATAGTAGCTCGTGTCAACGCCAAGTTACCGACTTGCTGGAGAGTTGTCATTACCTTTCCAGAACTCAAATGTGCTAGAAGTGGAATGGAGATGAAATTTCATCGCTTTTGGAAATAAGTGAGGAACATGAATGCTTTTGGGATATAATATTTCAAGTTATAGATTCAAGTTGGTTATAAGTAACAATCGTTAATGAGTGAAATGGGAATCATAAATGCAAATAAAAAAAAATTATGCAAAACTTGCATAGTTGACGGATAAGGTGATGCTATCTTGCTAAGAAAGAAATGAGAACAGGTTTAAGACTATTATATGAGGTATTTATTTTAGATTTTGGAAATCAGTTGTTGGGAACAAATCCTTTTATTGCCGGGGAAGGCCTAATGGAAATATTCCCGCTTGGCAATTTCACAGACTGTGGTTCGAGTCCCTTACAAGCTCGATAGTGTCTTATAGTGTCGGCACCCTCACCATCCTTTGACCGGATTTTTTGTAAATAGCATAATTGGCATGGATTACATAACAGTAGGTAAATAGAGTGGCACTAAGTAGAGTGTAGAGCTCCTCCGTGGTAGCTTATTTCTCGACCTTTTGCTCGACCTTGACCTTGACCTTTGACCTTCAAAAATTTAAACATTTCCAGCACTTCATATAAAAGTTTAAAATCCCTGCAAGTTTCATTCTTTGCAATTAAAATTGTGGGTCGTATGGTTGCTGCCGGAATTTGACCTTTTGTTGACCATGGACTTGACCTTGTTCTTCGACCTTAACATGTATGAATTGGCGTGAATTTTCATACACTCAAATATAAACTGAATTTTAAGTCTCTGTGTCAACGATGTCCAAACTTATGGCTGATTACGTTAATTAGACATTTTGCTTGACCTTAGCCTTCCAAAACTTAATCATTTCCTGTATTTTACATAACAGTTAATCCCTACAAGTTTCATTACTCTACGATGTAACCTCCTTCCAACTTCGTTGGCGGAGGTAATAAGAGAAATAGAGTCTGGTGCAAAGTATTATTGGTTATTGTTCCTGGTATGATGAAGAAGAAAAGTAAAGCGAGGATAACAAAACTGTTCTTTTGGAAAACGTTTTGTGGTGTATAAATAGGAGGGTAAATAGAAGTATTGCCTGTGAAACGTTGCTAACTTTAAACCTATAAAAGTCAATTAGGAAGGCGAATAAAACTTCAGATTAAGATTGGTTGCATCTCTGTGTTTGTTTTCCAGTATTGGTATATAGGAAACATTACCTGATCCTGATTATTTCGGTGAGAGAGAGAGAGAGAGAGAGAGAGAGAGAGAGAGAGAGAGAGAGAGAGAGAGAGAGAGAGAGAAGAGGGTAAGTGATATTGTGAAGGAAGGTTATTTATAGAGAGAGAGAGAGAGAGAGAGAGAGAGAGAGAGAGAGAGAGAGAGAGAGAGAGAGAGGTAAGTGATATTGTGTGAGAGAGAGAGAGAGAGAGAGAGAGAGAGAGAGAGAGAGAGAGAGAGAGAGAGAGAGAGGGGGTAAGTGATATTGTGTGTGAGAGAGAGAGAGAGAGAGAGAGAGGTAAGTGATATTGTGTGTGAGAGAGAGAGAGAGAGAGTAGAGAGAGAGAGAGAGAGAAGGGGGGGGGGGGCGTAAGTGGTACTGTGAAGGAAGGTTGTTTGGGGAGGTTGAATAGTAAACAATGTTTGTAATACTAAACACTAGACATCTCTAATTCTGGAAAGGCTCTCGTATTCCAATTATCAAAAAACTGAATGTTCATCTTACTGATGTGTCCTCAAAGGCTAATCTGTTTTGTTTTTATTTTAGTGATTCATAGATATACTACAGTAGAAGAAAAATTATGATAAAATGTCTATAATGGGATACATGGAAAGTTCGAGAATAATGGCTAAGCATGGCTGCAATTATAAAGGATAATGAAGACATGTCTGAAGAAAATTCAAAATAGGAGTGTTTTATTTGCAACCGAAAAGTCCGAGAATCTCGTGTCATCAAGCAAAGGGAGTTATAAGACGTGAGAAGAAGTATTTACTAGTTATATAAAGTAAAACCATCCGAGAATGGAAAAAAAATGTATTATGGATATAAATTAAGATCATCCGAGGAGTTTTTAATATCACCATGAAAAGACAAACCGATGGGTGTTATTGAAATGTGATTATCGGTGATAAAAATAAATTCGTATGAATCATACCAGGTTTAAAGTGGGTTTCATAATGAATATTTTAGGATAAAAAGAAAGTCTGATTAAAATTAGAGACAATGTTAAAAGACACACAAGTTATCAATGAAATTATGTTTTAGAGACTTCCTAACCTAACCCACCCGAACCTTGAAATGGAAAGAGATTAAGTATACAAACGGATTTCACAGGATAACATGTTGATGGAAATGACAACGGAAAAAAGTTTGCAAAGAAGTGAATTCCATAGAGCGAATATATGTGCGATGGTCACGAACATTTTGATGATATATTCCATAAAGAAGTAAATACAGAGAAAAGGGTTAATGGGATGTTGATCTCTATTTTTTCTAGTTTGGCGATAGAAGAAAGACAAGGCTGAAGAAAGCAAGTGCGAGTTTGAAAAAGCCTTTGGATTTGACTGTTGTAGATGTTAGGAGGGCAATTATCTAGTTGAAAGGAATGAAGAAATCAAGAAGCAGATATCAAGTGTTTTGCTGTACCGTAGAGGTGCAGTTACAACCTAGTTATTTACCAAGATGTAAAAGTTCTTGAAGGAATGGATAAGACTAACAGTTGCTCATTTATTATAGATATATAACATTAGGTAGCACATTAAGGAAGATATACTCGTGTAGTGGGATTTTGATTCAAAAAATAATAAATGGAAGAAAAAACAGTATGTGATTAGTCTTTGGAGATGATATGAGTAATATGTATTTGTAATGAAATCATTGCCGAGAAATTTAACAGAAAATATAAAAAAGTTGTATGTGGCAAGCTGGGACCAAGTATAATATGAGAAGTATTTAAAATTTCATGATGGGAGCAAAGTATGATAGAATATGTATGTAGATGGGAAAATGACTGATTTACTGTAAAAGTGGATTTGAGACAAAAGTAAAATAAGGCAGGTCAAGGAAATTGAATTAGAAGTAACACTGTGGTTCATTAAGGGAGAATAAATTCGCTAATGATTGACTATATGGATAATTAACTTCAAAACCTGGTCATAAGGTTTCAGGGCTATTACAATAGAAGAAATTTTAAAATAATTGTGAAGAGGAGTGAAGTACTGTGGTAAAGGGAAACCGGGAAGTTAATGCTATGATTACAAGTAATGATAGTAAATTTTTGAAAATATTCACTTTGAATTAGAGTTATTGATTAGATATAGTGGATGATGG
>NC_090747.1:80533245-80553245 GCF_036898095.1 Palaemon carinicauda
TACTTTCTTAATTAATTGACATATGTTCCTGTAACTCCTCAAACTCTTTCTCTCTTTATATATATATATATATATATATATATATATATATATATATATATATATATAATGTATATATACATATTTATATATAAATATATATACATATGTATAAATATATGTATTTATATGTATATATATATATATACATATTTATATATGAATATATGTACACACACATATATATATATATAAATATATGTATAATATATATATATATATATATATATATATATATATATATATATGTATGTGTGTATGTATATATATATATATATATATATATATATATATATATATATATATATATATATATGAGTGTGAATATATACATATGTATGTATCTTTACCTTGAACAATAGCACAATTATTCCTTTCAGCATTTCCTTCGGAACGTTTTCGTCATTAACATTGCATAATTCTGGTGTCTTTTCCTTTGTTCAACCTCTTAATTGCTCTTACTATGTTATCATCAATCATTTGCTCAAACGTACTCAACATTACACTAAAATTCTACCCTCGTGCATCATTAACCGCTGTCTCTATTTTTAATTTTTTGTAGAATTTGAAAATACAAAGTCAAACGATTCATGTCTGCATTAACCTTAAACAGCATCTTTCCATTTGCATAATTAATGTTTATATAAATTTGTTTATTAGTATTCCTTTTTAAAAGATTTAGTTTTCTTAAAAGCTCTTGCTTACGTCCTCCCTTAAATATTTCGTATATGCATTATTTCTCTGTTTCTTATTGCCTTACTTAATAATCTGGTTGTATCCATGAGCAAGATCTTTTCTATTTCATGCAAAACCATGCGTTTTCTGTTATCATATACTTCAGTTGGCATAATAGATACATACATATAATGCATAAATTGTGCAGACATTGTTTTTTATAGTTTTATGAAATATGTACTGAGAAATAGCTTCTATGAAAATTGGTTCTTCGCCTATTGTTTCTTTTTATAGGGTATAATATATTTTCCAAAAGTTAATGGAGTCATCCATAGCCTCTGGTCTATTTTTGGTGGAAATTTCGTCAAAATCCGTCAATTTGTTTTGACGTTATCTTTAAAATGGCAAAAAATGCAAATCCTGACTTTGGATCCGGATTATCTCCAAAATTTAATAGAGTTGTCCATCTCCGAAGATCTATCTATCTGTGATGAAAATTTCCCCAAAATCCGTCCTGTAGTTTTGATGTAATCCTGTCCACAGACAAATTTTATAACCTCCTTGGCGGAGGTAATAATAATAATAATAATAATAATAATAATAATAATAATAATAATAATAATAATAATAATAATGATAATAATAGTAATAATAATAATTATAATAATAATAATAATAGTAGTATTAATAATGATGATGGTGTAATAATAATAATAATAATAATAATAATAATAATCAGTTTTGACGATAAAGGTAAAACATTTTCTTCTAAACTATTTCTAACTGAAGGTATAAATCTTAGAGTAGGAATAGAAATGTAATTATTCAGCAACGTCAGGAAGCAAGCAAGCAACAGCCAAGAGAGCTTTGGGTTGTGTGTGTGCAAAGGTAAGAAGTCAAAGGAAAAGGGATGGCGTCCTCTCTGAAAACGACGTAGTCGTACAATATTTAGAGTCACCCTCGAGAACTTTACTTTTTGAGGTGCATCGGTGCGTGAAGGTATCTCCTCTTCATGACGAGGGCTCAGCTATGACGATTTGCCCTCTGCTTTTCTTCTGTATTATACGTACATTCTGAAAGGGGGAACCAGGATCCAGAGAGGGATCCTAGGGAGAGCTATGGGAAGATACCTTTCTCTTACAGATAACACAAACAGTGCTCATAGCGTCGTACTTAGGTTTTACCGTTTCCAACCATTTACAAAATTGTTATTTTGGGATTACTTCATGTTTTATCTACTTTTTTATCAGCATCACTGTTTCTATTTCAAAACCAGTTGAAAGATAATTTTATACACAAAATGTTGTAAATATAAAATTCGCTTAGCCTTTATATATATATATATATATATATATATATATATATATATATATATATATATATATATATATATATATATATATATATATATATATATATATATATATATATATATATATATATATATATATATAATGTTTTAGCCATGTATATACTCTATGTTACTTTTGAATGTCATTGTTTTTCATATGTAATTTTTCAGTTTATGATAGAAGTTAATATACACAATATAGTCTATAAAATTTCTTATATTTCCCTATCTGTCGGGTAAACACTGCTCTGCAGAGTTAGTTTTTAACTCAATCGTAAATATCAATACGCTCGATGTCCAACAGACCACCTTTGGCTTTGGCACAGACATAATCCAATGATTTCAAAACCATTTGTTTTTCTTGAAATGAATGAATCAGTTCTCCTTCCATATCACCATGCAATGAATATCTGGCCGCTGTTGTCAATATTAAAGCTTCCATGACTTCTCTGATCGATACAGTTGGAAATATTAACAACGGCTGTGTTCTGTCACGCTGTTGTCTGATCTGTACAATGATCTATATTGCTTCTTCAATCTTTGTTTCAGCTTGAATGATCTGTATGAGGATTTGCGCATTCCAATGCTTTTAGTGGGTTTGTAAAAGTGTCCGAGAACATCTCTCATGTTATAAACATGTCCTTTTTATTTATAACTAATGTCAGTATCCTGTTTGAGCAGCTCAAATGCAGTAGAGTACATGACTGCCATCTGCGATTCTGCATCTACATTTTCTGTGAGTCTTGCTTCGTTCTGCTTTTAGTTTGCACGATTTGTGATATAGTGCTTCAAAAGCAAATAAACCGTTTTCACCAATTATTATTATTATTATTATTATTATTATTATTATTATTATTATTATTATTATTATTATTATTAATTGCTAAGCTACAACCCTAGTTGGAAAAGCAGGATGCTATAAGCCCAGGGGCCCCAAAAGGGAAAATATCCCAGTGAGGAAAGGAAACAAGGAAAAAAAAAATATTTTAAGAACAGTAACAACATTAAAATAAGTATTTCCTATCTAAACTATACAAAACTTTAACAAAACAAGAGGAAGAGAAATTAGATAGAAATAGTGTGCCTGAGTGTACCCTCGAGCAAAAGAACTCTAACCCAAGACAGTGGAAGACCATGGTACAGAGGCTATGCGACATTTCAGATTAGACTTTTTAAGCAACATCTAGGAATCTTGTTACTCATGGTCTCCAAGAATTATCCTGCAAGTAAAACGATTTCGTTAGACTTTGCTGTACTAAAAGCTAGGTATTTATACAATAATCCATAGCTTTTTGCCATAGAATGTCCTGGACCAAAATGCGTTGATGTACTAATCTGGAAGTTTTATATGTTAGATCGACGAACGGCACAGTTATATGGTCATTCGAGGGCTAACAAATAACTCATTATTTGAGACATGATGATACTGCAAACAAGTGTGATGTTATTACAAACGATACTCTTAACAACAAAATTTGTTGGCTATACTGGGAAAGTATCAGTGCAATGCGCCGTTATATATAGTGCTAAATATATAGTATACATATACCTGTAATTGTATTATAATAAGATATATAATTGTGAAAGTTTATTACATATTATGTCAGCAGTCGATGGAGGCGCAAGCATAATCTATTTTTTTGCCCAAAAATTACCTAGTGCAAGATCAGAGCGTTATTTGGTGGGAGCTGAAAAAATAAGGGCCCGTGGGTAGTTATCTACTGTTTACAGTGTTTATTACAGGAATTCTATATTTGGCATCATTTTTATAGATGAATAATCTGTGGTAATCATGATGTATCACACCTCTTCATGGCATGTCAGATTTATGAGTTATGTGCAGTAAAATGTCTCCCCCCCAAAAAAAAAACGTGAAATTTGGGCTAAATTTTCACTTATAAAACAAGATATTCCATATAAGTTTTGAGATGTGTATTGCATGCAATATTTTTTCATGCCATTTAGGTATATTATACAACTATTTGTGGCTTCTATTAAGGTGAAAATTTACGTTTCAACAGTTTTAGAAATGGGATGAATTGTGCACCACCATATTTTCAGATTTCCGTCAATACCACATCCCCGCACACAATGTAACCCATATAAACGGGCACATATGTGTCCATAAATTGAATCTGGCACATCTGTTCTTTACACAAGATGGGGTTAACGAACTCAATATTTAGAACCCTTGTATTAATATGTTCGCTCTACTACAAAGTAATTCTAAGCCTGTCTATGATACTGTGACCAAAAATGCATTTTCCCATTATTATTATTATTATTATTATTATTATTATTATTATTTGCTTAGCTACAACCCTGGTTGGAAAAGCAGGATGCTATAAGCCCAGGGGCCCCAACAGGGAAAATAGCCTAGTGAGGAAAGGAAACTTGGAAAAATAAAATATTTCAAGAACAGTAACAACATTAAATTAGATATTTCTTATATGAACTATAAAGACCAACATAAGAAAGAAAAAAAAATATAACAGTGTGCCCGAGTGTATCCTCAACCAAGAGAACTCTAACCCAAGATAGTAGAAGACCATAGTACAAAGGCTATGGCATTGCCCAAGACAAGAGAACAATGGTTTGATTTTAGAGTGTCCTCCTCCTAGAAGAGCTGCTTACCATAGCTAAAGAGTCTCTTCTACCATTACCTAGAGGAAAGTGGCCACTGAACAATTACAGTGCATTAGTTAACTCCTTTGGTGAAGAAGAATTTTTTGGTAATCTCAGTAATGATAGGTGTATGAGGACAGAAGAGAATCTGTAAAGAATAGGCCAAACTATTCGGTGTATGTGTTGGCAAAGGGAGAGTGAACCGTAACCAGAGAGAGTGATTCAATGTAGTACTGTCTGGCTAGTCAAAGGACCCCATAACTCTAGCGGTATTATCTCAGAGCTTAGAAATATAATAAAATAAGTCAACAAAAATGACATGCGTTTTTGTTTTAATCGTAATTGCATATACGGAATATTTATCACCCCTAAGAAACTAGTAAAAAAGAATAACAATGACAGATATCCCATGTTATTAAAATGGAAAGGGGTCGCCAAAGCAGACTAAAGCACAATATCGAGTGAATTCATATCCAGAATTGTTTAGAATACATCGGTAAACGTGTATCAAGTTTGGTAATTTTATGAAAAAAATGAACAATTTGTTTGCTGTGCTGCTGGACGAATATGTTCGCTAGGCATTTTTGTTACACGATGTTCTGTTTTTAGAAGTTCGAATGACCTACATTCGTATAAGGTTACCACTTCATTCTTATATTATTATTATTATTATTATTATTATTATTATTATTATTACTTGCTAAGCTACAACCCTAGTTGCAAAATCATGATGCTATAAGCCCAGGTGTTCCAACATGGAAAATAGCCCAGTGAGAAAAGGGAACAATGAAAAATGAAATATTTCAAGAAGAGCAACTGCATTAAAATGAATATCTCCTATATAAACTATAAAAACTTTAACAAAACAAGAAGAAGAGAAATAAGATAGGACAGTGTGCCCGAGTGTACCCTCAAGCAAGAGAACTCTAACCCAAGAAGAGCTGCTGACCATAGCTAAATAGACTATTCTACTTATTAATTATTACTAGCATGCTGTAATCTATATAATTTATAAACCCCGTATTTTCCCCGCCTGCATTTATAATTTGGCATATTTCCCTTAATTAGACAATATAACTTTATTTCATCCCATTTTAAAAGTGGAATGAAAATAAATATAGAAAAAAAAATGAGTTCCAAATGAAATATACCAAAAACAAAAATTCATAAACTCTGTCATGGAAAATAATTGCCAACAAACTTTAGATTCGACAATATTTTTTGTCCATGCAACCTGGTGATCAATTGTTTTATAATTTCATAGTTTATTTAATTCACACCAACCATTTCACAGTATGCTAACAATTTTTGGCCCGAAATTCAGTTAAATGGCAGTAAACATTGAAGTTATTTTAATTCTGTGCCAGTGCCGTGCAATAAAAACATCTCGATGGTGAAGTATAATATTTACTGGTAAAGGTCTGTGGTCTTTATATTATACTTATAAATTTAAGCAAGCCTTTTATGAATATGAATGTTCTGGAATACTTTTGAAAAACTTCCAAATTAAAAAGATAAAAAGCATTATAATTTTAAATCATCGGGAAAGTGACTCGTGAAGGAGGAGCACTTCAGTAGAACAGATCTCTCTCTCTCTCTCTCTCTCTCTCTCTCTCTCTCTCTCTCTCTCTCTCTCTCTCTCTCTCTCTCTCTCTTATATATTGTATATATGTGTATATATATACATACATGATATATATATATATATATATATATATATATATATATATATATATATATATAAATAGATATATATGTATACAAACATGCATATATATATATATATATATATATATATATATATATATATATATATATATATATATATATATATGTATATATATAAATAGATTGTATATATATACAAACATATATATATATATATGTATTATATAATATATATATATATATATATGTATTATATATATATATATATATATATATATACTGCATATGCATACATGTAAATCAGAGTATGGCTGCCAGATATATTCTGCATGTAAAACTAAATAGGGAGAACTAGATGTTCTACACAATAAGGGATTTAGAATGTGGTCAGGTACATCTAGAATTCCGCCTCTAGAGAGCATTGAAGTGGATACTAAAAACTTGCAACTTGATTTGTAAAGTAAGGAATTGGGTCTATGGTATCTGTACAGAATGAAATTTGCTGCCAGTAACCTTGCAATGCTGTTTTACTAATGCTGGGAGCTTGGGTAGATTTAATTGGAGGAGATCACATCAAAGCTATTTTCAGATAAGACTAAATGATGAAGACGATGAGATTTCTCTCGACGAGACAGAGAATTCTGGAAATCAACCATCCACGCGACCCACCCTTGGTCATACTGGAAATATCCATTTGCTCAAAGTCATTTATCAAAAAAAAGGAAGTCTCCCATCATAGCCAAATTACTTGACTGAGCCTTTGTATATATTGCAGAGATGAAAGCAATGGTTAAGGTATTGGAAAGTTACTTTAAAAACTAGGAGTAAATCAGGTGTCAAATACGGGGAATCTAAAAGTGCATTACTCTCTCCTAAATGTTTTAATAGCCTCTTAACCATTAGTTTAAAAAGAGTGGTTCATTCACATTTCATGTGGCCGCAAAACTGTCATTACATTCTAGGTTCCTTCTCATGAGAGTGGATTCTAAATACTTCCAGAACTTTAACATAGACTAGGACTGAATTTATGCGGCCATGGCAGGATAATTTTCTATCAATGGTTCTGGAGATTTAGTGAGAGAGCGTGGACTCCTTGGATTTCTTCTGTTTAGCCAATTAGCTAAATATGTTTTTTTTAAGCATGAAGAAAACTGCAGACATTATGTTTGTAATAAAGCGACTATTTTGTGTCCATTTGTAAAATTTTCATTAGTTTCACTCAGAGTTCCCGTGGCTTACCAACAGAAATAGAATCTGCTGGAATTGTGTATACCTTATTTTTTTTCTTTTTAGCCCATGCATATTATGTTTGTTTACCAACAATGAATCTCAGGAAGATTTCTGTACATCCGCAAAACGCCATCTATATACAAACAAAGCTTGTTCATGAATTAACATGAAGATTAACACAATGCCTAATATGCCTCAAAAGATGTTTCATTAATAATTTTACTGGAGCAGAAGTATATGGTAAAAATAGTCAATGATTACTTTGCTGAGCATTAATTCTATGGTACTGCTACACTTGACATGACTATGCCCCTTTAAATGAACAAGCCATTTTCCCTGTACACGAACTTAAACTGTTCAAACACCTTCTCGATGAACAATTCACCTTATTACAAAGATCAGTGTCACATCACTCCTGAATTAATACACTTTTCGGACTGCAAGTAACCAGAGTAGCAGCTGTTTCACTAGAGACGTAATCTGGAAATTGATGCCATTTTGTAACTACAAATATGACCTTAATAAAACACTTAGATGTACATTTTGTAAACTCTCTATTTCAGAATCTTGCAAACACTGTATGTTCTCTATTGTTTCGTTATAGAAGTGTTGCTCAATAAGACACTTTTCTGTCCCTCCAACCTTCATGTATATATCCAAGCAGTTTCTAGTTTGTAAGTAGTATGTTGGCTAGGGCACCAGCCGCCTCTCTGGTTACGGTTCTTTCCCTTTGCCTACACATACACCGAATAGTCTGGCGTATTCTTAACAGATTCTCCTCTGTCCTCATACACTTGACAACACTGAGATTACCAAATAATTCTTCTTTACCCAAGGGGTTAACTACTGCATTGTAATTGTTCAGTGGCTACTTTCCTCTTGGTAAGGGTAGAAGAGAGACTTTAGCTATGGTAAGCAGCTCTTCTTGGAGAAGGACACTCCATAATCAAACTATTGTTCTCTAGTCATGGGTAGTGCCATAGCCTCTGTACCATGGTCTTCCACTGTCTTGGGTTACAGCTCTCTTGCTTGAGGGTACACTCAGGCATAATATTCTATCTTTTTCTCTTCTTCTTGTTTTGTTAAAGTTTTTATAGTTTATATAGGAAATATTTATTTTAATGTTGTTACTGTTCTTGAAATATTTTATTTTTTCTTGTTTTCTTTCCTAACTGGGCTATTTTCCCTGTTGGGGCCCCTGGCCTTATAGCATCCTGCTTTTCCAACTAGGGTTGTAGCGTAGCAATTAATAATAATAATTATAATAACAATAATAATATGGCTTCACATATGTCTTTACTGGACTTCTTTTTTTAATTATGCCAGTATTTGATATAATTACCTTCAAATACGAAATAAAAGCTACCCATTTCTTGCCTATCAACACAAAGACTCTTCTAATGAAAAACCTTATTCCCTTTAGCTTTAACTCTAAATATAATCATCTCAATATACTACTAAAAATATTTGTCATTCGTCTGCAGTATCTCTTATCTACTAAAAACTATCGGCAAACCATGGGCTCATAAAACCCGGTCATACTTTTTGAATAAAACATTTTCATCTCAATAACCTATCTGAGTTATCTTATCTCACCCAATATAATAAACATTTTACAATTTTGTCATTCGTAATGAGTATATAAGTTATGCATTGTTTTTCATTATCTACAAAGTTTATACGCAGATTTCGATAAATATATACCATCTGAAAAAACACAACCTTCTCATTGTTTATCCCTCTTATTTACTTAAATATTCATGTTTTGCTGTAAATGTTATGTTCCTAATCATTATTGTGAGAATTGTTATCCAGATACACTATGTAGTGCAATAGCCCTTCATTATTACAGTTATTTCTACGGAAAATTTCCGTATTCTGACAATTAAAATTATGTTTAGCCACTCGTTTACACTTATCACATCATCTAGCTTCTAGATACATTTATTCGTTTCACACTACTTTTTTCTCGTCTGCAACTTCTCTATTTATAGTGTTAGTGATAATTTTCTTCTCCACTCCTTCATCCTTCAAATCTACCACACACAACTTTACAGAATTCTCATTCCATTAAACAAGAGACTACATTCTTTTCTCCTCAGACAACATCTCACCATTTATCATTTTTATTCTAAGAACCATCTCTTCATTAGGCTTTCCTGGTGCATTTACTTCATCCAGCACAAAGGCTATATTCAGCCTGAATGCTTATTTAAAGTTACCAAGAATTATTCATGATATATCACACGTTTACCAAACTTATTTCCCAGTTTCCTTTTATTTTGTTTTTCAGATCAGCACTGCATATGCACTATATAAAAAAAATACTAAACCGAGGATTTATCCTGGAATCCGTAGTTTTAGTTTTAGGATGAATGCTACAATGACTACAGATCCTCTAATTTATGTATACATCTTGATACGGGATACGTGTTAATTTTTATTATATATGGGTAGTAGATTGGCCAGGCCACCAGCCACCAGGTGATATGCTACCGCTAGAGTTATTGGGTCCTTCTGACTAGTCAGTCAGTACTACATTGGATGCCTCTCTCTGGTTACGGTTCATTTTGTCATTGCCTACACAAACACCGAATATTCTATACTATCTTTACATATTCTCCTCTGTCATCATTCACCTGACAACACTGAAATTACCAAACAATTCTTCTTGGCTCAAGGGATTAACTACGGCACAGTAATTGTTCAGTTGCTACTTTCCTCATGGTAAGGATAAAAGAGACCCTTTAGCTATGGTAAGCAGCTCGTCTAGGAGAAGGACACTCCAAAATCAAACCATTATTCTCTAGTCTTGGGTAGTCCGATAGCATCTGTACCATAGTCTTCCACTGTCTCTTGCTTGATGGTACACTTGGGCACACTATTTTATCTTATGCTCATCCTCTTGTCTTTTAGAAGTTTGTATTATGAAAGATCTATTTCAATGTTGTTACTGTTCTTAAAATATTTTAATTTCATTACTTCTCTTATAGTTTATTTTTTTGTTTCCTTCCCTTACTGGGCTATTTTTTTCCCCTATTGGAGCCCTTGGGGTTATAGTATTCTGCGTTTCCGACTAGGGTTGCAGCTTAGCTTTTGATAATAATAATAATATTAATAATAATGATAATGATAATAATAATAACAATATATGTGTGTATTCTACATATGTATTTAAATGGTAATTACATAATTACGTATAGTTATAGAGATGCATATATATATATATGCATATATAATATATATATATATAATATATATATAATATATATATATATATATATATATATATATATATATATATGCATATATAATATATATATATATAATATATATATATATATATATATATATATATATATATATATATATATATATATATATATATGGGTGTTTGGAATTATATATGCATATATATATATATGTGTGTGTGTGTATTCTGCATATGTTATATTGTGTGTATATATATATATATATATATATATATATATAAAATATATATATATATATATATATATATATATATATATATATATATATATATATATATATATATACAGTATATGTATATATACTGTATATTGAATAGACATTATTTCATTCTCTCAAAATTCGAAGACATTATCTCTCCAGACAAACAGAGCTCCAAATAGTTCTAGGATAACAGAAAAACTGCAATTACGATTCTCCATTTATTATTTGGTGTCGACATGTGTTTCGAATCACTTTTTATTTTACATGACGCTTTACCAGGACTACATTGGTTGATGGATGAAATTACATTTTAATATAAAGGCTACGCGTAGAAAATTTAAGAATCCATGGCATGTCCCGTTAACATAAAATTTGTTTTTTTAAAACATTCTAAGCCTAATTCAAAACAGTCAGAGTTCAAGTGACGAAAGAACTTCAGAATTAGGTAAGGCAAAGGATGTTCACTTTTAGGCCATGTGTTACATATGCTTCATGTATACTTATCCAGGATATCGTGGAACTGAAGTCAGGTTAAAAATATATAATACTAGAATAAACGTGTTTAAATGTGTCGTATGTAAAAACAAATTATTCATTTTCAAAAAAATTTAAGGTTTTGGTTTTACAACAAACGTTTACGACTTAGTTAAAAATGCTGAGAGAGAGAGAGAGAGAGAGAGAGAGAGAGAGAGAGAGAGAGAGAGAGAGAGAGAGAGAGAGAGAGAGGGGGGGGTTCAGGTTCAAAAAATCTGTGAAAGATTATACTTCCATGAAAATAAAATGTAAGTCAGTTCGTTTTAAAGAGAATAAAATAAAAAGGATTGAGGATTCGAGTAAAATGAACGAAGTTTTTCCTCGTGTTCCCTCTCCTCGTGATACAGTTCTCTTCGTCAGAAGGAGAATCTTATCATTACTCGCCTCGTTGGCTCTGCTTCGAGATAATCAGGTTCCCGAAGATTCAACGTCCTAGAAAGCACGCAGGACATACATAATACTTTCTCCCATTAGACAACGCTGGAAAGTCGGCCGACTCGTTTTCTCTACTCTTCTTACACTAAGGCATACATTCATACACAGCCGCACTTATCTTCTCTCATTTCTATTCGTTGTCGTATGTACGGCTAACTTCCTTTATTATAAGTAGTGGCAAAGCGAAAATGAGAGAGCTGAGTTTGTGTAATAGGACTAATGAGCTGGCTTGGGAAGAGTATGATTTTAAACGTATATTTTAACTGCTTGAAGATTCGAAAGACTTCGTTGCGTGATTTCAAATAGGAAAGTTTATCTGATTACACCACCTGACACACACACACACACACACACACACACACACACACACACACATATATATATATATATATATATATATATATATATATATATATATATATATATATATATATATATATATGTATATGTATACTGTATATATGTATCATCATCATCCTCATAATTTTCTCCTACGCTTATTGACGAAAAGGGCCTCAGTTACATTTCGCCAGTTCTCTTTCTTGGGCTTTTAATTCGATACTTCTCCATTCTTCATCTCATACTTCGTGCTCCATAGTCCTCAGCTATGTAGGCCTGGGTCTTCCAACTGTTTTAGTGCCTTGTGGAGCACTGGTGAACGTTTTGTGAACTATTCTCTCTTGGGGAGTGCGAAGAGCATGCCCAGCCCATCGCCATCTACCCCTCGTCATGGTTTCATCCACATATGGCACTCGAGTAATCTCTCTTATAGTTTCATTTCTAATCCTGTCCTGCCACTCAACTCCCAGTACCCTTCTGAGGGATTTTTATTTTTTTTTCAAATCTAATAAATCTATTGTAAAGTGTTTCATTGTCATACCATGACTCATGTCGATATAGTAACACCGATCTCACTAAAGTGACATATAATCTGATTTTTATGTGTAATTTCAGGCGATTTGATTCCCAAATTTTACTTAACATAGCCATTGTCTGATTTGCTTTTTTTATTCTCTCACTATACTTGAATTCTGAAGACCCTGTATTGGATATCATAGTTCCTTAATACTTAAATGATTCTACCTCATTAATCCTTTCTCCTTCTAATGATATTTCATTTTCCATTGCATACTCCGTTCCCATTATCTCTGTCTTTCTTCTATTTATCATGAGCCCAACTTCGTGTGATATTTCATGCATTCTGGTAAGAAAGCGTTGCAAATCCTATGGTGTTCTGCTAACAAGGACAGCATCATCAGCATACTCTAGGTGTGCTAAATTCTTATCACCAATCCAGTCCAATCCTTCACCATCTCTGACTGTTCAACGCATTCCAAAATCCATGAGGAGGATAAACAACATAGGTGACAACACATTCCCTTGGAGTACTCTGCTCTACACTGGAAATTCATTTGATAAGACCCCATTAACATTAACTTTGCACTTGGTATGCTCAAGAACAGACTTAATGAAATATACATATTTAAGAGTAATTCCATAATATCGCAGGAGTCTCCACAAAATCAAAGGCTTTTTCATAGTCCACAAATTCCATCAAAAGGAGATTTCTATATCCTACGCATTGCTGTACAACATGTCTTAAAATGGAAATTTGGTCAGTGCAACTTCTACCTTTTCTAAATCCTGCTGATTCATCTCTTAGCTTTTCATCAACCTTTCTCCCTAGTCTCTCTAGAATAAGCATACTATATATATATATATATATATATATATATATATATATATATATATATATATATATATATATTATAGATATATATATATATATATATATATATATATATATATATATATTATATAAAACAACTGACGTAGATATTATGCCTCTGTAATTATAGCAATTATTCAGGTCACTTTTTTTTTTTCACCAACACTCATAAATCCCATTCATCAGGTTTTGCCTCTTCATGCCACATTCTACAAAATAATCTTGTAAGTAGTCTGGGAGTCACTTCATTTTCGGCCTGTATCATCTCGGCAGTTATTCCATCATATCCCAGGGCTCTCCATCTTTAATTTTATTTTTAGGATAGCTTCCACTTCAAACGCACTGAATTCATTTATGGGAACAAAAGGTCTTTATCAGCTTCAGGTATATCAATCAAAATATTCCCTTCATATCTAATATTCATAACCTCACTAAAGTGTTCCCTCCAATGTTGTCTTTCTTCATCTGTTGCTATAACAGAGCCATCTCTTTTTTTGATGGGTATATGCATCTTCTTCTTTGCCCCAGTCGAGATTTCATCAATAATTCTATGAGCAATTCTTACCCCATAGCCACTTCCTGAATTCATAGCTTTGTCAGCCTCATCTGCTTTACTGTATTAATATTCTCTCCAGTCATTCCTGGCTTTTCTTTTGACCTCGCTATCAATACTGGAATACTTAGCATGCTCTACCTTGTTATTTACATTACTTCCTGAAAAACTGTCAACAATCAATTTCTGTCTTTGTCACCTTTTTATAGTTTCCCAAGTATCATTCGATACCCATGGCTTTTTCCTTGTAAATGCGTGTCCCAAGACTTCACTACCAACTGACTGATATATGTTCTTAACATTACACCATTCTTCATTAATTACCTGTTCTTCGTCTCTTAAAGTCTCTAAGACTGCAAATCGATTCCTACATTCAATTGCAAATGTTTCTCTGTGCTCTTCTAAAAGCTTAGTTGTATTAAACCTAGGTATTCTATCCATATATATGTATGTATATATATATATATATATATATATATATATATATATATATATATATATATATATATATATATATATATATATATATATATATATATATATATAAGCATCGAGAGAGAGAGAGAGAGAGAGAGAGAGAGAGAGAGAGAGAGAGAGAGAGAGAGAGAGAGAGAGAGACACGTAGATCTTTATTATATAGGGGAGATATACAACAATGGCAAAAAATACAGCTGTTTCATGTCCACTACAATAAAAAGGTATAAAAAATGTAATATCTCGTTTGGATTTAAAGGGTGTAATTGATTTGGGAATAGGCCAGTCAGGGGAAACAACAGGATCTAATCTCTTTGAAACAGCCAAGGTCCAAACTCACCTATTTCATCAGAAGGACAGGCCATGATAGCGTGCCATCGGGTCAAGACCTTAGGAAAGTTTTTTCTTTCTTAATTTATTTTAGTACATGACCTTTGAAGGTTTAGAGACTTACACGAGATGGGAATCTTCAAGAGCGTTCTTTAAACATTACTTGCGTCAATTAGGAGAGATTAAACACTGTGGTGGCTGCTGGTAGTGTGATTAAACCAGCTTAAGATTAGTTTTGTGCATGGACTCTTATGGACCGTATAATTGGAACTTTTCCAGTCTACATAATGCAAGTGGAATAACATTCTTATTTGCGATGTGTGTTTTAAACTATAATAAAGAGTCATAAGTGATATTCTCCTCTTATTATTTGAAATGTTATCATTATGTTACTCTATTACATAATTCTGGGGTTGAAAACTTTTGTTTTCTACACTTATTCAATGTACATATTGTGGCACCAATTATTGTTTTATTTATGAATTTTTGGAAATGATAGATTTTACTTCTTTTTGCATTTCCTTTATATGGACCTACTGTACCAAATTAAAAAAGCAGTGTACCTCCATTTTTTAACCCTTTCTTTTTACTGACTTCGGTCTGATAGATCACTTTGAACAAAGATTTTATACACAGTGAGTGGGGCTGTGCAGATAATTCATTTGTTCATACTCAATTTACAAAAGAACTCGCTTATGCTATTCATTGCCTAGGGCTGTCGTCCCAACTGCTATGTGGAGGTGTGGACACACCTATTCTGACTCACTATTTATATGGTACCTTTGTCCTTATATAATTAATGAGTGTTCTAAGAACTCAAATGGGTTAAAATCTCCAACTGGCCACAACTGAGAATGTTAATTCCCTGGTACAATTCCATCAGGACGACATGGCTCAAGCCCAAAAATAGGGATTTTGACATAGGAAAAGTCTACTTTTGGGTGAGATAGCCATCCTGATGGACCAAGCCGTTACTTTTCATCCCCTCCCAATTCTCAGTGTGAGGCCTCGCAGCGATGGTTGCTACTGGAATGGAGAACCAACGAACATGTTTTCAGCACACTTGGATCGGAGTTGTAACGGCTCTCTCGCCCACGTATCCAATCCTCTTCCATATCCTTCGAGACAAGGTTAACTCTATTCGGAGAAGGATACCCATAGCATGGTTTAAACACGTCTCTGTTTCATACACGATATCTCTCGGGATATATCACTCCAGTGGATAGAACCCTGTGATATCTTTACAGGTAATATTTCTCCGGTATATCACTCACAGAAATGTCCCAAGTAGAAAGCTGTCTTTTGAGGAACTTCCATCAGGACGACATGGCTCTAGCTCAAATATATGTATATACAGTATATATATATATATATATATATATATATATATATATATATATATATATATATATATATATATATATATTTCCTGGAACGCTCAAGGGAGAGTCGTAGTCATGCTTTGTTGTTAGGAAAGGGCGTGGTGGTGGGGGGGGGGGGGTTGTTAAAACTGTATCTCTGCGTGTGTGTGCATATCTATCTAAATATTTAACTTTAATTTTTGTTGCTCGGATACACAAGTAAGAAATATTAGAAATAACATTAATTTTTTCCCCATCCGAGGATGCTATTATTTAACTTATGTATGACTTTTACACAATATTGAAATTCATTACAGTAAATAAAAGCATAATAAAAAACAAAAAAAACGTTACAGTTGCCTGATCTGTTAGGTACTGCCTCATATTGACATTTTCTACAAAATCAGCTAAAACTCAACCAATTATTCCATGATTTCTTGTGTCACTTAGCCAAGGGTAGGGTCCTTTTCCCCCTACTCCTCCTGGTGCTAAAATGAATAAGGATAACTAAAGATTTAATGAAACGATGTTTTGTAAGGTTTTAGCTTGGCTAGAGCTATGTGTAAACTGTCTCAGTTGCCTTTTTTCTCGGTCCTTACAGGTTTTATCAAGTTGTTTGACTTCCAAATTTGTGTTCAATCTCTTCGGCAAATACTTTTTCGAAAATTTTGTTCGGTCACCAAATTGTTCGAATTTTGTGGCATTCAATCTTAGAGATATTACTTTAATCCAATGTTTTTGCTAGTGTACAATTTCGTAGAAAATAAAATAAAAGAAAAAAATATGGAGCCATATCAACAAATTGCACAAACCACTGTGGAATCCATTTCACTACTCATATCTAACAGCTTTTATCGTTTGTCTCGCTGAATTTTTAGTAAACATCCTCATTTATTAAAATTTGGTTCATTTTACCTGCGTTGGTCATCTTAAAATTACTGCTCAGTTTCATGAACACTATAATTTAGGCAATTTGCATATTTTATCACGTAAATATCATAGTATTTTGTGAACGAGAATATACAGCTTATAAAATTGCATGTTTTGACTGTTGCTTTCATGAATGATGGCAATCATTAATGTTAATAAGACATTTTTTAATGATATTGTAAAATCATTATATATTAAAAGACTTATGTGCGAAACACAAGCCTCTCGCAGCTGACTACATTCTGCTTGTAAGTTCCTAAATTAATGAAAACTGAAAAGGAAATTTGAACATTAGTACAAGATTGACACACATTTAATTAACAATTGCTACAATTTGGCAGTATTCATCATCCGAGCTATATCCTTCCCTTGAATGAAGTGCAGTAAATTTCAGATAAGATTTTATAGATTTATTTGGCCCTATATTCCTTTAAATAATAACATTTTATTAATTCGTAACTCTTCTTATATTTTCGAAAATTTTGAACATTAATGACAATTCCTCATCTAGGCTGACATGAGTCTTTATAGTTTATATATGACATATCTGTTTTTGACGTTGTTAATAGTTTATATAAGACATATCTGTTTTGACGTAGTCACTGTTTTAGAATGATTTATTGTTAACTTGTTCTCATCATTTATTTATTTCCTTATTTCCTTTCCTCGCTGGGCTATTTTTTCCCTATTGGAGCCCTTGGGCTTATAGCAAATTGCTTTTCCAACTAGGGTTGTAGCTCGGCTAGTAATAATAATAATAATAATAATAATAATAATAATAATAATCACACTTTGAAAGAAGCAGAGCACGACTGGTTTTTAATAACTTTCCTTAGACATGACCTTCTTGGAAACAGACCTGTTTTCTCGCAGTTGTTGGGTCAAGTTAAGGGACTCGTGTCATTTTCAATTGTTTTTACGGAATTAGAGAATAACTGCTCCTTAACTTCACCCCTTGAAGGGAAATAACGTTTTATTGTATCACAGAATAAAACCGTGTTTAAATTCTTCCAAGGTTTCTCTAGATATTTCACCAGGTACATTAATGATGGTACCAGTTTCAGATATGGTGTGAAATATGAGTGCTCTTGCTGCGCCCAACGAAGAAGAAATTTCATAACCTATTAGATGCACTTGGTAATTTTCACTTTCCATGGCCTGGCCAAGAAGCTTTAGTTGCTGAAAGCATTGCATCTATTCTCTCACCTTCGTTCCATCATTTCATGATTTATTTTATTTTGTCTTTTTACTGAATGCTGCATTAGCATATCAGGAACACTTGGAATGTGCAGGGTACATTGCTTATATTTTGAAAGGGCACAAACAACTTCCAGTTTGTTGATTTAATTGTATCGACTAATTTTGCTGAGGACTATGAAACGTGAAGTAGGAGATGATGAATGGAGAAGTATTGATTTAAAAACTCAAGATAGAGACGACTGGCGAAATCTTACCGAGGCTCTTTGCGTCAATAGGCGCAGGAGGAGATGAGGATGATGACGATCATGATGAATTTTGCATTGAACTCTTAGGTTGTTTCAGTCCATCTGACCTAGGTTGCAAAGATCATCTGAAATTTTATCGTTATTAGACATTATGAAGAGTAGAATTAAAAGAAAAACAATGCAGAAATCAGAAGAGTCTGGCAGTGACCAGAGACTGACCGATTAGTTCACTGTTGCACAGAAAGGCTTGGATATCAGACAGTAGTTGTGCATTTATGGAAGTTTTCCGATAGATTGAAAATAGATTTGCATGAAAGTGACACCACATCCTCCACTTGCACCATACGCGTTTAATGATGACTATAAGTTTGATCTTCAGAATGATCAAGTACAATATGCTGATAAATATTAATGCATAAAATTTATTCACGATTTTTTTTTTGTGCTTACATTATATAAATTACTTTAATACGTCAGTTAGCATTCACTTACATCTGCCTCCCTTCGAGTCAATATTTTTTTACTTATCAAAACAGTGCAAGTTTATCATATTCTAAATGCATATAAGCGCTAGAAGTGGTATTAATCAATGGAGAAAATGGTAAAGTTTCTTAATTCCACTTCTCCCCATCATATTGCACGGTGAAATTAGTTCCACATTGAATATTATGCTTATATGCAGGCAATCGTTTTTGCCAAGTCAAGGTTCATGCTGCTGTCATAAAGTCCTGTTAAACACTCATGTGACTAACTGGCTATTTCGTCAGGATGTAAAGTTTAGACACAATCGCCAATTAAATAGCAATTGATTGTTTGGTTAGAGGCAGATGGTAAATTGGGGACATTCCATCATTTACCTATTCTTACTAATCTTCAAACAGGCTTTCTCTGAAGCGGATGCTATCTTTATGGGCTGCTTTATTTTACGGTTTGATGTGCTCGTAAGCATATCTTAATTCCTTATACTCAGTGCATATTGACAGCATAATTATGCATTATTTTCCCATATACCAAAAGTTTTCATTATACATATAATTCATATAGAAATTCGTATGTGATTTTGCAATTTTTTCCGTATGGAGAGATGTCTGTGGAACTCACGAAATATTCTCATGAGATTTAGATAAGCAGACCTAAAGTACGGTAC
>NC_090747.1:80555745-80610745 GCF_036898095.1 Palaemon carinicauda
AAGCTTTTGTGCAATATTAGTTAATTGAACAACAATTCTGGAGATTAATATTCAGATTGGGGATGAGAAATATGAAATAATGAGTGTCAGTGGCAGAAGGGAGGGAAAAACAATATTCAAACTAGAGAATAAAAAAAGAATTAACTTATTTGCACATCATATACAGGTTAGGAACCAATTTTGTAAATACTTTATAGCCATATTGGACTTTACTGTATTTTTAGTGTGATTTTACTCGATACCACAACTGTGAGGACGTCTAAATTATCAAAGATAGTTGTTATTTTCTAACATTTTATATAATCCAACACAGAAGGCCTGAAGTAAAACAACATATGTAAAGAACCAAAATAGTTTGTAGTTGTTTTTTAATTAATATTTTTCCATCTTATTGTAGGCATGACAGTTTAGATTTTTAAGTGAAACCAGTAATCAACATACTGACAGTCAAAATGTATATATATAATTTCAGGGGTTTTTATAAATCCTGATTGGTGCATTTTATTTTTTTTAACATATGGTCTCTTAATTGTAATGACGGGGAGAACACTGGTCAACGTGTGCTATTTCGGTCCATTAATCCACCGTTAATTAGAATTTGGCAGAATGGTACATAAAGCTTGGTATTAGTCGAAATTTACATTTGAAATTTTTCACAGTTGATTTTTTCTGTTTTTAATCATTATTATGAGAGAGCCTGTAGATTTACACATGTCTATCATTAACTATTTATCATTCATATTCTTTATTACCTATTTATCATTCATATTCTTTATTAACTATTTAAAATTCATATTCTTGACTATTTATTTTGATTGAGATTGTCTTGAAAAAACGAACCATTTATTCTTATTAATGCAATTCATCTATTTCTTCGTCTAAATTTAAAGTCTGTTTATGCTTTTTAGTTAGGTCAGTGGCATGGCTTCTTCACAGCCGTTCATTTGAATAGTCCTCATTTAATTGTTTAATTATGATATTAAAAAACAGTTTAAGTGGTTTTGTTTACTTTATTTGGATGATTTCAACATAACGGGAGTTGTGGATGTCATTGTCGAGTTCTTATAAAACAATAGGAGGTGACAATGATTTTTTTTCTATTGTAGATGTTGAACAGTTGTAATGATGTATATTTTCATGTGATACTATCCAAGTATTATGAATGAGAATGGAGGTAGCTTAATGGTATTATGTTCTGACATCGGGCTGATTGATGAGAATGCGTAATTTTGTAAAATAATATGCATTGTTTTGTAGAGTTAACGGGAAAATAAGTCAATAACTTCCAGTTTGAGAAGAGTGGGTGGTGGCTTATTTGATAATTATTAATTGGAAGTGATAACTAAAACTTTAAAATGTAGTTATGAATGTGTTCAAGAAAAATTAGCTTATTGAGAAAATTGTGAAAATGTTATAAGGATAAATTAAAAAAAAAGAGGTAAGCAAAAAAGAAAAATTTAAAGAGTTATAGGTAAAGTCACAAAGTCACAGAGTCTCAGTAAGACAGTGAGAAAAAGATTTATTGAGGTATAGCTTCATAACAGAAAAAATCCTTAACAAATATACAAGCATACCTTTATATGAACATTTCTTTTGCCAAGAAACTGCAACTCGGATAACTTACTTTTTTACTTTAGTAAACTTTCCATTTCATTTCCATATACTACTCTCCTTTGCCATACACACTCATCACTATCCTTAGAATCAATTGATGCAACAATAAAATTTTTACAGTATATCTACTCCTAAAACCCGTCTCCATAATCCTAGCATATATTTGATCTATATTCACTATTTGTTCCAATTCCATACACAAACATATTCACCCATTTCTCAAATACCCAAATTTACATTCAATTTTACCTTTTCAAATTTGTTGCTTACCACATACATTCACCCAATTATATATATATATATATCTATATATATATATATATATGTATATATATACACACATATATACATATATGTGTGTATGTATGTATTATGTGTTTGCTGAGAGATATCCCTTTGTTGTAATCTAACTGGGGAAATTGATTGATATGTTCGATATGGTTCTGAGAGTTCAGAAATTTTCGTAACATTAACTGATTGAAGCAGTTGTGTATAAATGATTATTTGGAATCTCTCGTCATTAATCTGACTGAAAATGGGAGCGTGTTAGTTGAAAAAGGGAAATCTGAATACATGAACGATTTTACTTTATCATCTATTGTCAATCAAATGTAAAGTTGAATCTGTCCACCTGGGAGGTCATCCCAGAAGAGATTTGCAGAGAATCATTAAAGTAGAACAGCGTCTTCAACTCCTTTCATTGTTATACTGTACAATTAATTAGTCAGGGGAGAAATATTGTTATGAAATATATGGGTTTTTATTTTGATTTAGTTTTTATGTTTATAAAGGCCATTGATTTCATAGACACATACACATGTATGTGTATATATATATATATATATATATATATATATATATATATATATATATATATATATATATATATATATATATATATATATGTGTGTGTATATATATATATATATATATATATATATATATATATATATATATATATATATACAAATATTGTGTTTGTGTATGTGCGTGCATATATACGTACATGCATACATATATATGTGTGCATACATATATATCTATCTACCTGTGTATACATACAGTATGTGTATATATATATATATATATATATATATATATATATATATATATATATATATATACTGCATATATATTATATATATATATATATATATATATGTGTGTGTATATATATATATATATGTATATATATACACAACAACTTACCATATCCATGTAATTAACCAGCCAGCTAAATGTAAAGTCAACAGAGTATGACAAACCACTATGTATGTCATTCATAGACTATGAGAAAACTTTAAACTTTTCATTCTGTCAGAACTTTAGCAATAATGAAAGTTCAAAGGCAAGGAATATATGAATCCTATGTTAGAACATTTGAAGATATATATACAGGAAGTACAGCAATCCTAGAACTACATAAAGATAGTGAGAAGATTCCGATTGAGAAAGGAGTTGGACAGGTAGACCCCAACATCTCCTAAATTATTCACAGGGTGCCTAGAAGTTTTCAAGAATTTAGATTTCGAAAATGTAGGAATCAATGTTGACGGGGAGGTTAAAAATGAATCAGAAGAGGAGGAGTATAGAGAAACAGGTTTGAATTCGGATCCTTCTCCTCATACAACACTTCCTTTCATGGGAATACCAGGGTTAAGACCAGACTTGACAGGCCTCTCCTCAGCAATGGATTAGATGAAGCTGTTCTTTAGGAGACTTTTTTTTTTTACATAGTGCAACAAATAAATATATATGCACAACAAGGATTTGCAGGTATACCAGTATCTGCATTTACACCATGGTTGACCGTAAATGCACAGTACCTCGTCTGCGTTGTTCTTATGAAGGTCATTCGTACACCATCGTTTTGGGACTATTGGTCCTCGAGGGAGTATATGTTTATGCTGATTTTCATAAAGAATGAAATGTTGGAAGATTTTGCAGTAACGCTGAGATCCTGCAAGGGAACACTTATTGTCTACTGAAAGTTTGGAATACTTACGATTTAGGTTCAGGAATGTGTATACTCTTATGCAGGATCTGTTTATTAATGAAGGGATGATACTGTGGAAGGGGAATTACAGCATAAAGATGTACATCATCGCTAATGCGGAAAGTGGCCATGTGTCATTTTTAGTGGTATGTACACTAGAACATGCAACACTGTCTTCTCTCTCATTAGTAATTTATTGGTTAAATTGTTACTGCCTCTACGTGGATAGTTACTATAACTCCATCGCCCTTTCCCAGAAATTGTATAAAAATGGGGTCCCTACCTGTTCCTTTTGCAGCCTGAAGGGTTAAAATTGCATAAATCTGAAGGCCATTTCCGAATACAATACTTTCATGGGTGATGTAGATGATTTTAACTAGTTCACGAGACATATCAGCAAATGGACAAAGAAGTTTGTCATCTAGTTGTTCCTGATGGCATTCTTCAATGCCTTCGCCTTGTACCAGAGGCATTCCCCGGAAAGGAAGATGTTTCAATGCCTTCTCTCTCTATTTTGCAAAGTTCCTTTTGGGGTTCGACATTGATAAGTGGTCCTGCATGGCAAAAGATGTTTTATATGAAGACCCAGTTTGTTTCTTCCTCTTCGTTGGCCAGCAGCTCCAAAAGTGACCCCAACTCTCCAGCAAAAAGGCCGCAGCAGCAGCCGCAATTATGTCAGTCATGAGCTTCAGGTATAAGATGATCTCCTGTCACAGAAGCTGTGGTGAGAATAGCAAGAGTGTGAGAACTAACCAACGCAGTAGGTGTCAATGGTGCTGGTCAAAGGGGATCTGGAAGGACACGTGATGCTACTGTTCAGCTTCTAACGTGTACTTTTAAGGAGAGGTTTCCTTCCGCTCCTATTATCGGAGGTGCATCAGTAACGGAAGAATACCTCCTTCACTTTGGCTGCCTACCCATTAGGTGTCCTGGCGTTGTTAACTCTACACCATCTTTAACAGAAGACCTGAAATATCGTGAAAGGTAGCAACTGAAATATTCCTATACAGTGCAAGATAAAGCAACAAAGAGTAAATACCCGATTAAACATTCCGAAATGAATGTTTTTGTACGTGTGTGTATTTATGAGTCGTTTTTCTCACATATATATATATATATATATATATATATATATATATATATATATATATATATATATATTATTACTTGCCTAACTACAACCCTAGCTGGAAAAGCAGCATGCAATAAGTCCAGGGGCCCAACAGTGAAAATAGCCCAGTGAGGAAAGGAAACAAGGAAAAATATAAATTTTAAGATCAGTAACATCATAAAGATAAATATTCCTATGTAACTTATAAAAAATTTAACCAAACAAGAGGACGAGGATTAAGATAGAATAGTGTGCCCAAGTGTACTCTCAAGCAAGAGAACTCTAACCCAAGACAGTGGAAGACCTTGGTACAGAGGCTATGGCATTACCCAAGACTAGAGGACTTTGGTTTAATTTTGGAGTGTCCATCTCCTAAAAGAGATGCTTACCATTGCTAAATAATCTCATCTACCCTTATCAAGAGGAAAGTAGCCACTGAACAATTACATTGCAGTAGTTAACTCCTTGGGTGAAAAAGAATTATTTGGTAATCTCAGTGTTGTCAGGTGTATAAGGACAGTGGAGAATCTGTAAAGAATAGGCCAGACTATTAGGTATATCTGTAGGCAAGGGGAAAGTGAACCGTAACCAGAGAGAAGGATCCAATGTACCACTGCCTGACTAGTCTAAGGACCCCATAACTCTCTAGCGGTAGTATCTCAACGTATATATATATATATATATATATATATATATATATATATATATATATATATATATATATATATTTGTGTGTATATTTTTTTCTTTATTAGTTTTTGTTATTACACAGTATATTTATATTTATTGTTAAAATACAGTGTTAATGTTTCATATAATATATAATTTGAAGGGGTAATTCTTTGGTTTGTTTTGTGTATCAAAATATATGATAAAGAAATGTCTTCAACAGGGGACCTGCAACGTCGGGACATTAAGCAACCGAAGCATCACAGTGCAGTGCAAGATTACTGAAGCAAAAAAGAGTAAGTACCCGATTAAAAATTCTGGAATAAATGGTTGTGTACGTGTAAGTATAGGTGTGTGCATTGTTGTGTGTTTATAAGAATAATTTTTCACTAATTTATGTTAGGTGTTTTGATATATGTATTATTCAGTTGTTTGCCTTTTTTATATAGCACAGATTTTCTTTTTATATATTGTGCTACATTGTTTGTTTCATATGAAAAATAATTTGAACGGGTAATTTTTTGGGTCTATTTATACATAAAAATTTATAGAATGAACAAAGACGTTAATCTTAAAACAATATAAAATCTTTGTCTGTCTGGCATTCTACATTGCTAAATTTTTTTGTGGGAACACATTGATTTAATTGTGTAATTATATAGAAGATTTAATCAACTCGCCATTGTATTTGAATTTTCTTCATAGCGTTATCGGTTATTTATTAGTTATGAAAAATGTGGTTATACATATTCACCCAAAAATCACTCAAGCCATGCGTGTGGGCGTGAGCTGCGGCCTAGGTCTAGTAAATGCATGTGAATATTTCTTTATAGGAGTGTTTGTGCATGCATAAATAATTGCACTGTATATGTATCATACATCACTAAATCTGTCATTCTTTGTCCTTCCACGTGCTCTATGGCAAGCTGTAAAAAATTTTAACTATAAAAGTATTTCCGTCTTCCAGCTTCCATTCCTTTTTTTTTTGGGGGGGGGGGCACAATTATTGTGGAAATATATGGGAATTTTTCGGCTTTCCATTACTATTTTTATTTTTTCATAGCATTTTTGGTTACCGAATAACTACGAAAACTGTACAGAAGTTCACCATAAAACTACTGGTGTTACGGTACGAGTACCCTGGTCCTTTGCAACCTGATAGGTATAGCATAAATAATTGTTTTAGGCCCGTTTTTACGCATGTTAATAATTGACTTGTATATGTATTATACATCATTGGAATGGGCATTATTCAAAATTCCACATGCTCTTCGAAAAAAGAAAAATAATCAATTCCATCTATAAATCACTTTAGCATTTGTTATATTTTATGTAAAACATAACAATTTCAATTGTTCATTTTTTCTTGGGAAAATTATTTTATTTCAGGAACTTTTAGAAAATTTCATCAGGTATTCAATGCTGTTTAATTATATTCATAGCTTTATTTGTTATTACGAAAAAGGTAAATGTATATATATAGCAATGAGTTCGAGAAATCTGTGAGAATGGTTTAAATTTGAGTGTCCTTCTCCTGGAGGAGCTGCTTACCATAGCTAAAGAGTCTCTTCTACCCTTACCAAGAGGAAAGTAGCCACTGAACAATTACAGTGCAGTAGTTAACCCCTTGAGCGAAGAGGGATTGTTTGGTAATCTCAGTGTTGTCAGATGTTTGAAGACAAAGTAGAATGTAGAAAGAATAGGCCAGACTATTAGATGCATATGAAGGCAACGGGAAATGAGCCGTAACGAGAGAGAGGGATCCAATGTAGTACTGCCTGACATGTTGAAGGACCCAATAACTCTCTGGAGGTAGTATCTGGAGGTACTATCTCAACGGGTTGCTGGTGGCCTGGCCAACCTACTACCTAGATGAATGTTATTTTATCATGCTATTTTATGAGCTTGTAAGAATACCTGTATGATATAAGTTTGACCTCATTTACATGTTCATATACACAATATTCCAATGTCTGAATCTCCACCAGTTGCAAACGAATGCAAATTATTCCTGGGTTTCTCCGTTGTGACTTTTTAACCTTTTTTTAAGCCTCGCTTTTCTAAATAGCCAGCTAAGATATTAGGTTAATGGGACTATTGAATGAGTCTGCGTCGTTTCCTTAATGATATTCAGGTTAATTTTGAATTAGGCCTGGGTGCCCTTGGTCATAATGATTAATTAAACTTTCGCTTGAATTAAAATATTTCCATTATTTTCTTAAGCGATGAATCCTGGGAACTTTGAGGAATTCATTAAGGATATAATATGATTTCTCTCTCTCTCTCTCTCTCTCTCTCTCTCTCTCTCTCTCTCTCTCTCTCTCTCTCTCTCTCTCAAATTCGTGATAGTCAATTGTATATTCAAGAGAATGATCTAAAAAGGTTTTTCTCCTGTATGTTAAAAGTGATAAAATTGCAGAGTTGTAGCTCTCATGAATTAGTATGTTTATTATCTTAACAGAAAAGGCAAGATTCCTGTTGAGTGTGGCTATCATAAATATATCATTATAGAGAAACTCGGCCATCTAATCAAAATATATTCTGCTCATATATGTTCAAGGACGTATACTTAACTTCATTGTACTCATTATTCTATTTGGGGGAAGATGTATTTTACTAAAGTTGGTTAATCTAAAGCATTGCGAAAGAATACTTTTAATGTTCCTGAGAATTTAACAATATTTTGATAGGGCATTAGCTAACGGTCAGTCCACATTTTAGTATTTCACTTGTTCGAATATGAAAAAATTTGATATATGGGAAACCAAAAGTCAAGGGATCTTGTCAAGATTAGCGAACCCAACCATCACCGGGTTCGCTATTCTTTACATGGGGAAAATTGGGTTCCTTATTCTTGACATGTGGTAAATTGGGTTCCCTATTCTTGACATGTGAAAAAGGGATTCGTTAATCTTTACACGAGCTTTTTCAGTTGCTACTTAAAGCTACTATTCACTTTTTAAACTTTTTTCGTTCACTTAAATTGCTAGTTAAACGTCTTTGTACTTACTTAAACAGCTGGATGAGTAATTAAACAAGTCCAAGCATTTCAATTTCTACTTGAAGCTTCTATTTACCTGTTAAACCTTTTTTCTATTCACTTAATCAGCTAGTTAAATTTTTTCCTACTTACTTATACTTACCCAAATTCTTCAAAAATGGTTTTCATGTATATAATATAAAAAAAAAACTAATTTAGATATTCAGATATTCATTGTCCCTCAAAATGGATAGGTCTACTTCACGGAGGTTGTGAAACCATTAGTTGGGAAGGAAATGTTACCTATGATTGACTGGATGAAGAACAAATCAATTATTCGACTGGAATTAAAATGTGAATCAAGCGGCATATTTATGAACTGGATAAAGTGCTGGGCCTCTGTAGACGGTTGTGTATGGGAGTGCCAGGTAAAAGATTGTTCACGGTATAAACGAAACTCATCAATAAGGATGGACTAATTAAAAAATAAAATTGCAGCTGTGGATTCATGTCATATATTGTTTTTGCAATGAAATGCGGGAGCAGGAAACTTCTCGTATTGCAAATATGTCTCGGCAGACCATAGTGGATTTTTGCAGTTTATTTAGAGAGGTGTGTACGAGACATTTTGACCTTAATCCTATAAAACTTGGTGGGCCTGGGATAATAGTTCAGGTTGATGAATCGTGCTTTCCACATAAACCTAAGACCATCAAGGACGATCCCCTACGCGCCAAGTCTGGGTTTTTGGGAACATGAGACATTTCTATCAATAATAGAAAAAGTAGTGAGACATGGATTAACTATTCACAACGATGAATGGCGAGCCTATAGAAATATAGCTAATAATCAAAACTGCCAGTACAGAACCATGAACCACGTTATTCTTGACGTGAGGTTAATTGGGTTCGCTATTCTTTACAAGTGGAAAATTGGGTTCGTTATTCCTTACATGTAGAAAATGGGGTTCCTTAATCTTGACATGGAAATGTTGGGTTCGCTAATCTTGACAAGATCCAAGTCAAGAACATAATTCGATTGCAAATTCAATAATAAATTAAAGGAACTTGATCCTTATGAATATCATCTAATGATCGCAAACTGGTCGAAAGAAAAAAATCTTAGTTGAATTTATTTCAAGTAGAGCAATAGTTCTGATGGTGAGTTGTAGAAAGAATTCAAGACATTCCTTCAGTGTTTCAAAGATTTCATGGTCAACCAGGAAACAATTATATCAGGGTCATTGAAAATTTTTATTCAATGCACAGTAGAATTGTAGATATGTATCACATAGGTATCACAGAGTGCTTTTAGAATTATGTAATTCAGATCAGCATTGGCCCATGCTAAACATTCTACTCCAGACAGAAATGACTTCTTTGAAGTCATCACTCTTTCGACGTTGCCATAAGTACTTTTCTGTTAATAATTAAAACTTTCAACTAAAGTATACCGATCATTTATATGCGAGAATATTAGAGGTCCTTATACTAATGGATCTAAATTTGATGCTGACATTTCCCACCAGCCCTCACACTCTTATAGATGACCCGTGTAATTACTATTAATGGACGAAAGCTTAGAAATATTAAGAAATTTTTGCCTTAGTGATTTGTCGGGTTTTACTGTCTTGTTATAGTCTCCTTGGTGTATGCTTTTTGCTACAAGGTTTAAAATCAAATTTATAAGGTTATTATTATTAATATTATTACTATTATTATTATTATTATTATTATTATTATTATTATTATATTACTTTGTATATATATGTATATATATATATATATATATATATATATATATATATATATATATATGTTTTATTTATTTATTTATTTATATCCAGTGTATATAAGGTACTTTAGCATGTTATTCTACGTTTATAGCTAGAAATAAAGGGGCTTCCATTTTGGATGTCACCAACCCTCCATGAAAATTGCCAGATATTTCTTTCTGTGGGTCTTTTATTGGATCTTAAAGAAGATGACTGATTTAGATGCCCGGTCTGTTTTATGAAACGTGTTGAAGAACATAATTAGTCGTCTTTTACCATTACTGGTGGTTCCAAATCCAATGCTGGCATTGGATTCGGAGTATATATCTTTGCCTTTAATGGTAGAGGAGCAATTCCCCTAGTATCATCTGTATTTACTGCCAAATTTTAAGGCATAATAACTGTTATTGAAAGAATAGTGTTAAAGGTGGAGAGCAATTTTACAATTTTTAGTGATACAAGAATTGTCCTACATGCATTAGAAGTTTTTAATTGCAGTAACCTGTTAGTTTTGAAATTTTTTGAGTGGCTATTTATTATTAAGCTGAAAAGTATTACAATTCAGTTTTGCTAGGTTCCAGCACAAGTAGGTGAGCCAAGAAATGAGGAGGTAGATAGAGTGGTAAAGGAAGCTGCAGCTCTTTTGCTTCCAAGAAGATACCCACTGCTCTGTGATGACTTTTTAGCAAAAATTAAAAGGTTCTTTTGTAATATTTGGCAAAAACATTAAGATACCCTAGACTGAAATAAGATAGGGAAATGAGAGTTATATCTCCTTGGAGGTATAACATGATGCTTCAAAAGTGGGAGACTACTCATTGTCGGCTTTGCATTGGTCACAATAATTTGACACATGTTTTTGATAACTGCCCAACACCATCCGTATGGCAATGACTGTTTGGTACCCCTGACAGTGAGGCGTTTATTGACTGAATGCCCCAATTAAGAAACAGATATCTGTTTGAGGCTCGAGGTGGAGATGGCAGGTTCATCTTTACTAAGATTCTTGGGGAGCATGTCTTTTATGATACTAGAGGCATTTTTGGATTTATTTCTGAAGCAGGCCTTCTGAAAGCTATTTAGGTTTCATACTGATCTGTTGCTTTTGTGGTTTTAAATTTAATTTTCATTTATAATTTATATATAACAGCTGATATCAGCCTCAATTATCTTATTTGTTAGATGCCAGAAACCCAAAATCAATCAATTAATCAATGCAGGAGAACCATGCAGTGCAGTCTTCAGCCACTTGAAGGCAGACACAAAGTTACAAGAACATTGCCATTCAGTGTGTGAGAAATTGCAAAATCTTTGGAAGCCTGAATTGGGATGCTACTAGGATTTTGAACTGGAGATATAGTTAGTCCAATGAAAAGCCAAATCTTTCACAAAGTGAACTCAGTGCCTTTTGCCATGGAAGCAGATTTGGAAGAGGCTGATAAAAAAGGCATTACCAGAGGAGTTTGGTAGTTAATAGTGACTAAGGAATGCCCATTGTACCAGTCAATAAGGCTTTGCGGGGCAGAAGAACACCTAAATAAGTGTCTGTGAGTACTTAATCAACGTTAGCCCATATTTGTAGTCACCATCATCCATGCCTCTCCCGAAGAGGGTTATACTTAGTGCAGATGCGCCAGAGATGGCTATCCCTCAGCATACACAAGGTATTGGTACTACAGGAGTGGTTACCTTTTGGAACTATCTTGAAGGCTGGCTACCAAGAAAGAATGAGAACTTCAAAATGCAACTTTTAGGCAGCCAGCAGACCCACTTATCAATCTGTATTGGATATCATGTTTACGGATCCAGAGTGAGGATTCCTGGAAGTACGTGCTGAAAAATCATAGGACTGCTTCACCTTGCCCACTTTGGAATGCAGTAGATGAAGCAGTTGGCATGCCTTTTAGTTTCATGATTGAACATTGAGGAAGATATTAAACACCAGAACGAGCCTTCAAAACTAGCCATCCATCTGTGAACGTTTCTAGAGAAACTTGGGCGCTATCTACATTTCGATCATGCATAACCATAATGGTATCCAACTGGTTGCTGATTATGGATGCATACTCAGAGTATCTGTGCTTCTACCTAAAGCAAGAATGGACATATTAGAACTAGACTTTACTTACTTGGATATCTACAAACATTGATAGGAATGTTCAAACATGGTGTAAGGAAAGAGGTATTTTTTTTTATCTCACCGAAGCACCATATCATCCTTGCCACCAATGGCGTGCCAAGTGACATGTTCAATATTGAGGAAGGCCTTACAGAAGTGCAATCTTCCTCTGAGGAAGTCTCTACAAGGGTTCATGATGCACTAAAGTCGAATGTCAAACTTAAGTGGATACCCACTGAGCAAATTTCTGAATTCATTGCAGATCATAACAAAGATACCCATTTTACATCCTTTTGCAGAAAACCAAAGAAGTGACCTGGTCACAAAGGAAAAACAGTTATGTCAAAGATGGCTCGGCAATACTAAGTTATACTCTGTATCACTGCAAAACAAGGAATTGCATTGGGGGCCAATGATTGTTACCAAGCACAAGAGTATACTCACGGTAAATGTTCAGTTGTATGAAAGAGGTTTCACTTGGGAATGCACCTAGAACAAATACAGCCACAAACATTACTGAGGATGATAAGGAACTCTGTAACATTCCTGCTAAAATGGATCCATTGGAGGCCTTGCTACCTACCACTGAAAGGGATACAAAGCAGATATGGAAACCCACTACAGAGCAGAATACAGTCTACAGAACTTACAACAATTCAGGCTTAGTGCTGAGGTATTATAGCAATCTTTCTGGAGACTGATTTGTTGTTTAGTTGGCTGACTGCCAAGCATGCATGGGTTTCTATAATTTACATTTTGAGAATGATGGACACAATCAGTCTTCATGTAGTTTGCATCTGCCTTCATTCTTATGGGATATTGTTATTTTATGTCATTTGCTTCAATATTTGATATGGCTATCAATTATTTTTGGTACAGCGTGTTTGATCAAAATTATTAAGTATGGAATCCTTTGTCTCTCTCATTCTTCACAGTAAGAATGTAACTGTGCCGCATCATTTACATCCCTCTCATTGTAGGCTATAAAGATGTTTTTATGAATGGTTGTAAGTATTGTGGGAGGTTGTTTAATGCTTATTTGATGGCTCGCATTCATCATCACTCTTGGTACCCCATAGTAGAGTCCATCACTGTTATAATATACCTGTTGCTCCTACTCGCCTCTGAGATATTTATATTTTGTTCTTGTAAATAAAAGATATTTCAAGCGTTTGTCAGGTATGCAGTAACACTCCTGGATTGTATTCTTGTACCTTTATAGAGGCAAATATCTTCTTTATATTTCTGCTTGCAACAAGTTGCTTTGTTAGATTTCTGTAAATAATTCAGTCAATCCCAGCCAGTATTTCCACTCAAACCATGACCAGCAAAAGACCTTTTTAAGTTCCTTCACCCTTTTTTCTCAACTGTATATCAGGCTTTACTCTATCCCTGTGCAGAACAAAACTGGGATATTTATTTTAGGCTTATTTTATATATTTTGGGCCTATATGCAGGATGTTTGAAGCTACTGTCAGGGACTTGATGCTCCACTTATCTAACTTGGGCTCTGCCTCTGGGTAGTCTGATACCATAGCCTTCTCTACCATATCAGCTTCAGCAAACTCTTTTATCCTTTATACTGGGAATGATTCCAAGAATGCGATCATGAATTGGGTTATCTGGGCATATAACATGCAGCTCTCGTGTATAGCAATGTGCATTCACAGTAATTGTAGCAACTGGGTGTATGTAACTCTGACAGTAACATTGGTCTGGTTAATCTCCTCATATTAATAATAAAATTAATAATTCTGACAGTCAGTTAGTACAGAAACCTATTATTCATCAGTCCTGTGGTCCCTAGTTACCAAACTTTTTGAACAACTGCACTTGTATAATATTCTCATCATCTTACCTATATAACTTAAACTAAATGGTATATCAGGGTGCTTGTCTTCTGTTCTACAAATCTACATGCCCTCAACATACAGGTAATTAAGCTCTTTATCTGCAAGCTTCACCTTTTCATTTTAAATGTAGCCTTTCAACGTAGCTGTTTCAACGTTCTCTTAATTCATGATAGCTGTCATATCCCTTGGTTTTACCACCAATGTAGCAGTAACTTTTTGTTTGATCTTCAGTTTTAACTCTATTGGTTTTAATGTACAGTTTGCTAAGTGTCCTTGCTTGTGATATGCAAAGCATCTAGCCTACATTCACTCAAGTCCGTATGATTCAATTTGGCCATCTTGTTGGGCTTGGTTCTCTTGTTAACCCAACTAGGGTTCTTCATTGATCTTTGGTGCTCTACAAGCTACATCATCTCAACAATGTCCTACAGTATTTATTCCCCGAAGAGTAATGTTGTATATTTAAACAGGTATTGACAAACTGTTCTTTTGTGAGAAAATATGCCAAATCTCTTAATTCCTTGCTTTATTCAGTCATTTCAATCCTTCGGATGATATATCTTTGTAGACTTGCCACAAAATGGTATTCAGTCTCACCCTCTTCTGGTGTAGTCTCAAAATTATTTTTCATGATGCTGCTTCAGTTATCTGATGTATGTATCGACTGTGAAGCTAGCGTTTCACAAATCTAAGAGATATTAGAAATTATAAGAAAGGTGTTTATTCCTCAATCAGTGAGGAAATAATGCAAATAACGGACAGATAGACTTGTTGAAATCCTTTAGATGTCTAACAAGTAGATGGAAAAGGAAAATAGAAAATTGGAGAGACATCAATGCCAAACCAGGTTTAAAGTAAAATGATATTGAAAGTGGTAGACTTGTATCAATGTCGTGATGTACAAAATTAATTAATTCTGAAGTACATAATGGCTTGAAATAAATAACTGATTAAAAATAAAGAATAAAAGAAACGCAAACATGAGATAGTTTACTAAACTTTTAATAAATTGTGAATAATGCCGATAGACCTGAAGGAGCTAAAGCTGAAAATCAGTAAACTAAAAGATATTGTTGTGACAATAATTATGAAGATGAAAAATAAGTTACATATTTATTTTAAACATACGATAAGAGAAATAATCACCTAGTTAGGGGAGGAGTCACCCATTAAGGTCAATAAAAAGTTATCACAACCCAAACATCTACTGCTACTGTTACTGAAGCACTGAAAAGCCTCTTGTTAGTGAAAAATTAGATTCAGCAGATGTTGGAATACCAATGAAAAGTCTAATCCTCGAGAAAGCCGTTCTGGTGAGGCAATGGAAGACTAGCACTTCTGAGCCTTAAGCGATATGTCCACTGTACACTATAAACATTAATAAAGTGGGTCTGGGCAGTATCGTTTAGACCCCTAGCTACGTGTCCTTAGCACTTTGTTTTACTTCCATTCCACCTCCCTTTATTTCATATTGCTATCCACCTCATTAACTGCTAAAAGAGTACAAATGCTGGGGTAGGGGGGCTGTTCCTCCAGTATTACCTTCAGATCTTTATAACTCGTAAAATTTGCTTTGTTCCGTAACTGAAATACAAACCACGCTATTTAATATGGGTATTACTTTCGGCGCAGCTGAAATGACGAGCCATTAGAATTTTAACGAGGGTTTACTACCCCCATCGCTAGTTAGAGGGGGGGTAGGGAGGGGTAGCTTGCTACCCTCCCCCCCCCTCACACACCTGTGTGGGGAGCTCACTTTTACTTTAGCTCGGGTGGTGATCGGACGTGTCCGCTTTCACCCTCGCCTCTTTGACAGCCATTAATGCTTTTCGTCTTTTTACTTTTTCTTATACTTGTAATATATATATATATATATATATATATATATATATATATATATATATATATATATATGTATATATATATATATATATATATATATATAAACATTCTTTATGTTTATGTATATATTTGTTTATAGAAATGTAGTAAGTTTTCTTTTCAGTGTTTGTGCTGTGTGTGTAGTGTACGACAACGTCACCAGCGTAGTGGTAGGCCACCGCGGTTTCACGTCATGGGGTGCGGCCTCTCCCTCTTGGTCCTTCGGTCGTTCCTTCGGCTTTCCGTTAACTCGGCCACCGTGGGGAATCGTCATCGCTGGACTTTCTTCATTCATCTATTATCTTCGCTGTTCCTCCTTTCCTACGGGGAACTTGGATTCTCAGCAAAGGGAATGTGGGAGTTTAGATTGACTACGGTGTCTCTCTTTCCTCCAAGTCGTTCACCCCTTACTATTACTACGTACTATTACGGAAGCTTCTTTCCCGTTGCGCGTTGGGATGCTATTCCCTTTATTTGTCTCAATTAATTTTAATGAAATCTAATTGTATTTTTAATTTTTCAGCTTCTCTGTGGAGAAAACTTCCCTTCGGGGGTCAGTGGTTCTTACTATTTGTGATCATTCTTAGATGAATTACATAATTATAATTCTGTTATAATTCTGTTTTTGTTACAGTTCTCCGTCCTCCCCCTTCTCCTGTGAATGTCAGTGGGGGAGGAGGGCGCATACTTAATTTTTAATTCTTATGTTTTGCTATTCCCTCGGGGTTACTCTTCGGAGTTCCTCCCGGGGAATTTCTGTTAAATAATTATTTAACTTTATTTTCCCAGTTAACTTTGCAGTTTTTCTTCGTTTGACAAAAGTGTGCCAACGAAGCAGAACTGTCCTGTTTGTGCCTGGGGAGTCTGCTGTTGCTGCCGTCTCTCTAGGACATCGTCATGGGCGTTATCCCTTCTCTTAGAAGTCCTCCCGTGACAACTGTCAGCTCTTCAGTTCATCTTAGAACGCTAAGGAGGTTCGCCTCCAGGGGTAGGTAACTTCCCTCCCGAGGAAGGTTCCCTTCCCAGGTGTGAGAGCTTCCCCCTGCAGAGGGGGAACTTCTCATACCTTAATAATTCCTGGATGGGTTTTTCTGGTCCTCAGGCGGTTATGCTCTTGGTGCTGAGCGACCGCACTTGTAACCATGCTCAAGGAGCTGAGCGGTTGCAAGGACGAGCGCAAGAAAACTTCAGCGCATGAAAACTTCAGGTGGCTATGCTCTTGGGGCTGAGCGGTCGCACCTGCAGCTATGCTCAAGGGGCTGAGCAGCTGCAGGATCAGTCTTGTGACCTCTCTCGTTCACGAGGGAGGCCACTCTTAAGGACTCCTCTTCGGAGTATAGCTCCTTATAGGTACGCTTGCTGATCCAACAGCCCTAAGGGGCGCCATCACCAGTGTCTTCAAGTCTCTTCTACAAAGTGTTCACCTCTCTCGTTCGCGAGAGAGGCCACTCATAGAGACCCCTCTTCGGAGGATTGTTCCTGATTATAGACAAATCTCCATAAGGCCTTCCATCAGACGACAGGATAGCAAGGCTGAGAAGAGTCACAAGCCCTTTCCTCAGACGAGAAGAGCTTCCAACCCTATCGTGGTTACGTCTCCTCGGTCACCTTTCACCCTTGGCTCATCTAGTTCTCAACAGTCGCCTCAGGATGAGGTTTCTCCAGGGGCAACTCAGGTCCTAGTGGAATCAAGACTGCGATTCCCCGGACATCATGATCCTATGGATCCTGCGGAACAGACGAACCGCCAGTGGTGGGTGACAGGCGAGAACCTACGAAGAAGAATGGATCTTCTCATTTTCTTCCCATGGATTGGATGCCGTTTTCGGACACCACAAAAGGGGGAGGGGGCCGGGCACGTTTTGTACCACAGTACTTCAGGCCTGTGGTCAGAATCGGAAAAATGCCTCCATATGAATCTGCTAGAGATGAAGGCCGTCTTCCTGGCCCTTCAACAGTTCCAACAATACCTGGCAGGTCACTCTGTGGTGGTGATGAGCGACAACACCACAGTAATGGCTTACATCAACAAGCAAGGAGGTACTTTTTCAAAGCAGCTATCCTATCTCTCAGTAGAGATACTGAGATAGACCAAAGTCCACTCGATTCCTCTATCGGCTCGCTTCATTCCAGACAAAGGGAATGTGCTCGCCGACAGTCGGAGCAGAGCGTCTCATATAATGAGTACCGAGTGATCCTTGGATCATTCAGTAGGCAACAAAGTCCTGACTTTGTGTGGTTACCCGACTGTGGATCGGTTCGCTACAGTGCTGAACTTCAAGCTCCCGCTGTATTGCCCCCCAGTCCCAGATCCCAAGGCACTCTGGCAAGAGGCCTTCCAACAACGGTGGGACAGCCCCGACGTGTACGCTTTTCCCCGTTCTGTTTGATGAGGAGGGTGCTCAACAAGACCAGAATATCGGTCATTCTTTCGATGACCCTTTATAGCTATGCTATGGCATCACGCAGAATGGTTTCCGGACCTTCCGCAACTCCTGTCAGAGTTACCGAGAGAGCTCCCTCCACGACACAATCTACGCAGACAACCACTGCCAACATTTTTCACAAAGTCGTAGCTTCGCTTCGACCTCACGCATGGAGACTATCCAGCATCTCCTCACTAAGAGAGGATGGTCGCAACAAGTTGCGAACGGGATGTCTGGACACCTGCGTAGGTCATCCGCAGGGGTCTACCAGGCAAAGTGGCGAGTTTTCTGTGGTTGGAGTCGTGAAGGGGTATCTCTCCACTCGATACCACTATTCCAGCGATAGCGGAGTTCTTCGTATAATTGCGGGAAGAATGCGCCTTTCAGTCTCAGCAATGAAAGGCTATCGCTCAGCCTTAAGTCTAGCCTTCAGGCTCAAAGGAGTGGACATTTCTTCCTCGCTGGAACTTTCCCTACTCATACGAAGATATGATCTTACCTGCCATCAGTCGGAAGTGAGACCTCCTACATGGAACGTGGTTCGAGTTCTCAGGTCTCGTAAGAGACCTCCCTACGAACCATTATGCAGGTTTCATATCGCCTCCTAACTTGGAAGGCGGTGTTCCTACTAGCTTTGGCCTCGGCCAAGCGAGTCGGTGAACTTCATGGTCTCTCGTATGACATCGCCCATGCAAGGGGATGAGGGGAGGTAACGTTCAGATTCGTCTGAGTTTGTGGCTAAGACACAGAATCCGGGAGTGCCGGATCCTCGATTCGACTCTCTCCGGATTTCGAGTCTCCGTTCTGTAACAGATGACCCAGACCATCCCCTACTGTGTCCAGTAAGGAGTTTGAGGTTATATCTCAAAGAGCGGCTGTATTCGTCCCCATGTGCAAGCTTTGTTTGTGAGCACTGGGAGAACGAAAAGGAGGGTCACCAAGAATACCATCTTGGCTTGGATTCGTTGGGTGATCCATCTGTCCCTGAATCCTGACCCTCCTCCATCATGTCGCCTTAGAGCGCATGATGTCAGGGGCGTAGCTACGCCCCTGGCCTTCAAGAAGAACTTCCCAGTGACGCAGGTTCTACAAGCAGGGGTGTGGAAGCGTCAGACGACCTTCACAGCCCACTACCTGCAAGACGTGACCCACAGGAGGTTCGATACGTTCTCTATCGGCCCTGTGGTGGTTGCACAACAGCTGGTTTAAACCTCAGGCTCCTTAATGGACAAGTAGCAGATGGTTGAGGGCATTGTTACCCGGTCTTAGTCTGCATGAAAGAAATGGTATGTCTGGCCCATATTCTTTTCTTCATCCTCCCCCTCTCTTGGGGAAAGCAGCATCCTGGGTTCTCTGCACAGCTGACCTCAAACCACTGCAGGTAAACCATGTTTCCTTGTGTTCCTAGTATTAAGTTAATACTGTCACGTCCCCATACCCTGACGAGGTGGTATTGGGAAAGTCCTAGCCTAAAGTTTTCCATCTAAGAACTTCAGGTCAACTTTCTAGGACGAGTCACACATAATCCTTCACTCACAGCTTATGTAGGCCGCAGCCCTTGCATAGCAAGGTGCGAGCGAGGTGCAGGGACTCTTTATTGTTGAGTGCTGACAAAATATGATAACGAGTCCCCGGGCAAAGCCAAAAGCCGGTATGGCTGGGACTTTTCCATCCTTCCTAAGGGTTGAGTCACCCATATTAAATAGCTTGGTTTGTATTTCAGTTACGGAACAAATGACAAATTCGGAGATAATTTGTATTTTTCCTAACTATACAAACCTTAGCTATTTAATCAAACTTGCCCGCCAGCCTTATCCCCCATGAAGTCCTACCTCTAAGCAAAGTGAGCTCACCACGCAGGTGTGTGAGGGGGAGGGGGGTGGGGGCAGCAAGATACCCCTCCCTACCCCCCCCCCCCCCCCAACTAGCGATGAGGTTAGTAAACCCTCGTTAAAATTCTAATGGCTCGTCATTTCAGCTACGCCGAAAGTAATACTCATATTAAGTAGCTAAGGTGTGTATAGTTAGGAAAAACAAATTATCTCCGAATTTGTCATTTCAAAGCTATCTGGCTACCCAGGCGCTGTTATCTCCCTTGCATCATCGTCTTGATACGGTAATGATTAACCTAATGGTTGCAGTCTCGGGGGTCGATACACCAAACTCTCATAAATGATATATCAAACCATAGTCAAAATGATAGACAAGTACACAAAACTTGAAAGGGTGAAATACCTGGAAAGTTCTTACTTCCAATGAATTTTTTTACGAGAAAGCAAATCTTTATGCAACCTAATAAGATATAGTAGTTACTGCTGTAGAATGTTCTCAAATAAAGATTGCTATAAAACATGTTTTATATCAATTAAAAATGTGAGATTAAATATAAAATCGTATTCTTATAAGGATATATAATAAAAATATTTATGACAAAATATGAATAGAATTAAAACGTATCGGCATTTATTTCTTGAATACTTAAGATCAGAAAAAAAAAATGGCATAGCAATAAATTTAAAACACAGGGAAATAAATGAATTTAGAAAAGAAAAGTCGGCAAAATTCCCAGCTGACTTCTAAAGTCTACCAGTCAGTAAAAACAATCATGTTTGCTTTTCCTTACCTCTAATTGAACATTTTAATGAGCTAATCCATTCTCCCTTTCTTTATGTCAATATAATTCGGGAATGAATGCAAATGTAAGATAAAGCCTTTCTTCGCCGTCAATCGATTCATATTGAAACAAAGGGGAGATGATTAATTTCAGGTGGATATTGTTTTGATTTTATAATAGAAGAAATTTCACCAACTTTGATTATTAATGGGCACAATTTTTATTACTTAGATAGAATAATAGACTGTTCTTAAGATATTTTATTTTAATTTTTTATCACTTATCTTGTAGTTTATTTCCTTATTTCCTTTCCTCACTTGCCTATTTTTCCCTGTTGAAGCCCTTGGGCTTGAAACATCCTGCTTTTCCAACTAGAGTTGTAGCTTAACAACAACAACAACAACATATTTCGTACTGAACTTGGTGACTCCTTCCATAGAAAAAATATAATCACGTTTAGAAATTGAGAATAAATATATTTTTATTTCCAGATATTACTGAGACGCACTCAGTTTGAGATGATTTTGTTATCTTCAGAAAATGAGTTTAGTTCAGCCCGAGATACGGCCTGAATCCATCCCTAACCTAACCCATCATAAATGTAATAAAAATCTCTTTTGATTCATAAGTAATGTTTCCAATTTACCTTTCATAAAGATAATTCATTTTTTGTTAGAAGTGAAATATTCTGAATTTATGTAAAATGGAAAAACTGTAAGCTCTCTCGTTTGTGTGACATACCCCTCTTCCTTTTAGTTTGAAAGCATTTTTCCCAAATGTGTTGTGCCCAAAAAAGTTTTCATTTCGAAAGAGAATTTTAATATACCCATTTAAAAGATCAATATCGTTCACCCAGTTTAGAGGAAATGCTTCACTCTCAATTTGAAACATTGACGTTTACCCATCATGAAGAAATTAAAGAGAGAGAGAGAACTTGATATCTGCTCAAATAGATAACTATTACTTGAATGTAACTTTGTTCAGACACAATTTCAGAATAAATGAGGCACTCATACCAGTCTGGAGACTATTTTTAAGTTTCTTATCTAAGAGGGTTTTAGACCGAAAATAAAATTCTTCAAACCAAAGCATGCTGTTTAGTTATAAAAAAAGAGAAAGATAGAAATAATTGCTTTTTAAAGACAAAATGTTTCAATCCTGTCCCCCCGGGGAAAAAAAGAAAGAAAAAAAAAGGTTTCGTAAGTGTTTGCTGAAATAGGCCTTTCTTTTCAGGTCAGGATCAAATAAAAGGGAAAGAAAATCTAAAACAGAGCAATATCTTAAAATAAAAAAACCCTCAATTCTCAAACATATATAATTTTTAATTAAGGAGCCACGTTCAGTATTATCTTTCTTCAAATTATAGATTTAAAGCCTAATTTTCGGACGTGTAATAATTTCATTAATTGATGGGATTCTTTTTTTCTCTCTACTCCATGGAAAGGGTCTATCCAGTCTAAAATAAAAATCATCCACTACTTCAATCTGAAAAATTTTAATTTGTAGTTTACAACTTACGACAAATGTGGAAAATATTAGCGGTGCTCTCAGTGTAGTAGTGAGGGCCCCTTCAAAAGATGAAGATTTTTTTTTTCTTTGTTAAAGTTTTCCAGTTATTTTCCATGTTGTGGTGGTCGATGTAGTGACGTCCCTGACTGGTGAACGGAAGACTGGGGTTAGAGTCCCGCTCAAACTCGTTAGTTTTTTGTTCGCTGTAACCTCACCATCGTTGTGAGCTAAAAACGATTGGGTGTTTGGGGGATCCTATAGGTCTATCTGCTGTGTTATCAGCAGCCATTGCTTAGCCCTCCTTGGTCCTAGCTTGGGTGGAAAGGGGGCTTGGCGCTGATCATATGTACATATGGTCAGTCTCTAGTGAATTGTCCTGCTCAATAGGGCAATGTCACTGTCCCTTGTCCTTACCATTCATGAGCGGCCTTTAAACCTTTAAACCAAAGCTAGCTGAGGATGTGGTACCAATATTAATCTTATTTACATATTTTAAATAATCCTTTGCTTATGTAATCTAGAAACGTTAAAGGAAATTATTTTTTTACATCTTGAAGGAAGTAAACGCTCTCTACAAGTTACATTAAATTTTCAGGAATTAGATAAAAGGAAATTTTTTGTCATTTTCTTCTGGTTGAAGAAGTCAGTTTTTATTCTGGATTAGTTAATGCCGCACTAATGATCGGATTACACTGTAGCGCCTCTCTCTCTCTCTCTCTCTCTCTCTCTCCTCTCTCTCTCTCTCTCTCTCTCTTTCAGGTCAAACCTGTGTCTTCGATGAGACTTATCTATCAAAATATTAACCACACAACGCTAGCAACGTTGATCCATCCTAAATTAAAGTGTGTTTCGTGTATTGATACAGCAGGATCAGAGCATAATTCAAAAGCAACAATTTCTTCTAATTGTCTCTCTACCTACTTGGAAAATAAGTGTGCGACTTGAAATCATCCCGGGTGAACATTACCCAATATGGAAAAAAAAGATCACTAAAACGTAACTGCATTACATAATTATTAAGGTAATTAAGACTGGGAAAGCTAAAGGTCGTAATATCTCTCTCTCTCTCTCTCTCTCCTCTCTCTCTCTCTCTATCTCTCTCTCTCTCTCTCTCTCTATCTCTCTCTCTCTCTCTCTCTCTCTATCTCTCTCTCTCTATCTCTCTCTCTCTCTCTCTCTCTCTCTCTCTCTCTCTCTCTCATCTTCAGTTCCACCTACTTTCTATGTTAATTTCGCACTGAGAAGTGAATCGTAAGAGAAAACAACAACATATTACAGAAACTGATGATAAAAATTCAGGAAAAAGGTAATTAAAGGCTACATCAGTAACATAAACTTTTATGACCTCTTTTCAGCACGTGGTCACGACCCGTTTTCATTATACTGCACATTGCAGAGACGATATTTTTATGACTTCATCTCAATCTATTGAATATTTTGCAATTATTTATTAGAAATATGTTGTCGGTTTTAGATTTCATAAAACGACAAATCAGCATCTGATTACGGCTTTAGAATCCCTGACCCATAATCAGCATTTTATCATCATAATTATGTAATTTTGATTTGTAATAAGTTGTGGAATAGAAATGTATTTATCATATAAAATTTTTAATTAAACCACTACAATGATTATGATGAAAGGCAACAATATATATATATATATATATATATACATGTCTATATATATATATATATATATATCAATTTATAATAGAAATATTCTTAATGAAAGTTGCGGTAAATGAAAATTTCAGCATTAAATAGAATGGTTTGTTCGTATGGAAAGAACGCTTTCAGTTCACATGCAAGGTGAAAAGTTATAAAAAGTTCTTCCGTATTTAGACTTTGGGAGAAATTCTCAGACCAACAAGAGATGAAGAACATTAGTGTAGTAAAAACCAGTGCAATTCACGTTGTCAGCTTTGTGTGGTTAATTTTTTAATAGATAAGTTTCATTGAAGAAACAGGTTTGACCTGAAATATATCTTTCTCTTTCGCATGGAAAAAGAGAGAGAGAGAGAGAGAGAGAGAGAGAGAGGAGAGAGAGAGAGAGAGAGAGAGGCTACAGTTTCCGTGCCTTTTTCCTGGAAGATTACTGCTATTAATTTTGGAATAGGGCAGTCAGGACGGTGGAGGAGCTTCAAAATCATTATAGTTTTCATAATTTTCTCTCTCTCTCTCTCTCTCTCTCTCTCTCTCTCTCTCTCTCTTGGCTACACAAGAAAATATGATTTCATAGTTGGGGAGCAAATATCCAATATAATAATATGAATACTAATCAGTAAGTCAGAATTGCTCTTTGGGAACAACAAAGAGGTCTATTGTTCAAAAACAATGCTCGCTGAGTTTTTAGGACAATTAAAAATTCTGTAGGTGCTCAAATAGAAATCATATTGTTCTTATGAATAATTTTTACTGACGTTCTGATTTGTTATATATAAATCGTTCACGATCTTCCAATATCTATCTAAATGTACTAATGAATAATTAGTCAGTTTCTAGAATGTATACAAGGTTTTACTGATGTCCATTCAAAACTCTTCAATGGAAATTTCACGTAAGACTTTATAGGAGAAAACTAATCATAGCTTTGTTCCGATGCGTTCCTCTACATCTCTCTGCCATGATCATACGGATACAGTGAGCTGATATCTTTGGGATGTAGTGGACTATTGGTAACGTCTGTGTCTGGTGATAGCCGGACTGGGGTTCGAGTCCTGCTAAAACTCTAGTTCCTTTAGAGTCTGTAACCTCACCATCCTTGTGAGCTAAGGATTGGGGGTTTTCGGTAGCCTATAGGTGTACCTGGTGAGTCATCAGAGGCCATTGCCTGGCCTCCCCTGGTCCTAGCTTGGATGGAAAGGGGGTTTGGACGCTGTTCATATGATATATATGGTCAGTCTCTAGGGATATTGTCCTGCTTGCTACGGCAGTGTCACTGTCCCTTGCCTCTGCCAGTCGATGAGCGGCTTTTAAACTGACCGTCACAAACTTAATTGTCGGTTCTCTTGTTGCAAAAAGAAAAAAAATAGAAGACTTTGTTGAAACAGCGATTATCCTGGATGTCTTGGGAGGATGGTACGGTACAAGACAGAATTATCACTGTTGAGACAAGGAAACCACCACGTATATTAACGATAGAGCAAAGGATGTGAAGGAAATAGATTAATGACGGAACAGAGGATGTAGAGGAAATGTCATAACAGAAATTGTTCTCGTGGCACCATTACGTTCCTTGGAAGTTTATACAAAATTATCGCTTAAGATTAGAGACTGGAAAATACGTTTTCTATAAATGTTTCTGTTTCTTTCAAGTCATGCATATCTTAAAAGCGCTCTAGAAATTTTATTAGAAAGTTATTTTGCAATGACATTTTTTTCCCATAGCAAGTACTTCCATAATTTCTAAAATTTATTTCAAGATAGTAATGGTCATATTTTTTTAGAAGTGATTAAACTCAAGTACATACTTCTAGCGAAGTAGACAAGGATAATGAAGAATAAACCTTGAAAGAGTCGACGACCGTTGCTAGTTAAACCATTTCCCTTCACCCAAATGATGGTTTTTTTTTTTTTTTTTTTTTTTTTTGCAAGCGCCCTCACCCACGGTCTTTCTTCTTTCTCCCGGTCTGAACATTTTCATTCTAACCAATATTTCTCCCTCTTTTATTTGTCTGTCTCTTACCCATTGCAATTCAGCCACCAACTCTTTCAAAGGCCCAGTAACCCCTTCCCTCTGTAGACCTTCCCCCCCCCCCCCTACCAGGAATGAAGACACTAATTCCCGTGCAATCTTAGTCCACTCTACCAGCTGCAGCCTTCGACACCCTTTACACAATTAATGACTGTAAATGCCTGGGTGTCGTATTTTCTTTAACCAACTACGTCCTTTTACGAAATGCAAACACAGGGGTTATGGGCTCTTTCAATAATCGTTTATTTGTATTTTTAGGTTTTTACTAGAAGTTAGCTTAGGCCCTAGATTATAAGTACAATGTGACTCAATATATTATAGTGTGATTCCACTGTCATTATACGTTTTACATTGTATGAATGTAAAATATTCAAATAAAGGGATGTAGAATTCTACGCAAACACATACACTGTAGTGTCCCTTAATTTTAAAGATATCTCAATATATTACTTTTATTTTTGAGGTTTTCTCTTTTTTTTTTTTTTCTCCCCACGCTTGTTCCAAACACCGATCCTATTTTCAGGTCACGTTTTCACTTCGCTTTACGCTCGTTTTTCGTCAGTCTTTCCTTCCTCGAATTCTGGTTTTTCCTTCGACGCTGGAATTCGGTGGCTCCTTAAATCACGCAACTCCTTTGTCTCCTCTCCAGCGTTACCTTCAATATCGTCTTTGCAAACATCTAAGCCGGTTATGTAATCTCTTTGGGAACACAGCCCTTCATTTTCTCCTACACTACAAGATTTTTTGAAGTCCTTTCAAGTCGCTTCTCATGTTGTTCTTGTACTCGATGTTTACACTATTATAATTTGTCTACTTCTCCGTTTCTCGTGAACTGATCGGCATGAAACTTTGTAGGTACAGTTGGCTTCACCAATTCCGGTACACTGACTTCTCCTTAGCTTCCCGTGAAGTATACCGGAATTAATTAGGCCAACTGTACATTCTATGGTTCAGTATCTATCGGTCCTCTGAGCTTTTTTTTTTCCAAAATTCTATCTTGCTAATTAGTAATTAATTAAAGATTGAAAAACAATTAAATTTCGTCAACTGTTAATAAGCGTTGGATCAGCGTGAACGTCGGTAAGTAGACTGTAGAAGAGATTGCTTATTGATCACTGAACAGCAAGTCGTGTCCAGACTATTAATTATTCATTTATAAAGTAATTAATCACTTTCGAGGTACTAATTTCAAAAGCCTACTCCTCCCTTAGTACTCTGTCGGTATGTCTGAAACTTGGTATTTGTATGCTAGAGGGGATACCTGCATCAATGCTCTGAGCCTGATTTTTAGTTTTTGTTGATTAGTAATTAATTAAAATCTGTCAACTCTTTGACGTTCACAGAAATGGCAGTGTTTTGGTGTCAAGTAAAGCAAGGATTACAATGTAGCACTAGATTAAATGATTGTTTTATTGATTAGTAATTGATGATTAACTGAAAAAAAAATGGATTTTAAAAGTTGACAGAAATCACTCGTGTTTGGTGTCGAATGAAAGGGAGAGAGACCGAAGAACACATCGGTTTAGTAGACATAATTATTATCGGTGTCATTGTTTAGTAATTAACAATTATTTGATAAGAAGAGTGGATTTGATAAGTTGATGGAAAGCTGTCATGTTTGAGGTCAAATGGATAGTGAGGAAGAGGAGGACATGGATTCGCAATTAACAGAACGTTATTACTGTAACAAAAGTTACAGAATATGCACTGCTTTAGTGATCAAGGAATTCATTAACTGGAATCCATGAACTCAGATACCCGGTGAGCCAGGACGATTCCAGTCATGTTTAATGCAGTTCATTCGAACTTGTGTTTTTAGAATTAGGATTTGGGAGATCTTACCGAGTCAAACAGTTAACATTGATTAATACAATATCAATAAAAAGTGCAGCAATGTAGTCAATGATAATAACATTCATAAAAGTAGTAATAAAGATAGGAAATATAAATGGATCTTAAAATGAAAGGTGTAATTTTAAAACGGTTGTACTGTGGAAGTTAATATTTTGAAAGGGTGATCTGAATGATAAGAAATTGGATAATTGTAAATTTTGGGATTCTTTTTTAAGTAACTTTAGTGTCAGTAGAATGTAAAGGAACCAGTTGATGTTATTACAAGTGAGACTTTAGAGTCATAAAAGTTTGCTGAGCTGTATGTGCAAGATAGATAAAAAAGAGAAAAGAAAGGTGTTAAGCCTCGTTGACGCCGGGCTATTTTAACAGCCGCTGGTGTTAACGATCTACGAACTACCCACTCATTTGTCAAATCACAACGAAATGTTTCAAGCTTGCCACTTGGCAGGATAATCCGGGATAGTAGTAAGTGACGTTGGTATCACAGCTATTATCCACGCTAGGTGACCTCTAGTGGAGAGTAGCAACTCGAGTCAACGCCAAGTTACACAGTTGAGATGTGTCATTACCTTTAACGAACACAAATATGCGAGAAGAGGTATGCTGATGAAATTTCATCGCTTTTGGAAATATGTGAGGGAATATGAATGCCGGTGGGATATACTATTTTAAGCTATAGATTCAAGTTAGTTATAAGTAACAATCGCTAATGAGTGAAATGGGAGTCACGAACGCAATGAACAAATGATGCCAAACGTTTCGAAAGTTGACTGATAAGGACAAAGAGGGTGATGATATCTCGCTAAGAAAGAAATGAGAACAGGTTTAAGACTTGTATTAGGCATTCATGTGTAATTTTGGAAATCAATCGTTTGGGAACAAATCCTTTTATTGCGAGGGAGGCATAATAGAAACGTCCCTGCTTGGCAATTTCCTGAACTGGGGGTTTGAGACTCTTTCAAGGTCGATAGTTTATTGTACTGTCGGCAACCTCACCATCCTTGTGAGCAAAATATGAGGGTGTTTGGAGGAGCCTATAGTTCTAACTATTGAGTCATCAGCAGCCATTGCCTGCCCTCTCTGGTCCTAGCTTGGGCGCTGATCATATGTATATATGGTCAGTCTATAGGGCTTTGTCCTGCTAGCTAGGGCATTTTCAATATTCCTTGTCTCTGCCATTCTTGAGTAGCCTTTTAAACCTTTAAAAAGTCTTTAGTTACATTTACTGGGTCTTTGAAACCACTGTTGGTTCACTTGCATGGACCAAATGTGACGACTGCACTCGTGGCAAACACTGCCGAAGTTGCGTGCCAATACTTATAATTCGCGTAAATGACATTGGCCATTGCTTGTCAGTATGTACACCCAGCAACAAAACCGGTGTCGCCTGGCCAGACCTGACTTGGAGAGATCATGCTCCTCTTGCCCTGAAAGGTGGCCGACGTTAAACAACCAAGACATTGTTAGGATGGTTCGAATGTGAGGAGGAGGGAAATTACCGATATCACTCCAAGAAATGCGATGAAGAGAGAGAACTTTTTTATTCTTTTAAGAAATGTAATCTAATATTTCGAAACTAATTCATCAAAAGATTTTATCACAACTTTTTATTTGAGTTTTCCTATCCTATTTCTATATAAAATTTTCTTGAATAATATTGGAATTGACTATTCATATAAATATTCATAACACGGAAATATCCTTCGTTTGCATTTTATTAAGCAATTCTCCCACCCTCTCTCTCTCTCTCTCTCTCTCTCTCTCTCTCTCTCTCTCTCTCTCTCTCTCTCTCTCTCTCTCTCTCTCCACATAAATACACACTGTGGCCTACGTTTTATATGTAGGAGCTAATAATGTATCATTTCAAATAGCACCTATTGGGTCACCAATCATTGATAAGTGGCCTTTGTTCAAAATTTCAATGGTAATGATGTTTAAAGGTTTAGTTGTGGATTTCAGTGTTTTCCTTTGATTTCGATCATGAGCCACGTAGCTCGGTTGTGGTTGGGGTCAGCTTTTGTCACGGGCTACATGGCTCCGGCTCTGTTAGAGAAAATAGTATTATTTGCTATATCAAGTATATTAGTTTAAGGTTGGAGATTTAAATTGCATCACCAGTTAACATAATCTATATTGTTTCAGAAGTGATTGGTGACAATAAATTATGTGAAATGACATGGAATGAAAGTTCATTGGTGCATTATGATGGTGATGTGGTATATAGGATGTAGGGTAGAAAATATTAAACTATCAACACATTGTTTACTCAAATTATCTGGTTCGACGTCAATAACCTTAGATGTCAGGATGACAAAAAACTCCTAATCAATCAGTCAATCAATCAAATTATCGGGACAATTCGCTCACTTCCGAGCGAACCCTCTTCCCTGGTGACGATTGCTCTATGCTCAAAGGTCCGAGTCTAACTGGCTTCACCCTTCCCAAGGCAAAAAGAAATATTCCCTTAGCATTGAGTATTCGTATTATTACAATTGTATTTGTCGTTCCATGTCCTGATGTCCAACACCTTAAAAGTGTTCCCCCGGTAATCTCTTCAAGGAATCCATTACTCTCGATATTTGTTCAATCAGTCTTTCGCATATTTACCCAACTCATCATAAATGTAATAAAAATCTCATTTGATTCATAAGGAATGCTTCCAATTTACCTTTGATAAAGATAATTTTATATTTTGTTGTAAGTGAAATATTCTGAATTTATGTAAAATGGAAAAGCTATAAGCGCTCTCATTTGTGTGACATACCCCTCTTGCTTTTAGTTTGAAAAGCATTTTTCCCCAAATGTGTTGTGCCAAAAAAAAAATGTTTTCATTTCGGAAGAGAATTTTAATATACCCATTTAAAAGATCAATATCGTTCACCCCAGTTAAGAGGAAATGCTTCACTCTCAATTGAAACATTGAAGTTTACCCATCATGAAGAAATTAAAGAGAGAGAAAACTTGATTTCTGCTCAAATATATAACTATTACTTGAATGTAACTTTGTTTAGACAGTATTTCAGAATATGTGCGGCACTCATACCAGTCTGGAGATTATTTTCAAGTTTCTTATCTAAGAGGGTTTTAGACCGAAAATAAAATTCTTCAAACCAAAGCATGCTGTTAGTTATAAAAAAGATAAAGATAGAAAAAAATGTTTTTTTTTAAAGACAAAAAAATTTCAACTTTATACCTTCCCAAAAAGGTCTCGTGTAGTGTTTGGTGAAATGGTACTTTCTTGTCAGGTCAGGTTCAAATAAAAGTTAAAAAAACTACAACAGAGCAATATTTTGAAAAAAAAAAAACTCAATTTCTTAACATATGATTATAGTATTTTTCAGGAAGGAGCCAAGTTCAGTATGATCTTTCTTCAGATTATAGATTTAAAGCCTAATATTCGCACGTGTAATTTTTTCATTAATTAATGAGATTTTTTTTATTGTTTTTACTTCATGGAAAGGTTCTATCCAGTCTAAAGCAAAAATCATCCTCTACTTCAATCTGATAAATTTTAGTTTGTAGGATTACGACTTACGACAAAATATGGAAAATATTAGCGGTGGTCTCAGTGTAGTAGTGTAAAAGGCCCCTCATTACAGTAAAATGAATATGGAGAAATTTCCGATTCATAAATACATTAGGATATGTTTAGGAAGTACATTCATGTGAGGGCCCCTGCAAAAAAATGATTTTTTCTTATCAGTTTTCCAGTTATTTCCTATGTTGTGGTGGCCGATGTGGTAACGTCCCTGACCGATAAACGCCAGACAGGGGTTCGAGTCCCGCTCAAACTCGTTAGTTTCTTTGGTAGTTGCATCCTCACCATCCTTGTGAGCTAATGATGGGGGGTTTTGGGAGCTTATAGGTCTATCTGCTGAGTTATCAGCAACCATTTCCTAGCCCTCCTACTGTAGGTCCTCCTAGTTTGGGCGCTAATCATATGTATATATTGTCTGTCTATAGGGCATTGTCATAGTCGATTTGGCAATGTCACTGTCCCTTGCCTCTGCCATTCATAAGCGGCCTTTAAACCTAAGCTATTTGAGGATGTGCTTTTAATATTAATCTCCTTTCCATAATTCAATTAATCTTTTGCTTGTGTAATCTATAAACGTTAAATTAATATAATTTTTTACATCGTCAAGGAAGTAAACGCTCTCTACAAGTTACATTAAATTTTCAGGAATTAGATGAAAGGACATTTTTTGTCACTTTCTCTTGGTTGAATAAGTCAATTTTATTTTGGTTTTGTTAATGCCGCACTAATGAACGGATTATACTTCGAGGGGGTTCAATCCCCCCTGAACTAAAGCGTTTCGTGTATTGATGCAACAGAATGAGAGCATAATTCAAAACCAACAATATCATTTATTTTTTTTCTTTCTACTTTGAAAATAAGTGTGCGACTTAAAATCAACTCAGGTGAACATTACCCAATATGGAAATGCAAAAAAAAAAAAAAAAAAAAAAAAACACACAAACGTAACTGCATTGCAAAATTATTAAGATAATTAGGACGGGGAAAGCTAAAGGTCGTAATCTCTCTCTCTCTCTCTCTCTCTCTCTCTCTCTCTCTCTCTCTCTCTCTCTCTCTCTCTCTCTCTCATATCTTTAGTTCCACCTATTTCCTGTTTTTAATTTCGCACTGAGAAGTGAATCGTTAGAGAAAACAACAACATATTACAGAGACTGATGATAAAAATTCAGGAAAAAGGTAATTAAAGGCTGCGTCAGTAACATAAACTTTTATGACCTCTTTTCAGCACATGGTCATGACCCGTTTTTCATTATACTTCACATTGCAGAGACGATATTTTATGACTTCATTTCAATCTACTGAATATTTTTGCAATGATTTATTAGAAATGTGTTGTCAGTTTTAGATTTCATAAAACGACAAATCAGCATCTGATTACAGTTTTAGAATTCCCTGACCCATAATCAGTATTTTGTCATCATAATTATGCAATCTTTGGTTGGTAATACGTTGTGAATAAGAAATATACTTATTATATATAGTTTTTAACTAAACTACTTCAATGATTATGATGAAAATTATAATAGATAACAATATTATATATATATATATATATATATTATATATGTATATATATATATATATATATATATATATATATATCAATTTATAATAGAAATATTCTTGATGAAGGTTGCGGTAACTACAAATTTCAACATTAAATAGAATAGTTCTTTCTCATGGACAGAACTCTCTCAGTTCACTTGATAAGTGAAAAGTCATGAAAAGAAATTCTCAGAGACCAACAAGAGATGAAGGACATTAGTATTGTAAAAACCAGTGCAATTTACGTTGTCAGATTTATGTAGTTAATTTTTTCAATAGATTAGTCTCATCGAAGAAACAGGTTTGACCTGAAATATATCTTTCTCTTTCTCTGTTTATGAGAGAGAGAGAGAGAGAGAGAGAGAGAGAGAGAGAGAGAGAGAGAGAGAGAGAGGGGGGGGGGGCCTACAGTTTCTTTGCCTTTTTCTTGGAAGATTACTGCTATTAATTTTGGAATAGGCCAGTCAGGATGGTGGAGGAGTTTCAAAATTATTATAGTTTTCATAACTCTCTCTCTCTCTCTCTCTCTCTCTCTCTCTCTCTCTCTCTCTCTCTCTCTTGATTGATTGATTGATTGATTGTAAATCGATGGCTACACAACAAAATATGATTTCATAGTTGGGAGCAAATATTGTCCAAAATAATAATAATGAATAATTATCAGTAAGTCACAATTGCTCTTTGGGAACAACAAAGAGGTCTATTGTTCAAAAACAATGCTCGCCGAGTTTTTAGGGACCGACATTCTGATTTGTTGTATATAAATCGTTCACGGTCTTCCAATATCTATCTAAATGTACTAATGAATAATTAGTCAGTTTCTAGAATGTATACAAGGTTTTACTGATGTCCATTCATAGTTCTTCAATGGAAATTTCACGTAAGACTTTATTGGAGAAAACTATAAATCAACTTTGTTCCGATGTTTTAATATGCATCACAATGCAATGATCATACGGACACAGTGACCTGATATCTTTGGGTAGTTGTGGACTATTGGTAACGTCTGTGTCTAGTGATTGCCGGACTGGGGTTCGAGTCCTGCTAAAACTCTAGTTCAATTAGAGTCTGTAACCTCACCATCCTTGTGACCTAAGGATGGAGGGTTTCGGGGAGCCTATAGGTCTACCTGGTGAGTCATCAGCGGCCATTGCCTGGCCTCCCCTGGTCCTAGCTTGAATAGAAGGGGGGTTGGGGCGCTGTTCATATGATATATATGGTCAGTCTCTAGGGCTTTGTCCTGCTTGCTACGGCAATGTCACTGTCTCTTGCCTCTGCCAGTCATCAGTGGCCTTTAAACTGACCATCACAAACTTAATTGTCGGGTCTCTTGTTCCCCCCCCCCCAAAAAAAAAAAAAAGACTTGAAACAGCGATTATCCTGGATTATCGAACTGGATGTCTTGCGAGGATGGTACTGTAGAAGACAGAATTATCACTGTTGAGACAAGGAAACCACCACATATATTAATGATAGAGCAAAGGATGTGAAGGAAATAGATTAATGACGGAACAGAGGATGTAGAGGAAATTGTCATAACAGAAATTGTTCTCGTGGCACCATTACGTTCCTTGAAGTTTATACAAAAATATCGCTTAAGCTTAGAGACTGGAAATTACGTTTTGTATAAATGTTTCTGTTTCTTTCAAGCCATACATATCTTAGAAGAAATTTTATTCGAAAGTTATTTATTTTGCAATGACATTTTTTTTCCATAGCATCTACTTCCATAATTCCTAAAATTTATTGCAAGATAGTATTGGGCATATTTTTTTAGAAGGGATTAAACTCAAGTACATACTCATATAAAGCTAGGGAAGTAGACAAGGTTAATGAAGAATAAACCTTGAAAGAGTAGACGACTGTTGCTAGTTGAACCTTTTCCCTTCGCCGAAATTGTGTTAATATCTATTTTGCAAACCCCGCACCCACGGTCTTTCTTCTTCCTCCCGGTCTGAACATTTTCATTCTAACCAATATTCCTCTCTCTTTTATTTGTCTGTCTCTTACCCATTTCAATTCAGCCACCAAACCCTTCCAAAGGCCCAGTAACCCCTTCCCTCTGTAGACCCTTTACCCCCCCCTCCCCCCCTACCAGGAATGAACACACTAATTCCCATGCAATTTTAGTCCACTCTACCAGCTGCAGCCTTCGACACCCTTCACACAATTAATGACTGTAAATGGCTGGGTGTCGTATTTTCTTTAACCAACTACGTCCTTTTAACGAAAAGTAAACACAGGGATATGGACTTGTTCAATAATCGTTTATCTGTATTTTTATAATTTACTAGATGTTAGCCTAGGCCCTAGATTACAAGTACAATGTAACTCAATATATTGTTACAGTGTGATTCCACTGTCATTATACGCTTTACATTGTATGAATGTAAAATATTCAAATAAAGGGATGTAGAATTCTATGCAAACACATACACTGTATAGTGTCCTTAATTTTAAAGAAATATCTAAATATTTCTTTTATTTTTTGAGCTTTTCTCTTTTATTTCTCCCCACGCTTGTTCCAAGCAGCGATCCTATTTTCAGGTCACGTTTTCACTTCGCTTTACGCTCGCTTTTCGTCAGTCTTTCCTTCCTCGAATTCTGGTTTTTCCTTCGACGCTGGAATTCGCTGGCTCCTTAAATCACGCAACTCCTTTGTCTCCTCTCCAGCGTTACCTTCAATATCGTCTTTGCAAACATCTTAGCCGGTTATGTAATCTCTTTGGGAACGCAGCCCTTTCTTCCCCCCCCCTCTCTCTCTCTCTCTCTCTCTCTCTCTCTCTCTCTCTCTCTCTCTCTCTCTCTCTCTCTCTCTCTCTCTCTCTCTCTTGGCTCCTCATGTTGTTCTTGTACTCGATGTTTACACTATTATATGTTGCCTACTTCTTTGTTTCTCGTGAACCGATCGCCATGAAACTTGGTAGGTACAGTTGGCTTCACTAATTCCGGTACACTGACGTCTCCTTAGCTTCCCGTGAAGTGTACTGGAATTAATGAAGCTAACTGTACATTCTATGGTTCAGTATCTATCGGTCCTCTGAGTTCTATTCCCAAAATTTTATCTCGCTGATTAATAACTAATTAAAGAATGAGAAAACATCGATCCTCTGAGCGATTTTTTTCCCAAAATTCTATCTCACTAATTAGTAATTAGTTAAAGAATGAAAAACAATTAAATTTTGTCAACTGTTAATAAGCGTTGGATCAGCGTGAACGTCGGTATGTAGACTAGAAGAGAATGCTTGTTGATCACTGACAGCAAGTCGTGTCAGACTATTAATTATTCATTTATAAAGTAATTAATCACTTTCGAGGTACTAATTTCAAAATCCTACTCCTCCCTTAGTACTCTGTCGGTCTGTCTGAAACTTGGTATGTGTATGCTAGAAGGATACCTGCATCAATGCTCTGAGCCTGATTTTTAGTTTTTGTTGATTAGTAATTAATTAATAACAGTCAACTCTCGATGTCCACAGAAATGGCAGTGTTTGGTGTCAAGTAAAACAAGGATTACAATGGCCCACTAGATTAAATGAATCTGTTTTATTGATTAGAAATTAATGATTAACTAAAATAAAAAACCAATGGATTTTAAAAGTTGACAGAAATCACTCGTGTTTGGTGTCGAATGAAAGGAGAGAGACCGAAGAACACATTGGTTAAGTATACAGAATTATTATCGGTGTCATTGTTTTGTGATTAACAATTGATTGATAAGAAGAGTGGATTTTCTAAGTTGATGGAAAACCGTCATGTGTGAGGTCAAATGGTTAAGGGAGGGAGAGGAGGACAGGAATTTGCAAATAACAGAACATTATTACCGTCTTTAATTGTTAATTAACCACAAAATTTACAGAATATTCACTGCTGAAGTGATCAAGGAATTCATTAACTGGAATCCATGCACTCAGATACCCGGTGAGCCAGGACGATTCCAATCTTGTTTAGTGCAGTTCATTCGAACTTGTTTTTGAGAATCAGGATTTGGGAGATCTTACTGACTCAAACAGTTTTTCACATTGATTAATACAATATCAATAGAAAGTGTTGCAATAAAGTCCACTATATCAATGATGATAACAGCAATAAAAGTAGTAATAAAGACAGGAAATATAAATGGAGCTTAGAATGAAAGGTGAAGTTTTTAAACTGTTGTGCTGTGGAAGTTAATATTTTGAAAGGGTGATCCGAATGATAAGAAATTGGATAAGTGTAAATTTCGGGATCCTTTTTTAAGCAACTTTTGTGTCAGTAGAATGTAAAGGAACCAGTTGATGTTATTACAAGTGAGATGCTAGAGTCATAAAGTTGCTGAGCTGTATGTGCAAGATAAATAAAAAAAAAAAGAGAAAGAAAGGTGCTAAGCCTCGTTGACGCCGGGCTATTTTAGCCGCCACTAATGTTAACGATCTACGAACTACCCACTCACTTGTCAAATCACAACGAACTGTTTCAAGCTTGCCACTTGGCAGGATAATCCGGGATAGTAGAGAGTGAAGTTGGTATCACAGCTACTATCCACTCTAGGTGACCTCTAGTGGATGGTAGCAGCTCGTGTCAACGGCAAGTTACACAGTTGTTTGAACGCAAATATGCGAGAAGAGGTATGCTGATGAAATTTCATCGCTTTTGGAAATATATGAGGAATATGAATGCCTGTGGGATATACTATTTTAAGCTATAGATTCAAGTTAGTTATAAGTAACAATCGCTAATGAGTGACATGGGAGTCACGAACGCAATGAACAAATGATGCCAAACGTTTCTAAAGTTGACTGATAAGGACAAAGAGGGTGAAGATATCTCGCTAAGAAAGAAATGAGAACTGGTTTAAGACTTAAATGAGGCATTCATTGCTAATTTTGGAAATCAATCGTTGGGAACAAATCCTTTTATTGCGAGGGAGGCCTAATAGAAACGTCCCTGCTTGGCAATTTCCCGAACTGGGGTTTGAGACTCTTTCAAGGTCGATAGTTTATTGTACTGCCGGCAACCTCACCATCCTTGTGAGCAAAATATGAGGGTGTTTGGAGGAGCCTATAGTTCTAACTATTGAGTCATCAGCAGCCATTGCCTGGTCCTCTCTGGTCCTAGCTTGGGCGCTGATCATATGTATATATAGTCAGTCTATAGGGCTTTGTCCTGCTAGCTAGGGCATTTTCAATATTCCTTGCCTCTGCCATTCGTGAGTATCCTTTTAAACCTTTAAAAAGTCTTGAGTTACATTTACTGGGTCTTTGGAAACCACTGTTGGTTCACTGGCATGAACCAAGAGTGACGACTGCACTCGTGGCAAACACTGCCGAAGTTGCGTGCAAATACTTATAATTCTCGTAAGTGACATTGGCCATTGCTTGTCAGTATGTACACCCAGCAACAAATCCGGTGTCGCCTGGCCAGACCTGACTTGGAGAGATCATGCCCCTCTTGCCCTGAAAGGTGGCCGATGTTAAACAACCAAGACATTGTTAGGATGGTTCGAATGTGAGGAGGAGGGAAATTACCGATATCACTCAAAGAAATGCGATGAAGAGAGAGAACTTTTTTATTCTTTTAAGAAATGTAATCTAATATTTCGAAACTAATTCATCAAAAGATTTTATCACAACTTTTTATTTGAGTTTTCCTATCCTATTTCTATATAAAATTTTCTTGAATAATGTTGGAACTGACTATTCATATCAATATTCATAACACGGAAATATCCTTCGTTTGCATTTTATTAAGCAATTCCTCTCTCTCTCTCTCTCTCTCTCTCTCTCTCTCTCTCTCTCTCTCTCTCTCTCTCTCTCTCTCTCTCTCTCCACATAAACACACACTGTGGCCTACGTTTTATATGTAGGGGCTAATAATATATAATTTCAAATAGCACCTATTGGGTCACCAATCATTGATAAGTGGCCTTTGTTCAAAATTTCAATGGTAATGATGTTTAAAGGTTTAGTTGTTGATTTCAGTGTTATCCTTTGATTTCGATCATGAGCCACGTACCTCGGTGTGGTTGGGGTCAGCTTTTGTCACGGGCTACTTGGCTCCGGCATTGTTAGAGAAAATAGTATTATTTGCTATATCAATTATATTAGTTTAAGGTTGGAGATTTGAATTGCATCACCAGTTAACATAATCTATATTGTTTCAGAAGTGATTGGTGACAATAAATTTATGTGAAATGGCATGGAATGAAAGTGCATTGGTGCATTATTATGGTGATGTGGTATATAGGATGTAGTGTAGAAAATATTAAACTATCAACACATTGTTTACTCAAATTATCTGGTTTGGCGTCAATAACCTTAGATGTCAGGATGACAAAAAACTCCTAATCAGTTAATCAATCAAATTATCGGGACAAGTCGCTCACTTCCAAGCGAACCCCCTTCCCTGGTGATGATTGCTCAATGCTCAAAGGTCTGAGTTTAGCTGGCATCACCCTTCCCAAGGCAAAAGGAAATATTTCCTTAGCATTGAGTATTCGTATTATTACGATTTTATTTGTCGTTTCATGTCCTGATGTCCAACACCTTGAAAGTGTTCCCCCGGTAAGCTCTTCAAGGAATCCATTACTCTCGATATTTGTTCAGTCAGTCTTTCGCATATTTACTTCGTTATCTGTAGTTTTGATATAATTTTAAACACCTGGTAATCAAACTGTATGAAATATTCTCATCTTAGTATTTTGTTTTTCATTTACTAAAAAACACTTCTACCAGAAGGATCTTTTCATAACTGTTAGACCTTTAAACCTCAAATTTGGGGAAGGGGGTAGAAGGATATAACCCGGGGGGGGGGGGGGGGGTTAAGGATGGTGGTGGTGATCTTAATGTATGGCTTGACGAGGTTTGCTTATTACCATCTATGAAGTGATGATGATGATGGTAATACCCCTATTGATAACCTTTAATATCAATGATTCCAACTCGCAATGAAAACGGCCATATATCGTTCTAACATTGTTTTTAGGTTGTCACTGAACATCTTTGGAACATGGGATCTTCACCCGAAAGAAATACAAATGCAACACCAACTTGCAAAGTAGTTAGCGGTTTTGTGTGATCCTTGGGAACATCCAAATAATATAAAATATTGGATACTGTTAAAATATATATATATATATATATATATATATATATATATATATATATATATATTTTATATGTATATATATGATATATATATGATATATATATATATATATATATATATATATATATATATATATATATAGAGAGAGAGAGAGAGAGAGAGAGAGAGAGATAGAGAGAGAGAGAGAGAGAGAGAGCGTGTGTGTGTGTAACAAGGATTTTGGATGTCTCAAAGACTTTTTAGTCCATTCGCAGATACTCCATTTGCTCTTTGGTAGATCGATTTAGTTTAAGCATTTGAAGAGTTCTAATGATCTTATCTAACTGATTCTAGAACTCGAGAGAGAGAGAGAGAGAGAGAGAGAGAGAGAGAGAGAGAGAGAGAGAGAGAGAGAGAGAGAGAGAGAGTAGCTGCTAGATTAATGCAAACAAAGAATATATGATTCCCACGTATATTAATTGGAATAGTCAGTTCCCACAATATTTAAGGATGTTCCATATAAAAATGTAATAAGAATTGCAAATATATCGGTGTGATTATATTTTTCGATAACTTTTCTCGAAAACGATTGCATTTCTTAAAAGAATAAGAGATAAGACCTCTCTATCTCTCATATATATATATATATATATATATATATATATATATATATATATATATATATATATATATATATAATATACTATATACTCATATATATATATATATATATATATATTATATTGTGTGTATATATATTACATTGTGTGTGTGTATATATATATATATGTATATATATATATATATATATATATATATATATATATATATATATATATATATATTATATTGTGTGTATATATATTACATTGTGTGTATATATATTACATATATATATGTATATATGTATATATATGTGTATATATATATATATATATATATTTATATATATATATATATATATATATATATATATATATATATATATATATATATATATAATCAATCCTCGCACTTCTTTGACTGATATCGGTAATTACCGTCCTCACATTTGAACCAATCTAACGATGTCTTGGTTGTTTAAACGTCAGGCCACCTTTCAACCTTTCAGGGCAAGAAGTGACTTGATGCTGCACTTACCTTTCAGTACTTGGGCTCTGCCTTAGGGTAATCTGTTACCACAGCCCTCTCGACCATATCAGCTACAGCGAAATCTTTTATCCTTTATACTGGGACCGATTTCAGGACTGTGATCAGGAATTGGGTTATCTGAGCATATAACTCACAGCTCTCATATAAAACAATGTGTATTCACACTAATTGTAGCAACTGGATGTTTGTAACTCTGACAGTAACATTGGTCTGGTTAATCTCCTTTAATAATAAAAATAACAACTCTGACAATCAGAAAGTACAGAAACCTATTCATCAGTCATTTGGTCCCTAATTACCGAACTATTTTGTACAACTGCACTTGTATAATACTGTCATCATCTTACCCATATAACCTACACTAATTGGGATGTTAGGGTGCTTTGTCTTCTGCTCTGCAAATCTACAGGCTCTCAGCATACAGGTGATTCAGCTCTTCATCTTTAAGCTTCAACTTTTCATCTTAAATGTTGTCTTTCAAAATAGCTGTTAATGTCCTCATAATTTATGGTAGCTCTTATCTACTTTGGTTCTACCACCAATGTAGCAGTAACTGCTTTTTGTTTGATCTTCTGTTGGTACTGAATTGGTTTTGATGTACAGTTTGCTAAGTGTCCTTGCTTGTGATATGCAAAGCATCTACCTTTACTCGAGCCAGTATGATTCGGTTTGGCCATCTTGTTGGGCTTGGTTCTCTAGTTAACCCAACTAGGCTTCTTCATTGATCTTTTGTGGTCTACATGCTTCATTATCTCAACATTGTCCTTCAGTATTTATTCCTCGAGGAATGATGTTATATATGTGAACAGGTAATGACAAACTGGTCTTTTTTGAGAAAATATGCCAAATCCCTTAATTCCTTGCTTTATCCAGCCATTTCAATCCTTCGGATGATATATCTTTGTAGACTTGCAGAAAACTGGTATGCAGTCTGACCTTCTTCTAGTGTAGTTTCAAAATTGTTTTCCTTGATGCTTCTTCAGTTATCTGATGTATGTATCTACTGTTAAGCTAGCGTTTCCAAAATCTAAGAGATATTAGAAAATATTAGTGAGGAAATAATACAAATAACGGACAGATAGACTTGTGGAAATCCTTTAGATGTCGAACAAGTAGAGGGAAAAAGACAGTAGAAAATTGGAAAGACATCAATGCCAAACCAGGTTTAAAGTAAAATTATATTAAAAGTGGTAGACTTGTATCGATGTCGTGATGTGCAAAATTAATTAATTCTGAAGTACATAATGTCTTGAAATAAATAATAACTTCATTAAAAATAAAGAATAAAAGAAACACGAAGATGAGATAGTTTACTAAACTTTTAATAAATTGTGAATAATGCCGATAGACCTCAAGGAGCTAAAATTGAAAATCAGTAAACTAAAAGATACTGTTGTGACAATAATTATGAAGATGAAAAATAAGTTACATGTTTATTTTAAACATACGATAAGAGAAATAACCACCTAGTTAGGAGAGGAATCACCCATTAAGGTCAATAAAAGTTATCACAACCTAAACATTTACTGCTACTGAAGCAATGAAAGGCTCCTCGTTAGTGAAAAATTAGATTCAGCAGATCTTGGAATACCAATGAAAAATCTAATCCTTGAGAAATCCATGATGAACTGGAAATAAAGTACTGCTTCAAAGGCAATAGAAAAAAAAAAAACCATTCTGGTGAGGCAATGGAAGAAAGCACTTCTGAGCCTTAAGAGGTATGTCCACTGTACCCTATTAATGAAGTGGGTCTGGGCAGTATCGTTTAGACCCCTAGCTACGTGTCCTTAGAACTTTGCTCTGCCTCCATGCCAGCTCCCTTTCTTTCATATTGCTATCCACCTAATTAACAAATACCGGGGTAGGGGCCGTTCCTCCAGTATCATCTTTAGATATTTATAACTCATCTAATTTGGTTTTCAAATCTATCTGGCTATCCAGCTGCTGTTATCTTTCTCGCAATACCGTCTTGATACGGTACTGAGTAACCTAATGGTTGCAGTCTCGGGGGTCGTTACACCAAACAATCATAAGTAATATATCAAACCATTGTCAAAGTGATAGAAAAATAGAAAAAAAATTAAAGTTTGAAATCCCTGGAAAGTCTTACTTCCAATTATTTTTTTTACGAGAAAGAAAAACTTTATGCGACCTAATAAGATATAGTAGTTACTGCTGTGGAATGTTCTCAAATAAAGACTGCTATAAAACATGTTTTATATCAATTAAAAATGTGAGATTAAATATAAAATCTTATTCTTATAAGGATATATAATGAAAATATTTAGGACAAAATATGAACAGAATTAAAACAGGCATTTATTTCTTGAATACTTAAGATCGGAAAAAAAATATTTTGTCCTAGCAATAAATTTAAAACAGAAAAATAAATTATTTTAGGAAAGAAAAGTTGGCAAAAATCCCTGCTGTCTTCTAAAGTCTACCAATCAGTAAGAACAATCATGTTTGCTTTTCCTTACCTCTAATTGAACATTTTAATTAGCTAATCCATTCTCCCTTTCTTTATGTCAATATAATTCGGGAATGAATGCAAATGTAAGATAAAGCCTTTCTTCGCCGTCAATCGATGGATATTGAAACAAAAGGGGAGATGATTAATTTCAGGTAGATATCAAGTTTTGATTTTATATTAGAAGAAATATCACCAATTTTAATTGATAACAGGCACAATTTTAATGACCTAGATAGAAATGGTTACTGTTCTTAAAGTATTTTATTTTAATTGTTCTTCACTTCTCTTATGGTTTATTTATTTCCTTATTTCCTTTCCTTATTAAATTGGCTATTTTTCCTTGTTGAAGCCCATGTGCCTACAGCATCCTGCTTTTCCAACTAGGGTTGTAGCTTACTTAGTAATGATAATAATAATGATAATAATAATAACTCGAACATATTACGTACTGAACTTGGTGACTCCATCCCTAGAAAAAAAATATAATCATGTTTAAAAATTGAGAACTACCGTATTTTTATTTCCAAATATTACTAAGACGCACTCAGTTATATAGTGAGGATTTTGTTCTCTTTAGAAAATGAGTTAAGTTCTACCCGAGATACAGCCAGCATTGCATCCCTAACCTAACTCATCATAAATGTAATAAAAATCTCTCGTTTGATTCATAAGGAATGTTTCGAATTTATCTTTCATAGAGATAATTCATTTTTTGTTAGAAGTGAAATATTCGAATTTATTTAAACTGAAAAAACTATAAGCGCTCTCATTTGTGTGACGTACCCCTCTTGCTTTTAGTTTGAAAGCATTTTTCCCAAATGTGTTGCGCCAAAAAAAAAAAAAATGTTTTCATTTCGAAAGAGAATTTTGATATACCCATTTAAAAGATCAATATCGTTCACCCAGTTTAGAGGAAATGCTTCACTCTCAATTTGAAACATTGAAGTTTACACAACATGAAGAAATTAAAGAGAGAGGAAACTTGATTTCTGCTCAAATTAATAACTTACTTTAATATAACTTTGTTTAGACACTATTTCAGAATATGTGCGGCACTCATACCAGTGTGGAAATTATTTTTAAGTTTCTCATCGAAGAGGGTTTTAGACCGAAAATAAAATTCTTCAAATCAAAGCATTCTGTTTAGTTATAAAAAAGATAAAGATAGAAAAAAATGGCTTTTTAAAGACAAAAAAATCTTAACTGTATCCCTTCCCAAAAAGGTCTCGTGTAGCGTTTTGTGAAATGGGCCTTTCTTGTCAGGTCAGGTTCAAATAATAGTTAAAAAAAACTCCTAAAACAGAGCAATATTACGAAAAAAAAAACTCAATTTCTTAACATATGATTATAGTATTTTTCAGGAAGGAGCCAAGTTCAGTATGATCTTTCTTCAGAATATAGATTTAAAGTCTAATATTTGTACGTGTAATACTTTCATTAATTAATGGGATTCTTTTTTTCTTTTTACTTCATGGAAAGGGTCTATCCAGTCTAAAACAAAAATCATCCTCTACTTCAATCTGAGAAATTTTAGTTTGTAGGTCACAACTTACGACAAATGTGGAAAATATTAACGGTAGTCCCAGTGTAGTAGTGTAACAGGCCCTCATTGTAGTAAAAGGAATAGGAAGAAATTTCCGATTCATTAATAGATTAGGATATGTTTAGGAACATTCATAGGAGGCCCCCTACAAAAAATGAAGATTTTTTTTTCTTTTTTTATTTATTTATTTTTTTTAATCAAAGTTTTCCAGTTATTTCCTATGTTGTGGTGGCCGATGTGGTAACGTCCCTGACCGATGAATGCCAGACTGGGGTTCGAGGCCCGCTCAAACTCGTTAGTTTCTTTGGTCGCTGCAACCTCACCATCCTTTTGGGGAGTTAGAGTTATCAGCAGCCATTGCCTGGCCCTCCTAGGTCCTAGCTTAGGTGGAAAGGGGTCTTGGGCGCTGATCATATTTCTGTATGGTCAGTCTCTATGGTATTGTCCTGCTCGATGGGGCAATGTCACTGTCCCTTGCCTCTGCCATTCATGAGCGACCTTTAAACCTAAGCTAACTGAGGATGTGCTACCAATATTAATATTATTTTCATAATTCAAATAATCCTTAGCTTATGTAATCTGGGAACGTTAAATGAAAAATCTTTTTTTTTTACATCTTCAAGGAAGTAAACGCTCTCCACAATATACATTAAATTTTCAGGAATTATATGAAACGACATTTTTTGTCACTTTTTCTTGGTTGAATAAGTCTATTTTTTTATTTTATTAATGCTGCTCTAATGATCGAATTATACTTCGAGGTGGTTCAATCCCCCCTGAACTACAGCGTTTCGTGTATTGATGCAACAGAATGAGGGCGTAATTCAAAAGCCATAATATCATTTAATTTTCTCTTTCTACTTTTAAAATAAATGTGTGACTTCAAATCAACCCAGATGAACATTACCCAATATGGAAATACAAAAAAGAAAAAAAATCACTCAAAAGTTACTGCATTGCAAAATAATTATGATAATTGGGACAGGGAAAGCTAAAGTCTCTCTCTCTCTCACACACACACACACACACACACACACACACACACACACACACACACACACACACACACACACATCTTCAGGCCAAACAGCAGTTCCACCTATTTCCATGTTGTTAATTTCTCACAGAGAAGTGAAGCGTAAGAGAAAACAACCAAATACTAATATTACAGAAACTGTAAAAATTCAGAAGGAAGGTAATTAAAGGCTGCGTCAGTAACATGAACTTTTATGACCTCTTTTCAGCACATGGTCACGACCCGTTTTCATTATACTTCACATTGCAGAGACGGTATTTTTATGACTTCATTTCAATCTACTGAATATTTTGGAATGATTTATTAGAAATGTGTTGTCGGTTTTAGATTTCATAAAACGACAGATCAGCATCTGATTACAGTTTTAGAATCCCTGACCCATAATCAGCATTTTATCATCATAGTTATGCAATGTTTGATTGGTAATACTTGTGCAATAGAAATGTATTTATTATATAGTTTTTAATTAAACCACTACATTTATAATATATATATATGTGTATATATATATATATATATATATATATATATATATATATATATATATATATGTATATATATATATATATGTATATATATATATATATATATATATATATATATATATATATATATATATATTATATATATATATATATATATATATATATATATATATATATATATATATATATATATATATATATATATATATATATATATATATATATATATATATATATATATATATATATATATATATATATATATATATATATATATATATATATATATATATATATATATATATATATATATATATATAATTCTAGATGAAGGTTGCAGGACTACAAATTTCAGCATTAAATAGCATACAGTAGTTCCTTCCCATGAAAAGAGCGCTTTCAGATTACTGCTATTAATTGTGGAATAGGGCAGTCAGGACAGTGGAAGAGTTTCAAAATAATTATAGTTTCCATAATTCTCTCTCTCTCTCTCTCTCTCTCTCTCTCTCTCTCTCTCTCTCTCTCTCTCTCTCTCTCTCTCTCTCTCTCTCTTGATTGTAAATCAATGGCTACACAACAAAATATGATTTCATAGTTGGGAGCAAATATTGTCCAAAATAATATGAATAATTATCAGTAAGTCACAATTGCTCTTTGAGAACAACAAAGAGGTCTATTGTTCAAAAACAATGCTCGCCGAGATTTTTGACAATTAAAAATTCTGAAGTGCTCAAATAGAACCACATACGCATCGAGATACATTGTTCTTACGAATAATTTTTACTGACATTCTGATTTGTTGTATATAAATCGTTCACGGTCTTCCAATATCTATCTAAATGTACTAATGAATAATTAGTCATTTTCTAGAATGTATACAAGGTTTTACTGATGTCCATTCATAGTTCTTCAATGGAAATTTCACGTAAGACTTTATAGGAGAAAACTAATAATAGCTTTGTTCCGAGGCGATAGTATATAACATCTCACTGCCATGATCATACGGACACAGTGAGCTGATATCTTTGGGTTGTTGTGGACTACTGGTAACGTCTGTGTCTGGTGATTGCCAGACTGGGGTTCGAGTCCCGCTCAAACTCTAGTTAATTTAGAGTCTGTAACCTCACCATCCATGTGAGCTAAGGATAGGGGGGTTTTCGGTAGCCTATAGGTCTACCTGGTGAGTCATCAGCGACCATTGTCTGGCCTCTCCTGGTCCTAGCTTGGGTGGAAAGTGGGTTGGAGCGCTGTTCATATGATATATGGTCAGTCTCTAGGGCATTGTCCTGCATGCTACGGCAATGTCATTGTCCTTTACCTCTGCCAGTCATGAGCGGCCTTTAAACTGACCATCAGAATTGTTTGGTCTCGTTGCAAAAAAAAAAAAAAAAAAAAAAAAAAAAAAAAAAAATAATAATAATAGAAGACTTTGTTGAAACAGCGATTATCCTTGATTATCAAACTGGATGTCTAGCAAGGAGGGTACTGTACAAGACAGAATTATCACTGTTGAGACAAGGAAACCACCACGTATATTAGTGATAGAGAAAATGGTGTGAAGGAAATAGATTAATGACGGAACAGAGGATGTAGAGGAAATGTCTCAACAGAAATTGTTCTCGTGGCACCATTACGTTCCTTGAAGTTTATACAAAAATATTGCTTAAGCTTAGAGACTGGAAAATACGTTTTGTATAAATGTTTCTGTGTGTTCTTAGAAGCGCTCTAGAAATTTTATTAGAAAGTTATTTTGCAATGACATTTTTTTTCCATAGCAAATACTTCCATAGTTTCTAAAATTTATTTCAAGATAGTAATGTTCGTATTTTTTTTTAGAAGTGATTAAACTCAAGTACATACTTCTAAGGAAGTAGACAAGGTTAATGAAGAATAAACCTTGAAAGAGTAGACGACTGATGCTAGTTAAACCTTTTCCCTTCATCGAAATGGTGTTAATATCTCTTTTGCAAACCCACGCACTCACGGCCTTTCTTCTTCCTCCTGGTCTGAACATTTTCATTCTAACCAACATTTCTCCCTCTTTTATTTTTCTCTCTTACCTATTGCAATTCTGCTACCAAACCCTTCCAAAGGCCCAGTAACCCCTTCCCTTTGTAGACCCTTTCCCCCCCCCCCCCTGCCAGGAATGAACACACTAATTCCCTTGCAATCTTAGTCCACTCTACCAGCTGCAGCCTTCGACACCCTTTACACAATTAATGACTGTAAATGCCTGGGTGTCGTATTTTCTTTAACCAACTACGTCCTTTTAACGAAAAGCAAACACAGGGTTATGGACTCTTTCAATAATAGTTTATCTGTATTTTTAGTTTTTACTAGAAGTTAGCCTAGGCCCTAGATTACAAGTACAATGTGACTCAATATATTGCTAAAATTCCACTGTCGTTATACGCTTTACATTGTATGAATGTAAAATATTCAATTAAAGGGATGTAGAATTCTACGCAAACACATACACTGTATAGTGTCCTTAATTTTAAAGATATCTTAATATACTACTTTTATTTTTGAGCTTTTCTCTTTTTTTTCTCCCCACGCTTGTTCCAAACACCGATCCTATTTTCAGGTCACGTTTTCACTTCGCTTTACGCTCGTTTTTCGTCAGTCTTTCCTTCCTCGAATTCTGGTTTTTCCTTCGACGCTGGAATTCTCTGGCTCCTTAAATCACGCAACCCCTTTGTCTCCTCTCCAACGTTACCTTCAATATCGTCTTTGCAAACATCTAAGCCGGTTATGTAATCTCTTTGGGAACGTAACCCTTCATTTTCTCCTACACTACAAGATGATGATGATGATTTTTTTTTTTCTTTTCTTTTTGAAACTGAAGGCCTGACAAGTCGCTTCTCATGTTGTTCTTGTACTCGATGTTTACACTATTATAATTTGTCTACTCTGTTTCTCGTAAACCGATCGCCATGAAACTTGGTAGGTACAGTTGGCTTCAATAATTCCGGTACACTGACGTCTCCTTAGCTTCCTGTGAAGTGTACCGGCATAAATGAAGCCAACTGTACATTTCCTGGTCAAGTATCTATCTGTCCTCTGAGCGTTTTTTTCCAAAATTCTATCTCACTGATTAGTGTCTAATTAGATAATTAGAAAACATCGATCTTCCGAGCGATTTTTTTCCAAAATTCTATCTCATTAATAATTAGTAATTAATCAAAGAATGAAAAACTATTTAATTTTGTCAACTGTTAATAAGCGTTGGATCAGCGTGAACGTCGGTAAGTAGACTCTAGAAGAGATTGCTTATTGATCACTGAACAGCAAGTCGTGTCAGACTATTAATTATTCATTTATAAAGTAATTAATCACTTTCGAGGTACTAATTTCAAAACCCTTCTCCTCCCTTAATACTCTGTCGATCTGTCTGAAACTTGGTGATGTGTATGCTAGAAGGATACCTGCATCGATGCTCCGAGTCTGATTTTTAGTTTTTGTTGATCAGTAATTAATTAAAAACAGTCAATTCTCGACGTTCACAGAAATGGCAGTTTGGTGTCAAGTAAAACAAGGATTACAATAGCCCACTAGATTAAATGATTGTTTTATTTATTAGTAATTTATGATTAACTAAAAAGAAAATGAATTTTAAAAGTTGACAGAAATCACTCGTGTTCGGTGTCGAATGAAAGGAGAGAGACCGAAGAACATATTGGTTAAGTATACAGAATTATTATCGATGTCGTTGGTTAGTAATTAACAATTAATTGATCAGAAGAGTGGATTTTGGTAGTTGATGGAAAGCCGTCATGTTTGAGGTCAAATGGATAGGGCCGAAGAGGATGGCAGGAATTTACAACTAACAGAACATTATTACCGTCTTTAATTGTTAATTAACCGCAAAATTTACAGAATATTCACTGCTGAAGTGATCAAGGAATTCATTAACTGGAATCCATGCACTTAGATACCCGGTGAGCCAGGACGATTCCAATCATGTTTAATGCAGTTCATTCGAACTTGTTTTGAGAATCAGGATTTGGGAGATCTTACTGAGTCAAACAGTTTTCCACATTGGTTAATACAGTATCAATAAAAAGTGCAGCAATAAAGTCCACTATATCGATGATAATAACATTGATAAAAATAGTAGTAAAGATAGGAAATATAAATAGATCTTAGAATGAAAGGTGTAATTTTTAAAACTCTTGTACTGTGGAAGTTAATATTTTGAAAGGGTGATCTGAATGATAAGAAATTGGATAATTGTAAATTTCGGGATCCTTTTTATAAGTAACTTTTGTGTCAGTAGAATGTAAAGGAACCAGTTGATGTTATTACAAGTGAGATGTTAGTCATAAGGTTGCTGAGCTGTATGTGCAAGATAAATAAAAAAAGAGAAAGAAAGGTGTTAAGCCTCGTTGACGCCGGGCTATTTTAACAGCCTCTGGTGTTAGCGATCTACGAACTACCCACTCACTTGCTAAATCACAACGAAATGTTTCAAGCTTGCCACTTGGCAGGATAATCCTGGATAGTAGTAAGTGACGTTGGTATCACAGCTACTATCCACTCTAGGTGACCTCTAGTGGATAGTAGCTCGTGTCAACGCCAAGTTACCGACTTGCTGGAGAGTTGTCATGACCTTTCTCGAACGCAAATGTGCTAGAAGTGGTATTGAGATGAAATTTCATCGCTTTTGGAAATGTGTGAGGAACATCAATGCTTGTGGGATATAATATTTTAAGTTATAGGTTCAAGTTGGTTATAAATAACAATCGTTAATGAGTGAAATGGGAGTCACAAATGTAATGAAAAAAATTATGCAAAACTTGCATAGTTGACGGATGAGGTGATGCTATCTCGCTAAAAAAGAAATGAGAAGAGGTTTAAGACTTTTACAGGAGGCATTTATTTTAGATTTTGGAAATCAGTCGTTGGGAACAAATCCTTTTATTGCGGGGGAATGCCTAATGGAAACGTCCCCGCTTGGCAATTTCACAGACTGTAGTTCGAGTCCCTTTCAAGCTCGATAGTGTCTTGTATTGTCGGCACCCTCATCCTCTATAGTTTTATCTGCTGAGTCCTCAGCAGCCGTTGCTTGGCCCCCTCTGGTCCTAGCTTTGGGGGAGAGATGGCTTGGGTGCTGATCATATGTATATATGGTCAGCCTATAGGGCTTTGTCTTGCTAGCTAGGGCATTTTTACTGTTCCTTACCTCTGCCATCCATGAGTGGCCTTTAAACCTTTAAAAAGTCTTTAGTTACATTTACTGGGTCTTTGGAAACCACTCTTGGTTCACTTGCATGAACCAAATTTGAGGACTGCACTCGTGGCGAACACTGCCGAAGGTGCGTGTCAATACTTATAATACGCGTAAACGACATTCGGCATTGCATGTCAGTATGTACCAATGCTGGCCATTTTTTGGCTTTGCGGTGCGTAAGTTACTGGGCGGTATTCATAAAGAAAAGGATATGCTTATACTTGCAAAAAATGAAGGAAATCCTTCTATTTGTATTCATAAACATTTCAAGCAAAAGCTTCTACTTTTAGAGCAAAAGCATATCCTTATAATCACATAAAAGTAAATGGTTATACATAAAGAAGACCCTTTACTTCATGTAAAGAGCATATGCTTCGAAAAAGCTGAGTCTGATCAGTAGCAGACTGCAGTTCGAAGAGAAAGGTTGTTCTGTCCGATTCTCAGCACGATGGCAGATTTTGTGGATGTGAGGCATGTTAAACAATACATGCTCCGTTTACCCACACTTGATCGTGATTTCAAGATGTTATTCCGTTTTGAAGAACAAAATGTACAGTGGCTTGCGGACAGATTTTTAGGCACCAGTGAAGAAACTCGGGGAGGCGCCTTGTCATCTTTCCATAGAATGAAGATATGTTTGCGTTACCTCAGTGATCTTGGCTATCAAAAAGGTATCGGTCAAGAACTTGGTGTTAGCCAAGCAACGGTATCACGGACTGTGAATACAGTAGTTGATAGCATAATTGCTCATGCGAATGAATGGATAAAGTTTCCAACTACCAATAGAGAAATAGTAGAGGCAAAACAGTTATGGCAAAGGAAGTATAAATTTTCCGACAGCTATTGGTGTCATAGAGTGTACGCACGTGGGGATACTGAAACCAAAGCTGCATGGAGACGAGTACATTAATCGAAAAGGCAAGTCTACTCTGAATGTTCAAGCCACTTGTGATGCCAAAGAAATGTTCACTAGTGTTGATGTTAGTTGGCCTGGATCCGTGAACGACTCAAGGATATGGTGAAATTCATAAGTGTGTTTACAATTAAGAACTAAAGCTAATGCTGTGCTACTTGGTGATGAAGGATATGGGATAGAGCCATGTCTCATGACTCCATTCGAAATCCTACATCCCCTGCTGAGGTAAAATATAACAAGTTTTTCAAAAAAGAGAGTAATAATTGAACGATGCTTTGGCCAACTGAAACGTCGATTTCCTATCTTACAATACGTTTGTCGCGTGAAGTTGGAACATGTACCGAAAATAATCGTTACCTGTGTCGCAAAAACTTTAGGTGATCCTGACTTCGAGCCAGCTGAAGAGATACCAGAAGAAGATGAAGAAAACCATGACAACAATCGTGATGAACTAGCTCTTCGCCAACAGGGACAGGAAATCAGGAACAACTTGAGCATTGTAATATACAACTTTAATAATTAAAAATAATGTTACAACTTACAAGGCATTTCTTAACCAAAATCGCTATTTATGAAATTAATGAAGTCACATTTTTGAAAAATGAAATTACATTTTCTGTTTAAACTAAAAAAAATTTAACTCAAATAAGTTTTTTCTGTTTAAACTAAAAAAAACTTAACTCAAATAACACTTTTGTTCTGTTTAAACTATAAAAAAAACTTAACTCAGATAACAGTTTTTTCTGTTTAAACTAAAAAAAAACGTAGCTCAAATAACAGTTTTGACTTTAAACTAAAAAAAAAATAACTCAAATAACACCTTTTGATGAAGTATTTTTTTTTACAACATAGAATACGTTTGATTTCCGTCAGAAACAGTTTTTGGTGTTGATTTCTCAGGCTGCTGCATCATTTCCAACTTCTTTTCGTAGTATTGTTGTTGCACTACACGTTTTATACTGCTGCAAAAGTACTAAGCGTTGGAGTTCTTTAGTTGCCATTTTTCTTGTTTCATCTGTTTTATACTTCTCTGTCGCTAATTTCTTCTTTAGCGGCAATGGTTGAACATCAGTGAGACTACTACATGACTGCTCATGAGTTGCTTCGCTGTCGAATTGGTTCATTTCTTCTTTTCTGAGAAGAATCTCCTTCCTGAATACCAATCTGCATGCCTCCTCGAATTTGTCCAATTGTTGGATTCGTGTCACCTTCCATAGCCTTTAGCACACTCTTCTCCCAGTCTAATAATTTGATAGCTTTATTACCTGTTCTTTTCAAATCCGTTTTAAGCTTTAGCCTTGTTTTCATATTGTTTATTTTTTTCAATAAACCTTTGGTGTCCAGCGGCTTTCCAAACGTTGCTTCGTATTTCTTAATAAGATTTTCAATTACTTCATCCTCCTTACGTGTTAGGTTGGGTACTTGTAATTTTTCCAAAATGACAGGAGCAGCGGCAACTTGTTCAGAAATGAACTGCAGTTCGTTATTAGGATTTGTTGCACTTTCATTATCACTTTCGCTACCTGAGTAATGCATTTTCACTAATACGAAAGCCTGCAAAGATCGATAGATTGTTAAGCGCTCACGAAACATGAGTCAACCTTTTACTTCTGCTTGGAGGATATCCTCGCAAGTAAAGGTAATCATTATGAATATGGAAAGAAAGATTTGCTTATACTTCTACATTTTGCTTCAGAGAATTACCTTGTACTTCTACCTTTTGCTTACAAGGATATCCTTCATTTTTTTGAATACCTCCCATTGTATGCCCGAACAGTGCACAATCAGTGCTTCACGCAACGTACCTGTGACGCAGCATTGGGGAACAAAATTAGTGCAAGTGTCAAGGTAGGATTAGATAAGTCGTATCCGTAATATAAAACTTCTGCAGACCTTTTCAGAGGAAATGCATTTACA
>NC_090747.1:80618245-80653245 GCF_036898095.1 Palaemon carinicauda
GTATATATGTGTATATATATATTTATATATATAGAGAGAGAGAGAGAGAGAGAGAGAGAGAGAGAGAGAGAGAGAGAGAGAGAGAGAGAGAGAGAGAGAGAGAGAGAGAGAATATACATAAAGTTTGAGTGTAATAACTAAGCATGGTTGCAAGTATAAGGTATACTGAAGAAATATCTGAAGAAAATTCGAAAAAGTAGTGATTTATTTGCAACAGAAAAGTCGTGGAAGCTCGTGTTATCAAGCAGAGTGAGTTATAAGACGGGGAAGGAGTAACATAAAATGCGAATGGAAGAATGTGTATTAGTTATAGAAAGTAAGGTTATCTGAAGAGTTTTAAAGTCTTATTAAAGTTACCAAAAAAGAAACCGATTATCAAAATACACATGTAATAGGTATAACTATACTGTATGGCGGGATATCGAAATTCGTCCCTCGGTTGAAAAAAAAAATCATATGAAGTCGTATGAAGTTAGCAAGTTTAAAGTTTATTTCGTTATGATTAATTAAAGTTCAAAAAGAAAAATCTACATAAAACTTGGGGACAATGTTAAAAGATATGAAAATTATAAAAGAAATAGTTTTTAAAATGGATGTCACTGGACAGAGATTAAGTAAATAAACAGATTTCAGACCAAAATACATCAAGAAATGTTCACCTGAGAATGATATAGAAAATAGTAACGATAAAAAAGCGATGTCCGTCAGCGGTTTATAAACTTAGTGGCGTCCAAGAATCAAAGAAAGTATCTCTCCCGAAAATCTGACCTCTTGATAGTTTTCAGGTTAATAGGAAAACTCATTTTACGTTTCTCCATTTATTATTTGGCGTTGACACGTGTTTCGAGTGACTCTTTCTTCTTTTTCCCGTGTCTCTTCGTCAGGATTACAATGGTTGAGCGATTACACTTTAATATAAAGGGTGGTGAAATCTCAAGAGCAAAATATTAGGATATTTCGAAATTAATTAAAAAGACAACGTTTAATTATGAAGGGTGAAATTTTAATGTTATGTTGTAAACATTTGTGCAAATGACTGATGTGGACATAGGAAGAGCAGTGTACCAACCGTGTGTCACACGATCGTACATAGAAACGACATTTCATTTTGTGTATATATTATGCTTGTACTTCGCTCTCCCCTCGCACTAAAAAGAACCTGAAATAACATGTATGTTATTCTCACCGTTAACTGTTAACCGGTGCGGTGTCAGTTGAACAGGAGATTTCCTGCTTTCTTGGTTAAAATCCCATCATACATCTTTGATATATGTATATATATATATATATATATATATATATATATATATATATATATATATATATATGTATATATATATGTATATATATATATATATATATATATATATATATATATATATATATATATATATATATATATATATATATATATATATTATGGTGACCGGACAGTTTGATCTTGGACATTTTGTGACTAGGCTTTTTCGCTACCGGACATTTCGATACCACTATTTTCGATTCCACTCCTGGTGGTGTTGCACAGTGACTGCGCTCACCTACAGTCTTGACGATCTTATTGTCACTATCACCAATATAGGTGTGTACGCGGGCTTTACACAACCTCTTTTCGCACTACCAATACTGCTTTGAACCATCCTTATTAGTTTTGTGTTTATCATATATATAGTTTCGATCATCTACTAATTTCTTTCAATTTTCTGTTGAAGCAATTAGACGATGCGTGGGTGATACAATATATATGTATGTGTATATATATATATATATATATATATATATATATATATATATATATATATATATATATATATGTATATGTATATATATATGTATATATATATATATATATATATATATATATATACATATATACATATATATACATATATATCTGCAAATGCAGCAGACGTAGTCGATAGCCGAGCGTTAGTAAGTAGACTAAGAGTGATAGAAAAGAATGACAATAATTACGTTCCGACCAATGTATACTATAAATAGCCGGTCATTGAAAAAAAATTTATTTAAACAACCAATTACAAGAACAGTGGGGTACTTAAACTCCAATATCTTCGTGCGCGCACACACATACTATATATATATATATATATATATATATATATATATATATATATATATATATATATATATATATATGTATGTATACTCGGGCACACTATTCTATCTTATTTCTCTTCCTCTTGTTTTGTTAAAGTATTCATAGTTTCTATAGGATATATTTATTTTAATGTTACTGTATTAAAAAATTTTATTTTTCCTTGACTCCTTTCCTCACTGGGCTATTTTCCCTGTTGGAGCCCCCTAGGCTTATAGCATTCTGCTTTTTCAACTAGAGTGTTAGCTTAGCAATTAATAATAATAATAATAATAATGATAATAATAATACATACATACATACATACATACATACATACATATACCAAGGCACTTCCCCAATTTTTGGGGGTAGCCGACATCAACAAATGAAACAAAAACTAAAAAAGGGACCTCTACTCTCTACGTTCCTCCCAGCCTAACAAGGGACTCAACCGAGTTCAGCTGGTACTGCTAGGGTGCCACAGCCCACCCTCCCCCGTTATCCACCACAGATGAAGCTTCATAATGCTGAATCCCCTACTGCTGCTACCTCCGCGGTCATCTAAGGCATCGGAGGAAGCAGCAGGGCCTACCGGAACTGCGTCACAATCGCTCGCCATTCATTCCTATTTCTAGCACGCTCTCTTGCCTCTCTCACATCTATCCTCCTATCACCCAGAGCTTCCTTCACTCCATCCATCCGCCCAAACCTTGGCCTTCCTCTTGTACTTCTCCTATCAACTCTTGCATTCATCACCTTCTTTAGCAGACAGCCATTTTCCATTCTTTCAACATGGCCAAACCACCTCAACACATTCATATCCACTCTAGCTGCTAACTCATTTCTTACACCCGTTCTCACTCTCACCACTTCGTTCTTAACCCTATCTACTCGAGATACACCAGTCATACTCCTTAGACACTTTATCTCAAACACATTAAATTTCTGTCTCTCCATCACTTTCATTCCCCACAACTCCGATCCATACATCACAGTTGGTACAATCACTTTCCCATGTAGAACTCTCTTTACATTCATGCCCAACCCTATATTTTTTACTACTCCCTTAACTGCCCCCAACACTTTGCACCCTTCATTCACTCTCTGAAGTACATCTGCTTCCACTCCACCATTTGCTGCAACAACAGACCCCAAGTACTTAAACTGATCCACCTCCTCAAGTAACTCTCCATTCAACATGACATTCAACCTTGCACCACCTTCCCTTCTCGTACATCTCATAACCTTACTCTTACCCACATTAACTCTCAACTTCCTTCTCTCAAACACACTTCCAAATTCTGTCACTAATGGGCCCAGCTTCTCTTCTGTGTCTGCAACCAGTACAGTATCATCTGCAAACAACAACTGATTTACCTCCCATTCATGGTCATTCTCGTCTACCAGTTTTAATCCTCGTCCAAGCACTCGAGTATTCACCTCTCTCACCACTCCATCAACATACAAGTTCAACAACCACGGCGACATCACACATCCCTGTCTCAGCCCCACTCTCACCGGAAACCAGTCACTCACTTCATTTCCTATCCTAACACATGCTTTACTACCTTTGTAGAAACTTTTCACTGCTTGCAACAACCTTCCACCAACTCCATGTAACCTCATCACATTCCACATTGCTTCCCTATCAACTCTATCATATGCTTTCTCCAGATCCATAAACGCAACATACACCTCCTTACTTTTTTGCTAAATATTTCTCGCATATCTGCCATACTGTAAAAATCTGATTCATACAACCCCTACCTCTTCTAAAACCACCCTGTACTTCTAAGATTGCATTCTCTGTTTTATCCTTGATCCTATTAATCATTACTCTACCATACACTTTTCCAACTACGCTTAACAAACTAATACCTCTTGAATTACAACACTCATGCACATCTCCCTTACCCTTATATAGTGGTACAATACATGCACAAACCCAATCTACTGGTACCATTGACAACACAAAATACATATTATACAATCTCACCAACCATTCAAGTACAGTCACACCCCCTTCCTTCAACATCTCAGCTCTCACACCATCCATGCCAGACGCTTTTCCTACTCTCGTTTCATCTAGTGTTCTCCTCACTTCATCTATTGCAATCTCTCTCTCATTCTCATCTCCCATCACTGGCACCTCAACACCTGCAGCAGCAATTATATCTGCCTCCCTATTATCCTCAACATTCAGTAAACTTTCAAAATATTCCACCCATCTTTTTCTGGCCTCCTCTCCTTTTACCAATCTTCCATTTCCATCTTTCACTGTCTCTTCAATTCTTGAGCCAGCCTTCCTTACTCTCTTCACTTCTTTCCAAAACTTCTTCTTATTCTCTTCATATAAATGACCCAATTCCTGACCCCACCTCAGGTCAGCTGCCCCCGGTTTTATTAGCTCTTCAACCCTCACTAGCTCCCTTTTACATCCACCTACTCTATTCCCCCACTCTTTTGCTACAACTACTTTTCCTTCCACCAAAAAAATGATCAGACATAACCGTTAGCCATACCCCTAACACATGCACGTCTTTCAATCTTCCAAACATTCTTTTAGTTATCAACACATAATCCATTAATGCCCTTTCTACTACTCTTCCATTTGCCACTCTTACCCATGTATACTTATTTTTATCTTTCTTTTTGAAAAAGTTAGCACTTACTACCATCTCTTGTTCAACACATATCTATCTCACCACTCTCATTTTCACCTGGTACGCCATACTTCCCAATGACATCTTCTACCTCTCCAGCGCCCACTCTAGCATTTAAGTCACCCATGACAACTACATAATTCCTTCTACCCAGTCCTTCTACACACCTAGTTAATTCATTCGAGAACTCATTCCGCTCTTCTTCACTTTTCTCACTACCTGGCCCATACGCACTGACAAACGCCCAACATTCCCTACCCAACCGAACCCTTACCCACATTAACCTAGATGATATCTCCTTCCATTCCACTACTTTACCTGTCATCCATTCACTCAGCAATAAAGTCACACCCTCTCTCGCTCTTCCCCTTTCAATCCCAGACACTCTACCAGACATTTCACCAAACATCACTTCACCCTTTCCTTTTATCTTCGTCTCACACAAGGCCAATACATCAATCCTTCTATTCCTAAACATACTTCCAATTTCATACCTTTTACTCTTTATCGTACTACATCCACGCACATTCAAACACCCCAAAACTAGAGTGCGGGGAGCAATCACTCTCCCCCCCAGCTCCATCTCTTTGTCGATGTCTCACAGGATGTAGATACAGGAGAGGGGGTTCCCAGCCCCCTCGTCCCGTCCCTTTTAGTCTCCTCTTACGACAAGCAGGGATAACGTTGGCGCTATTCTAATTTTTTTTGTGCCCCCGCGGCCACAGTGAATAGTAATAATAATAATAATATCTAGTCCCAAAAAGTCCGGTAGCAAAATGTCCGGTATCAAAATTTTCAGTATCAAACTGTCCTAGAACCATATTTATATATATATATATATATATATATATATATATATATATATATATATATATATATATATATATATATATACATATGTATGTATCTTTACCTTGAACGATAGCACAATTTTTCCTTTCAGCATTTCCTTCGGAACGTTTTCGTCATTAACATTGCATAATTCTGGTGTCTTTTCCTTTGTTCAACCTCTTAATTGCTCTTACTATGTCCTCATCAATCATTTGCACAAATGTTCTCAACATTACACTAAAATTCTACCCTCGTGTATCATTAACCGCTGTCTCTATTTTTAATTTTTTGTAGAATTGAAAAATACAAAGTCAAACAATTCATGTCTGCATTAACCTTAAACAGCATCTTTCCATTTGCATAATTAATGTTTATATAAATTTGTTTATTAGTATTCCTTTTTAAAAGATTTAGTTTTCTTAAAAACTCTCGCTTACGTCCTCCCTTAAATATTTCGTATATGCATTATTTCTCTGTTTCTTATTGCCTAACTTAATAATCTTGTTGTATCCATGAGCAAGATCTTTTCTATTTCATGCAAAACCATGCGTTTTTTGTTATCTTATACTTCAGTTGGCATAATAGATACATACATATAATGCATAAATTGTGCAGACATTGTTTTTTATAGTTTTATGAAATATGTACTGAGAAATAGATTCAGTGAAAATTGGTTCTTCGCCTATTGTTTCTTTTTATAGGGTATAATATAGTTTCCAAAAGTTAATGGAGTCGTCCATATCCTCTGGTCTATTTGTGGTGGAAATTTCGTCAAAATTGGTCAATTTGTTTTGACGTTATCTTTAAAATGGCAAAAAAAAAAGAAAAAAAAATGCAAATCCGGACTTCGGATCCGGATCATCTCCAAAAATTAATGGAGTTGTCCCTCTCCGAAGATCTATCTGTGGTGAAAATTTCGTCAAAATCCGTCCTGTAGTTTTGATGTAATCCTGTCCACAGACAAATTTTATAACCTCCTTGGCGGAGGTAACAATAATAACAACAACAACAACAATAATAATAATAATAATAATAATAATAATAATAATAATAATAATAATAATAATAATAATAATAATAATAATAATAATAATAATAATTAATAAACAATTTTGACGATAAAGGTAAAACATTTTCTTCTAAACTATTTCTAACTGAAGGTATAAATCTTAGAGTAGGAATAGAAATGTAATTATTCAGCAACGTCAGAAACCAAGCAAGCAACAGCCAAGAGAGCTTTGGGTTGTGTGTGTGCAAAGGTAAGAAGTCAAAGGAAAAGGGATGGCGTCCTCTCTGAAAACGACGTAGTCGTACAATATTTAGAGTCACCCTCGAGAACTTTACTTTTTGAGGTGCATCGGTGCGTGAAGGTATCTCCTCTTCATGACGAGGGCTCAGCTATGACGATTTGCCCTCTGCTTTTCTTCTGTATTTATACGTACATTTTGAAAGGGAGAGCCAGGATCCAGAGGAGGATCCTAGGGAGAGCTATGGGAAGATACCTTTCTCTTACAGATTACACAAACAGTGCACAGAGCGTCGTACTTAGGTTTTATCGTTTCCAACCTCTTAACAAAATTTTTATTTTCGGATTGCTTCACGTTTTATATACTTTGTAGCAGCTATTTTTTTCTATTTCAAAATTGTTTGAAAGATAATTTTATACACAAAATTCTTAGCTTTTTATTTTTTTATATATGTTGTTTTAGCCATGTATATACTGTGTGTTACTTTTGAATGTCATTATTTTTTATATGTAATTATTCAGTTTATGATAGAAGTTAATATTCATATTATAGGCTATAAAATTTCTTATCTTTCCCTATCTGTCAGGTAAACACTGCTCTGCAGAGTCGGTGTTTAACTCATCGTAAATATCACTACGCTCGATGTCCAACAGACCAGCCTTGGCTTTGGCACAGACATAATCCAATGATTTCAAAACCATTTGTTTCTCTTGAAATGAATGAAACATTTCTCCTTCCATATCACCATGCAGGGAAAATCTGGCTTCTCTTGTCATTGTTAGAGCTTCCATGGCTTCTCTGATCGATGCAGTTGGAAATATTAACAACGGCTGTGTTCTGTTACGCTGTTGTCTGATCTGTACAGATTATCTATATTGCTTCTCCAATCTTTGCTTCAGGTTGAATGATCTGTATGAAGATTTTTGCATTCCAATGCTTTCAAGGAGTTTGTAGAAGCGTTCGAGAACATCTCGCATGTTGTAAACATGTCCTTTTTATCTATAACTAATATCAGTATCCTGTTTGAGCAGTTCAAATGCAGTAGAGTACATGACTGCCATCTGCGATTCTGCATCTACATTTTCTGTGATTCTTGCTTCGTTCTGCTTTTAGTTTGCAAGATTTGTAATGTAGTGCTTCTAAAGCAAATAAATAATTTTTTAGCAATGCGACATTTCAGATTACAGACTTTCCAAGCGACATCTAGGAATCTTGTCACTCATGGTCTACAAGATTTATCCTGCAAGCAAATTGATTTCCTTAGACTATGCTGTACTACAAGCTGGGGATATGTATAAAATAATTCATAGCTTTTTGCCATAGAATGTCCCAGACCAAAATTTGTTAATGAACTAATCTGGAAGTTTTACATGTTAGATCGACGAACGGAACAGTTATATGGTCATTCGAGGGCTAACAAATAACTCATTATTTGAGACATGATGATGCTACAAACAAGTGTGATGTTATTACAAACAATACTCTTAACAACAAAATTTGTTGGCTATAATGGGAAAGTAGAAGTGCAATATGCTGTTAGATATAATGCTAAAAATATAGTATACATATACCTGTAATTGTGACAGTTTATTACATATCATGTCATCAGTTGATGGAAGCAAAACTCAGCACAAGCATAATCTATTTTTTTGCACAAAAGTTACTTAGTGCAAGATCAGAGCGTTATTTGCTGGGAGCTGAAAAATAAGGGGGCGCAGGTAGTTATCCACTGTTTATAGTGTTTATTTCAGGAATTCTATGAATATTTGGCATCATTTTATAGATGAATAATCTGTGGTAATCACGATGTATCACACTTCTTTAAGTTATGTCAGATTTATGAGTTATGTGCAGTAAAATGTCACAAAAAAAAGTGAAATTTGGGCTAAATTTTCACTCATATTTAGTTTGCATTAAAACAAAATGTTCCATAAAAGTTTTGACGTGTATAGCATGCCATATTTTTCATGTCATTTAGCTACTATTTCTGGCTACTATTAAGGTGAAAATTTACATTTCAACAGTTTTAGAAGTGGGGTGAATTGTGCTCCACCATATTTTCAGATTTCCGTCAATACCACATCCCCGCACACAATGTAGGGTGGTAACCCTTATAAACGGGCACATATGTGTCCGTAAATTGAATCTGGCACATCTGTTCTTTACACAAGATGGGGGTTAAGGAACTCAATATTTAGAACCCTCGTATTAATATGTTCGCTCTACTACCAAGTAATTCTAAGCCTGTCTATGATACTGTGTCCAAAAAAGCATTTTCCAATTATTATTATTATTATTATTATTATTATTATTATTATTATTATTATTATTATTATTATTATTATTATTATTATTAATAATAATTGCTTAACTACAACCCTGGTTGGAAAAGCAGGATGCTATAAGCCCAGGGGCCCCAACAGGGAAAATAGTCCAATGAGGAAAGGAAACTTGGAAAAATAAAATATTTCAAGAACAGTAACAACATTAAAATAGATATTTCCTATATAAACTATAAAGACTAACACAAGAAAGAAAAAAACAAATATAACAGTGTGCCTGAGTGTACCCTCAACCAAGAGAACTCTAACCCAAGATAGTAGAAGACCATAGTACAGAGGCTATGGCTTTGCCCAAGACAAGAGAACAATGGTTTGATTTTGGAGTGTCCTTCTCCTAGAAGAGCTGCTTACCATAGCTAAAGAGTCTCTTCTAACCTTACCTAGTGGAAAGTGGCCACTGAACAATAACAGTGCAGTAGTTAACTCCTTGGGTGAAGAAGAATTGTTTGGTAATCTCGGTGTTGTTAGGTGTATGAGGACAGAAGAGAATCTGTAAAGAATAGGGCAGACTATTCGGTGTATGTGTAGGCAAAGGGAGAGTGAACCGTAACCAGAGAGAGTTGTAGTACTGTCTGGCTAGTCAAAGGACCCCATAACTCTAGCGGTAGTATCTCAGAGCTTAGAAATATAATAAAATAAGTCAACAAAAATGACTTGCGTTTTTGTTTTAATTGTAATTGCATATCATACGGATTTATCACCCCTAAGAAACTAGAGAAAAGAATAACAATGACAGATATCCCATGCTATTGAAATGGAAAGGGGTCGCCAAAGCAGACCAAAGCACAATATCGAGTGACTTCATATCCAGAATTGTTTAGAATACATCGGTAAACATGTGTATCAAGTTTGGTGATTTTATGAAAAAAATGAACAATTTGTTTGCTGTGCTGCTGGACGAATATGTTCGCTAGGCATTTCTGTTACACGATGTTCTGTTTTTAGAAGTTCGAATGACCTACGTTCGTATAAGGTTACCTATTTCATTCTTATATTATTATTATTATTATTATTCTTATTCTTATTATTATTATTATTATTATTATTATTATTATTATTATTACTTGCCAAGCTACAACCCTAGTTGCAAAAGCATGATGCTATAAGCCCAGGTGCTCCAACATGGAAAATAGCCCAGTGAGAAAAGGGAACAATGAAAAATGAAATATTTCAAGAAAAGCAACTGCATTAAAATGAATATCTCCTATAAAAACTTTAACAAAACAAGAGGAAGAGAAATAAGATAGGACAGTGTGCCCGAGTGTACCCTCAACCAAGAGAACAACGCAAGACAGTGGAAGACCTTGGTACAGAGGCTATGGCACTACCCAAGACTAGAGAATAATGGTTTGATTTTGGAGTGTCCTTCTCCTAGAAGAGCTGCTGATCATAGCTAAAGTCTCTCTTCTACTTATTCATTATTATTATCATACTGTAAACCATATCATTTATAAACCCCGTATTTTCCCCGCCTGCATCTATTATTTGGCATATTTTCCTTAATTAGATAATATAACTTTATTTCATCCCATTTTAAAATGGAATGAAAATAGATAGAAAATGCGAGTTCCAAATGAAATATACCAAAAACAAAAATTCATAAACTCTGTCATAGAAAATAATTGCCAACAAACTTTAGATTCGAAAATATTTTTTGGCCATGCAACCCAGTGATCAATTGTTTTATAATTTCATAGTTTATTTAATTCACACCAACCATTTCACAGTATGCTAACATTTTTTGGCCCGAAATTCAGTTAAATGGCAGTAAACATTGAAGTTATTTTAATTCTGTGCCAGTGCTGTGCAATAAAAACATCTCGATGGTGAAGTATAATATTTACTGGTAAAGGTCTGTGGTCTTTATATTATACTTATAAATTTAATCAAGCTTTTTATTAATATAAAAGTCCTGGAATACTTTTGAAAAACTTCCAAATTAAAAAGATAAAAAGTATATAATGTTAAATCATTGGATGTTCAGTGACTCGTAGAGTAGGAGCAATACAGTAGGTCAGATCTCTCTCTCTCTCTCTCTCTCTCTCTCTCTCTCTCTCTCTCTCTCTCTCTCTCTCTATATATATATATATATATATATATATAGATAGATATAGATATGTATATATATACAAACATGCATATATATATATATATATGTATATATATATATATATATATATATATATATATATATATATATATAAATAGATATGTATATATATATATATATATATATATATATATATATATATATATATATATACAAACATGCATATATATATATATATACACACTGCATATACATACATGTAAATCAGAGTATGGCTGCCAGATATATTCTGCATGTAAAACTGAATAGGGAGAACAATGTGGTCAGGTACATCTAAAATTCCGCCTCTTGAGAGCATTGAAGTGGATACTAAAAACTTGCAACTTGATTTGTAAAGAAAGGAATTGTGTCTATGGTATCTGTACAGAATGAAATTTGCCGTCAGTAGCCTTGCAATGCCGTTTTACTAATGCTGGAAGCTTGGATAGATTTAAGGGGAGGAGAACATCACAGCCCTTTTCAGATTAGACTAAATGATGAAGACGATGAGATTTCTCTCAACGAGACAGAGAATTCTGGAAATCAACCATCCACGCGACCCACCCTTGGTCATACTGGAAATATCCATTTGCTCAAAGTCATTCATAAGTAGAAAGTCTCCCATCATAGCTAAATTACTTGACTGAGCTTTTGTATAGATTGCAGAGATGATAGTAATGGTTAAGGTATTGGAAATTTGCGTTAAAAACTAGGAGTAAACCAGGTGACATATGCGGTGAATACAAAAGTGCATTGCCCTCTCCTAAATGTTTTAAGAACCTCTGAACCATTAGTTTAAAAGGGTCATTAGTGGTTCATTTACCTTCCATGTGGCCGCAAAACTGTCATTACCTTTTAGGTTCCTTCTCATAAGAGTGGTTTCTAAATACTTCCAGAACTTTAACATATATAAATTATAGGACTGAATTTAAACGCGCATGTCAGGGTAATTCTCCTTCAATGGTTCTGGAGATTTGGCGAGAGAGCATGGCCTCCTTGGATTAGTGCAGCTTAGCCAATTAGCTTACTATAATTTTTTTTAAGCAGGAAAAAACCTGTAGACAGTATGTTTTTGTTTTAAAGCGACTAGTTTGAGTCCATTTGTAAAATTTCCTTTAGTTTCTCTCATTGTTCGCTTTGCTTACAAGCAGGAATACAATCTGCTGGAATTGTGTATACCGTATTTTTTTTGTAGCCCATGCATATTATTATGTTTATGTTTACCGATAGTGAATCTTAGGAAGATTTCTGTACATCCGCAAAACACCAATTGTATACAAACAAAGCTCATCCGTGAATTAACATGAAGATTAACAAAATGCATAATATGCTCTATAAGTTGTTTTATCAATAATTTTTACTGGAGCAGGAGTATATGGTAGAAACAGTCAATGGGTACTTTGCTGAGTATTAATCCTATGGTACTGCTACGCTTGACATGACTATGCCCCTTTGAATGAACAAGCCATTTTTGCTGTACACGAAGTTAAACTGTACACACACCTTCTAGATAAACAATTCACCTTATTACAAAGGTTATTGTCACAACATTCTTGAAACAATACACTTTTCGGACTGTAAGAAACCAGAGTAGCAGTTGTTTCACTAGAGACGTAATCTGAAAATTAGTGCCATTTTGCAACTACAAATACGACCTTAATAAAACACTTATATGTGCATTATGTAAACTATCTATTTCAGAACCTTATAAATACTGTATGTTGTCTTTTGTTTCTTTATAGAAGTGTTGCTCAATAAGACACTTTTCTGTCCTTATCAACTTCATGTATATATCTGTACAGTTTCAATTGCTTCACATATGTCTTTACTGTACTTTTTTTTTTTTCAATTATGCCAGTATTTTGATATAATTACCTTCAAATGCGAGATTAATGCTACCGATTTCTTGCCTATCAACACACAGACTCTTTTAATGAAAAACCTTATTCCCTTTAGCCTTTACTCTAAATATACTCGCCTCCAATATACTACTAAATTATTTCTCATGCCTCTGCATATCTCTTATCTACTAAAAACTATCAGCAAACCATGGGCTCATATAAAACCCTGTCAAACTTTTTGAATGAAACTTTTCCATCTCTATAACCTGCCTGAGTTATCTTATCTCACCCAATATAATAAACATTTTATAATTTTGTCATTCGTAATGAGTATATAAGTTATGCATTGTTTTTCATTATCTACAAAGTTTATATGCAGATTTCGATAAATATATACCATCTGAAAAAACATACCCTTCTCCTTGTTTATTCCTCTTATTTACTTAAATATTCATGTTTTGCTGTAAATGTTATGTTCGTAATCATTACTGTAAGAACTGTTATCCAGATAAACTACATAGTGCAATAGCCCTGTATTATTACAGTTATTTCTATGGAAAATATGGTTCCTTGCATGTAATTGGCCGGAAAATGTCCGTATTCTGACAATTAGAATTATGTTTAGCCACTCGTTTACACTTATCACATCATCTAGCTTTTAGATACATTTATTCGTTTCACACAACTTTTTTCTCGTCTGTAGCTTCTCTGTTCATGGTGTTAATGATAATTTTCTTCTCCACTCCTTCATCCTTCAAATCTACCACACACAACTACGAAATTCTTACTCCATTAAACAAAAGACTACATTATTTTCTCCTCAGACCGCACCTCGCCATTTGCCTTTTTCATTCTAAGATCCATCTCTTCATTAGGCTTCTCTGGTACATTTACTTCATCCAGCACAAAGGCTATCTTCAGCCTGAATGCTTATTTAAAGTTACTAAGAATTATTCATGATATATCACACGTTTTCCAAACTTATTTCCCAGTTTCCTTTTATTTATTTTTTGTGCAAATCAACACTGAAAGTGTACTATATGAAACAATGGTAAACAGGATTTATCCTCGAATCCGTAGTTTTAGGATGAATGCTACAATGACTACAGATCCTCTAATTTATATATAGATCTTGATACGGATACGTGTTAATTTTTATTATATTTAGGTAGTAGGTTGGCCAGGACACCAGCCAACGGTTGAGATGCTACCGCTAGAGTTATTGGGTCCTTTTGACAAGTCAGACAGTACTACATTGGATGCCTCTCTCTGGTTACGATTCATTTTGTCTTTGCCTACACATACACCGAATAGTCTAGCCTACCTTTAAACATTCTCCTCTTTCATTATACGCCTGACAAATGATTCTTCTTGGCTCAAGGAATTAACTACGGCACAGTAATTGTTCAGTGGCTACTTTCCTCATGGTAAGGATAAAAGAAACCCTTAAGCTATAGTAAGCAGCTCTTCTAGGAGAAGGACACTCCAAAATCAAACCATTGTTCTCTAGTCTTGGGTAGTCCGATAGCCTCTGTACCATAGTCTTCCACTGTCTCTTGCTTGATGGTACACTTGGGCACACTATTTTATCTTATGTTCATCCTCTTGTCTTTTAGAAGTTTGTATTATGAAAGATCTATTTCAATGTTGTTACTGTTCTTAAAATATTTTATTTTAATTATTCATTACTTCTCTTGTAGTTTATTTTTTTGTTTTTTCCCTTACTGGGCTATTTTTTCCCCTATTGGAGCCCTTGGGGTTATAGCATTCTGCTATTCCAACTAGGGTTGTAGCTTAGCTTTCAATAGTAATAATAATGATGATGATGATGATAATAATGATAATAATAGTAATAATAATAATAATGATAACAATATATGTGTGTATTCTGCATATGTATTTAAATTAGTAATTATATAATTACGTATAGTTATAGATGTGCATATATATATATATATATATATATATATATATATATATATATATGTGTGTGTGTGTGTGTGTGTATATATATATATATGTGTGTGTGTGTGTGTGTGTTTGGAATTATATATATATATATATATATATATATATATATATATATATATATATATATGTGTGTGTATATATATATATATATATATATATATATATATATATATATATATATATATATATATATATATATATATGTGTGTGTATATATATATATATTATATATATATATATATATATATATATATATATATATATGTATATATATATATATATGTGTGTGTGTGTTTGTATATTCTACATATGTTATGTATGTATGTATGTATGTATGTATGTATGTATGTATATACAGTATATATATATATATATATATATATATATATATATATATATATATATATATATATATATACTGTATATTGAATGGACATTATTTCATTGTCTCTCAGAATTCGAAGACAGCATCTCTCCGGACAAACAGTGCTCCAAATAGTTTCAGGATAACAGAAAAGCTACAGAGAGAGAGAGAGAGAGAGAGAGAGAGAGAGAGAGAGAGAGAGAGAGAGAGAGAGAGAGAGAGAGGTTGAAAAATTCTGTGAAAGATTATACTTCCAAGAAAATAAAATGTAAGTCAGTTCGTATTAAGGAGAATAAAATAAAAATGATTGAGGATTCGAGTAAAATTAACGAAGTTTTTCCTCGTGTTCCCTCTCCTCGTGATACAGTTCTCTTCATCAGAAGGAGAATCTTATCATTACTCGCCTCGTTGGCTCTGCTTCGAGATAATCAGGTTCCCGAAGATTCAACGTCCGAAAAGGCACGCAGGACATACATAATACTTTCTCCCATTAGACAACGCTGGAAAGTCAGCCGACTCGTTTACTCCACTCTTCTTACACTAAGGCGTACATTCATACATGCATACGCACTCTTGTATTTTCTCAGTTCTATTCGTTGTCTTATGTACGGCTAACTTTCTTTATTATAAGTAGTGGCAAAGCGAAAATGAGAGAGCTGAGTTTGAGTAATAGGACTAATGAGCTTGCTTGGGAAGCGTGTGATTTTAAACATATGTTTAAATTGCTTGAAGATTCGAAAGACTTTGTTGCGTAATTTTAGACAGGAAAGATTAACTTGACACGCAGCCATATATATATATATATATATATATATATATATATATATATATATATATATATATATATATATATATATATATATATCATTACCATCATCATGCTTATTGACGCCAAGGGCCTCGGTTAGATTTCACCAGCCGTCTCTGTCTTGGGCTTTTAAGGCCCGGTCACACCGCCCGAACGTTGCTGGAGCGTCCTTGGAGCGGTGAAAAAAAATTCATCACCGCTCGTAACCGTTCACCACCGTTAAACATAAGTTGTCCCCCGTTAAAGCAACAGCGTATACGCTCTGGTTCCGCTCCCACACCTTTATACCAACACCAAACCAAAGTTCATCGCCGCCGTGGCTCACTGCTTCAGCGCCCGACACCGTTCCAACCCCGTGTCCGCTCGTAAAACGCTTATAAGCCCTCCACCAACGTTTTTGCAACGTTTAATCGCCGCCCGGGCAACGCTAGCGAAGCAGCGGTGGTGCAGCGTTCAAGAAATCGGCGTTGACCTAGCGGACCCAAGCGTCCACGAACTTGCGTCTAGCGGTGCCAAACTTTGATTGGGCGTTGGTGGAGCGGGGGTGAACTTTGCCGGGGCGGAAAATTTTCCCCTTCTCACCGCTCGCAATATTTTGTGTAGCTCAAAACTTTCGGAGCGGTAGGATGGCCCCTCGAGAAACATCAGCGGTGGCCAAGCGTATATACGAAGTATCGAATTAAAGGCCCGGTCACACAGCTGCTTTAACGGGGGCCAACTTATGTTTAGCGGTGGTGAACGGTTACGATCGGTGATGAATTTTTTTCACCACTCCGGGGACGCTCCAGCAACGGTCGGGTTGTGTGACCGGGCCTTTAATTCGATACTTCTCCATTCATCATCTCATACTTGGTGCTTCATAGTCCTCAGCCATGTAGGCCTGGGTCTTCCAACTCTTCTAGTGCCTTGTGGAGCACTGCTGAACGTTTCGTGAACTAATCTCTCTTGGGGAGTGCGAAGAGCATGCCCAACCCATCGCCATCTACCCTTTGTCATGGTCTCATCCACATATAGCACTCGAGTAATCTCTCTTATAGTTTCATTTCTAATATTATCCTGCCACTAACTCAAAGTATCCTTCTGAGGGTTTTTTTCAAATCTAAAAAATCTATTGTAAAGTGTTTCATTGTCATACCATGACTCATGTGGATATAGTATCACCGATCTGACTCGAGTGATATATAATCTGATTTTTATGTGTAATTTCAGGCGATTTGATTTCCAAATTTTGCTTAACATAGCCATTGTCTAATTTGCTTTTTTTAATCTCTCACTATACTCGAATTCTGAAGACCCTGTAGTGGAGATCATAGTTCCTTAATACTTATATGATTCTACCTCATTAATCCTTTCTTCTTCTAATGATATTTCATCTTCCATTGCATACTCCGTTCCCATCATCTGTCTTTCTTCTATTTATGCTATGCCCAACCTCATGTGATATTTCATGCATTCTGGTAAGCAAGCGTTGCAAATCCTGTGGTGTTCTGCTAACAAGGACAGCATCATCAGCATACTCGAGGTGTGCTAAATTCTTATCACCAATTCAGTCCAATCCTTCACCATCTGTGACTGTTCAACGCATTACAAAATCCATGAGAAGGATAAACAACATAGGTGACAACACATTCCCTTGGAGTACTCTGCTCTACACTGAAAATTCATTTGATAAGACTCCATTAACATTAACTTTGCACTTGCTATGCTCATGAACAGACTTAATCAAATGTACATATTTAAGAGGAATTCCATAATATTGCAAGACTCTCCACTAAATCGGGTTTTTTCATAGTCCACAAATTCCATCAAAAAGGGATTTCTATATTCTACGCATTGTTGTACATGTCTCAAAATGGAAATTTGGTCAGTGCAACTTCTACCTTTTCTAAATCCTGCTGATTCATCTCTTAGATTTTCATCAATCTTTCTCTCTAGTCTCTTTAGAATAAGCATACTATATATTTTCATAACAATTGACGTAAGTATTATGCCTCTGTAATTATTGCAATTATTCAGATCACTTTTTTTTTTCCACCAACACTCCTAACTCCCATGCATCAGGTTTTACCTCTTCATGCCACTTTCTACAAAATATTCTTGTAAGTAGTCTGGGAATCACTTCATCTTCGGCCTGTATCATCTCGGCAGTTATTCCATCGTATCCCAGGGCTCTCCATCTCTTTAGTTTTTTTTTAAAGATAGCTTCCACTTGAAACGCACTGAATTTATTTATGGGAACATCAAGGTCTTGATCAGCTTCAGGTATATCAATCAAATTATTCCCTTCATATCTAATATTCATAACCTCACTAAAGTGTTCCATCCAAAGTTGTCTTTCTTCATCTTCTGTTGCTGTAACAGAGCCATCTCTTTTTTTTTGATGGTTATATGCATCATCTTCTTTGCCCCAGTTCGGGTGGTGTGACCGGGCCTTTAATTCGATACTTCTCCATTCATCATCTCATACTTCGTGTTTCATAGTCCTCAGCCATGTAGGCCTGGGTCTTCCAACTCTTCTAGTGCCTTGTGGAGCACTGCTGAACGTTTCTTGAACTAATCTCTCTTGGGGAGTGCGAAGAGCATGCCCAACCCAGCCCCACCCATCGCCATCTACCCCTTGTCATGGTCTCATCCACATATGGCACTCGAGTAATCAATCTTATAGTTTCATTTCTAATCCTATCCTGCCACTAACTCAAAGTATCCTTCTGAGGGTTTTTTTCAAATCTAAAAAATCTATTGTAAAGTGTTTCATTGTCATACCATGACTCATGTCGATATAGTATCACCGATCTGACTCATGTGATATATAATCTGATTTTTATGTGTAATTTAAAGGCGATTTGATTTCCAAATTTCACTTACCATAGACATTGTCTAATTTGCTTTTTTTAAATTTCTCACTATACTCGAATTCTGAGGACCCTGTAGTGGAGATCATAGTTCCTTAATACTTATATGATTCTACCTCATTAATCCTTTCTTCTTCTAATGATATTTCATCTTCCATTGCATACTCCGTTCCCATCATCTCTGTCTTTCTTCTATTTATCCTATGCCCAACCTCATGTGATATTTCATGCATCCTGGTAAGCAAGTGTTGCAAATCCTGTGGTGTTCTGCTAACAAGGACAGCATCATCAGCATACTCGAGGTGTGCTAAATTCTTATCACCAATTCAGTCCAATCCTTCACCATCTGTGACTGTTCAACGCATTACAAAATCCATGAGAAGGATAAACAACATAGGTGACAACACATTCCCTTGGAGTACTCTGCTCTACACTGGAAATTCATTTGATAAGACTCCATTAACATTAACGTTGCACTTGCTATGCTCATGAACAGACTTAATCAAATGTACATATTTAAGAGGAATTCCATAATATCGCAAGACTCTCCACTAAATCGGGCTTTTTCATAGTCCACAAATTCCATCAAAAAGGGATTTCTATATTCTACGCATTGTTGTACATGTCTCAAAATGGAAATTTGGTCAGTGCAACTTCTACCTTTTCTAAATCCTGCTGATTCATCTCTTAGCTTTTCATCAATCTTTCTCTCTAGTCTCTTTAGAATAAGCATACTATATATTTTCATAACAATTGACGTAAGTATTATGCCTCTGTAATTATTGCAATTATTCAGATCACTTTTTTTTTTCCACCAACACTCCTAACTCCCATGCATCAGGTTTTGCCTCTTCATGCCACTTTCTACAAAATATTCTTGTAAGTAGTCTGGGAATCACTTCATCTTCGGCCTGTATCATCTCGGCAGTTATTCCATCGTATCCCAGGGCTCTCCATCTCTTTAGTTTTTTTTTTTTAGGATAGCTTCCACTTGAAACGCACTGAATTTATTTATGGGAACATCAAGGTCTTGATCAGCTTCAGGTTTATCAATCAAATTATTCCCTTCATATCTAATATTCATAACCTCACTAAAGTGTTCCATCCAACGTTGTCTTTCTTCATCTTCTGTTGCTGTAACAGAGCCATCTCTTTTTTTGATGGTTATATGCATCATCTTCTTTGCCCCAGTTCGGGTGGTGTGACCGGGCCTTTAATTCGATACTTCTCCATTCATCATCTCATACTTCGTGTTTCATAGTCCTCAGCCATGTAGGCCTGGGTCTTCCAACTCTTCTAGTGCCTTGTGGAGCACTGCTGAACGTTTCTTGAACTAATCTCTCTTGGGGAGTGCGAAGAGCATGCCCAACACAGCCCAACCCATCGCCATCTACCCCTTGTCATGGTCTCATCCACATATGGCACTCGAGTAATCAATCTTATAGTTTCATTTCTAATCCTATCCTGCCACTAACTCAAAGTATCCTTCTGAGGGTTTTTTTCAAATCTAAAAAATCTATTGTAAAGTGTTTCATTGTCATACCATGACTCATGTCGATATAGTATCACCGATCTGACTCATGTGATATATAATCTGATTTTTATGTGTAATTTAAAGGCGATTTGATTTCCAAATTTTACTTACCATAGACATTGTCTAATTTGCTTTTTTTTAATTTCTCACTATACTCGAATTCTGAGGACCCTGTATTGGAGATCATAGTTCCTTAATACTTATATGATTCTACCTCATTAATCCTTTCTTCTTCTAATGATATTTCATCTTCCATTGCATACTCCGATCCCATCATCTCTGTCTTTCTTCTATTTATCATGAGCCCAACCTCGTGGGATATTTCATGCATTCTGGTAAGCAAGCGTTGCAAATCCTGTGGTGTTCTGCTAACAAGAACAGCATCATCAGCATACTGGAGGTGTGCTAAATTCTTATCACCAATCCAGTCCAATCCTTCACCTTCTGTGACTGTTGAACTCATTACAAAATCCATGAGAAGAATAAACAACATAGGTGACAACACATTCCCTTGGAGTACTCTGCTCTACACTGGAAATTCATTTGATAAGACTCCATTAACATAAACTTTGCACTTGCTATGCTCGTGAACAGACTTAATCAAATGTACATATTTAAGAGGAATTCCATAATATCGCAAGACTCTCCACTAAATCGGGCTTTTTCATAGTCCACAAATTCCATCAAAAGGGGATTTCTATATTCTACGCATTGTTGTACATGTCTCAAAATGGAAATTTGGTCAGTGCAACTTCTACCTTTTCTAAATCCTGCTGATTCATCTCTTAGCTTTTCATCAATCTTTCTCTCTAGTCTCTTTAGAATAAGCATACTATATATTTTCATAACAATTGACGTAAGTATTATGCCTCTGTAATTATTGCAATTATTCAGATTACTTTTTTTTTTTTCCACCAACACTCCTAACTCCCATGCATCAGGCTTTGCCTCTTCATGCCACTTTCTACAAAATATTCTTGTAAGTAGTCTGGGAATCACTTCATCTTCGGCCTGTATCATCTCGGCAGTTGTTCCATCGTATCCCAGGGCTCTCCATCTCTTTAGTTTTTTTTTTTAGGATAGCTTCCACTTGAAACGCACTGAATCTATTTATGGGAACATCAAGGTCTTGATCAGCTTCAGGTATGTCAATCAAATTATTCCCTTCATATCTAATATTCATAACCTCACTAAAGTGTTCCATCCAACGTTGTCTTTCTTCATCTTCTGTTGCTGTAACAGAGCCATCTCTTTTTTTGATGGGTATATGCATCTTCTTCTTTGCCCCAGTCGAGATTTCATCAATAATTCTATGAGCAATTCTTACACCGTAGCCACTTGCTGAATTCATAGCTTTGTCAGCCTCATCTGCTTTACTGTATTAATATTCTCTCCAGTCATTCCTGGCTTTTCTTTTGACCTCACTATCAATACTGGAATACTTAGCATGCTCTTCCTTGTAATTTACACTACTTCCTGGAAAACTCTCAAAAATCAATTTCTGTCTTTGTCACCTTTTTATAGTTTCCCAAGTATCATTCGATATCCATGGCTTTCTCCTTGTAAATGCGTGTCCCAAGACTTCTCTCCCAACTGACTGATATATGTTCTTAACATTACACCATTCTTCATTAATTACCTGTTCGTCTCTTAAAGTCTCTAAGACTGCAATTCGATTCCTACATTCAATTGCAAATGTTTCTCTGTGCTCTTCCAAAAGCTTAGTTGTATTAAACCTAGGTATTCTATCCATATATATATATATATATATATATATATATATATATATATATATATATATATATACATATATGTAATTATATATATATATATATATATATATATATATATATATATATATATATATATATATATATATATATAGAGAGAGAGAGAGAGAGAGAGAGAGAGAGAGAGAGAGAGAGAGAGAGAGAGAGAGAGAGAGAGAGAGCTAGCCACGTAGTTCTTTATTATATGGAGGAGATATACAACAATGGCAAAAAATACAGCTGTTTCATGTCCATTGTCATACAAAGGTATGAAAAGTTAATAATTGATTTGGGAATAGGCCAGTCAGGGGAAACAACAGGATCTAATCTCTCTTTGAAACAGGTAAGGTCCAAACTCACCTATTTTATTAGAAGGGCTGACCCTGATATTATGCCACTGGGTCATGCCCTTAGGTAAGTTGTTTCTTCCTCAAACTTTTTCCAGTACATGACCCTTGAAGGTTAAGAGACTTACACCAGATGGGAATCTACAAGATCGTTCTTTAAACATTACTTGCGTCAATTAGGAGAGATTAAACACTGTGATTAAACCAGCTTCTTAGTGTTGTGCATGAACTCTTATGGACTGTATAGTTGGGACTTTTCCAGTCTACATAGTGCAAATGAAATAATATCCTTATTTGCAGTGTGTGTGTTAAACTATAATGAAGAGTCAAAGGTGATATTCTCCTCTTATTATATGAAATGCCATCATATTACTCTATTACATAATTTTGGGGTTGAAAACTGTTTTCTACACATATTCAATGTACATATTGTTGCACCAATTATTATTATTATTATTATTATTATTATTATTATTACTATCCAAGCTACAACCCTAGTTGGAAAAGCAAGATGCTATAAGCCCAGGGGCTCCAACAGGGAAAAATAGCTCAGTGAGGAAAGGAAATAAGGAAATAAATAAATGAAGAGAACAAATTAACAATAAATCATTCTAAAATAAGAAACAACGTCAAAACAGACATGTCATATAATAAACTATCAACAACATCAAAAACAAATATGTCATAAATAAACTATAAAAAGACACTGTCTGCCTGGTCAACAAAAAAGCATTTGCTCCAACTTTGAACTTTTGAAGTTCTACTGATTCAACCACCCGATTAGGAAGATCATTCCACATTTTGTTCACAGTTGGAATAAAACTTCTAGAGTACTGCGTAGTATTGAGCCTCGTGATGGAGAAGGCCTGGCTATTAGAATTAACTGCCTGCCTAGTATTACGAACAGGATAGAATTGTCCAGGGAGATCTGAATGTAAAGGATGGTCAGAGTTGTGAAAAATCTTATGCAACATACATAATGAACTAATTGAACGACGGTGCCAGAGATTAATATCTAGATCAGGAATAAGAAATTTAATAGACCGTAAGTTTCTGTCCAACAAATTAAGATGAGAATCAGCAGCTGAAGACCAGACAGGAGAACAATACTCAAAACAAGGTAGAATGAAAGAATTAAAACACTTCTTCAGAATAGATTGATCACCGAAAATCTTGAAAGACTTTCTCAATAAGCCTATTTTTTGTGAAATTGAAGAAGACACAGACCTTATATGTTTCTCAAAAGTAAATTTACTGTCGAGAATCACACCTAAAATTTTGAAAGAGTCATACATATTTAAAGAAACATTATCAATACTGAGATCCGGATGTTGAGGAACCACCGTCCTTGACCTACTTACAATCATACTTTGAGTTTTGTTAGGATTCAACTTCATACCCCATAATTTGCACCATGCACTAATTCTAGCTAAATCTCTATTAAGGGATTCACCAACCCTAGATCTACATTCAGGGGATGGAATTGATGCAAAGAGAGTAGCATCATCTGCATATGCAACAAGCTTGTTTTCTAGGCCAAACCACATGTCATGTGTATATAGTATGAAAAGTAATGGGCCAAGAACACTACCCTGTGGAACACCAGATATCACATTCCTATAATCACTATGGTGCCCATCAACAACAACTCTTTGAGATCTATTACTTAAAAAATCAATAATAATGCTAAGAAACGACCCACCCACTCCCAACTGTTTCAGTTTGAAAACAAGGGCCTCATGATTAACACGGTCAAAGGCAGCACTAAAATCAAGGCCAATCATACGAACTTCCCGACCACAATCAAGGGATTTCTGTACAGCATTGGAGATTGTAAGCAGGGCATCACATGCTCCAAGGTCTTTACGAAAACCAAATTGCAAACTAGGGAGTAGATGATTACCTTCAGCAAACCTATTTAGACGTTTTGCCAGAAGACGTTCAAAAACTTTAGATAATATGGGAGTTATGGAAATTGGGCGGTAATCAGTGGGACTTGAGCTACCACAAACACATTTACATAGAGGAGTAACATTACCAATCCTCCTATTGATACATTAATGAATTTTTGGAAATGACAAAAGATTATTGTTCATTTTGCATTTCCTTTATATGGACCTACTGTACCAAAATAAAATAAAGCAGTGTACCTCCATTTTTAACCCTTCCATTTTACTGACTTCGGTCTGGTAGATCACTTTGAACAAAGATTTTATACACAGTGAGTGGGGCTGTGCAGATAATTCATTTGTTCATACTCAATTTACAAAAAAACTCGCTTATGCTATTCATTGCCTAGTGCTGTCGTCCCAACTGCTATGTGGAGGTGTGGACACCTATTCTGACTCACTATTTATATGGTACAGTTAGAATCAAAAGAACGCCGACACTCAAGGGAAATCTTTCGTCAGATGTCATGACAAAACGGACAAGGAGTTGCTGTTCTTACAACTTCTACGAAATGGGAGGAGCATTCTCAAACCTTAGCGAATCAGACAGTAAAGGGCCGTCTTTTTTAGCAAAAGTATACAAATGTTACAAATCGAGTTGCCATATTTCAATTCTGTATAATCATTTGACGTCTCAACTTGTCAATACAAATACAAAACACTCACACACACACACACATATATATATATATATATATATATATATATATATATATATATATATATATATATATATATATATATATATATATATATATATATATATACTACAGTGGAACCTCTACATACGAATTTAATCCGTTCCAGAACCAACTTCGGATGTAGAAAATGTTCGGATGTCGAAACGAATTTTCCCATAAGAATACATTGAAATAGGATTAATCCGTGGTTGAGCCCAAAAACCTATGATAACTTCTTAATAAACTACTACACATAATTTTCCCACGAGAGTAATGAACACTAAATTAGATAATAGACATGTAAATAAGAAGAATAGACATGTAAATAAGAAGAATTAGCAAAAAAATGATAAATAAGAAACGGGTTTTTAGCGTCACTTTACCTTAGAAACTCCAGCGCAGGTGTTGTTAGTCTTGCTACGCAGAGAGGAGATGGACGGGCGGCGAGGAGGTAGAGAGGTTAACTACGATAAACGTACACTACCGTAACTTATTCTAACTTATACTAAGTGAACTTTAACATAACTTAGCTTATTTTTTTTTATTTTTGTATTTTATATAGTTTTTTACATTTTCTTTTTTTCTTTTTGATGATTATGTAATTTTAATCACTTTCACTCTCTACACTTAAAATTGACTGAATTTATTTCGCTTGACTTTTCCGTTTTCTTTGTTTCACTTCCGCTTCACTCCTTGCCGTTTTCTTCGAATCACTTACATCCTCTTCATCACGAGTTCGCTTCGCAGTTTTTTTGAAGAAATTATCGATAGATAATTGCTTGGTACGGCTTTTCAGAATGTTTCGAAAGTGAGTTAGGCAAACATCATCGAATTGAGAAATTACACGACAAACCTGCAATTTCTTTGGATGGTATTTGTCGATGAAGTCGACCACGTCTTGATATTTTCCTAACACCTCTTTTATATGTGCCGAACCTAACACATGTTCTACCTCCTCGCTCCCTTCCTCGTCATCACTCATGTGCTCCGACATAGCATGGAGTTCCTTGAGCTCATCCGTGGTAAGTTCGTCGGGATGTTCGGCGACGAGTTCCGTAACGTCATCTGCGTCAACCTCCAGACCCATGGACTTGCCAAGGGAGACGATTTCCTCTACGGCTTCCGCTGCACCGACCACGGGATCAGGTTCGGGGTCAAAACCCTCGAAATCTCGGGGAGAAACTGCATCAGGCCACAGCTTCTTCCAGGCAGAATTGAGGGTCCGTCGAGTTAATCCCACCCAAGCCTGAGCTATGATCTTCAAGCAGTGCACGATGTTGAAGTGGCCCCTCCAAAATTCACGCAAAGTTAAGTTGGTGCTTTGCGTGACATTAAAGCACTGCTTAAATAAGTGCTTGGTGTACAGCTTCTTAAAATTAGAGATGACTTGCTGGTCCATGGGCTGGAGGATAGAGGTGGTATTCGGTGGAAGATACAGCACCTTTATGAACTTGAATTCATCGAAGATATCATCTTCAAGTCCGGGGGGGTGAGCGGGTGCATTGTCAAGGCATAGCAGGCACTTTAAAGGCAATTTCTGTTCATGAAGATACTTCTTCACAGAAGGGCCAAAAACTTGGTTAACCCATTGCACAAAGAATTGCCTAGTGACCCAGGCCTTCGAGTTGGATCGCCAGAAAACATGAAGCTGATCCTTATCGACGTTGTGTGCTTTAAGGGCCCTAGGGTTCTCTGAATGGTAAACCAGTAAGGGCTTGACTTTAAAGTCCCCGCTAGCGTTGGCACATAGGGCAAGAGTCAACCGATCCTTCATTGGCTTATGCCCAGGCAATTTCTTCTCTTCGGCAGTGATGTAGGTTCGACTCGGCATCTTCTTCCAAAACAGCCCGGTTTCATCACAATTAAACACCTGCTGCTCTACGTAGCCTTCTTCCTGCACGATCTTTTCGAAGTTCTTGACAAAGTCAGCTGCAGCCTTTGTGTCCGCACTATCAGCCTCTCCGTGGCGAACAACTGAATGAATCCCGGACCGTTAATTAAATTTCTCGAACCAGCCACGAGATGCCTTGAAATCATCTGAGGAAGGCTCGGTTGAACTCACCCCAGCATCACCCCCAGAGCTCTCCTCCTTCAAGTCCGTAAAGATGGCGTGCGCCTTCTCGCAGATGACGGCTCCGGTGATGGTGTCGCTAACGATCTCTCTGTCCTTAATCCACACTAGTAGAAGTCGTTCCATCTCTTCTATGATAGGGGTACGGCGTTTGGAAATTATGGTGATCCCCTCAGAAGGTTTCACTGCTTTAATAGCTTCCTTCTGTTTAAGGATTGTCGAGATCGTCGACATATTACGGCCATACTGTTTAGCAAGTTCACTCATGCGGATGCCATGCTCATGTTTTTCAATAATTTCCTGCTTAATTTCTAAAGAAAGCATTTCCTTCTTCCTTTTCTCACCACTACCACTACCACTGGCAAAACTAAGCCTTTTAGGACCCATACTTTACGTAAATTACCGTTAAAGGATGCACGTAAAAAATCACGATTAAAACAGAGTTAATAGCAGAACACACAGTGCACAACCGCAAGAAGCCGACGAGAACAGAGGACTGACCCAAGCCCCGCTAATTGAGCGTCCCTCCGAGGTTGATGTGCTGCCTTCTATCGGCGGAAATAGAAAATACTTCAGGCGCTATGAGCACCGACTACGCGTACGAGTATTGTTTACTTCGGGTGTCGAAAAAAACATTCGGGTGTAGAGTCGGAACGTGTTTGAATTGTACTTCGCGTGTCGAAAAATTCGGATACAACCGGTACGACGAAAATTGCTTACTTCGTGTGTCGAAATAAAATTCGGGTGTAGAGTCAAAAATTTGCTCGAATTTTACTTCGGATGTTGGAAAATTCGGATGTAGATACGTTCGAATGTAGAGGTTCCACTGTATTATTTTTCAATTGCTACTTATTTCGTAAGAGGAACCAAGTAGACACTTTCCAGGGAAGAGGGGGGGGGTTCTCCTTCAACCCCCCTGGCCCGGCCATTCCGACACTGAGCAAATAGGAAAGTCATTTCTGTTTTAGGGGTTGTGGAGACAGGCTGCTTGTAGACTCATGGTGCAGCCTGTAAGATATTGTATCATTCCCTGAGATTTATTTGATAACCGTCAATGTTCTAGTAAATTTGGCTAATCTAATTCATTATTAGTTGATTTGTAAAAGATAGCAGCAGTAGAATAAGATAGCTGCTGTTGATGGAAGGTCTATAAGTAACGAAATTCAAGTATTAACTTTGCATAATAGATAATCAATGATGGATATAATAGATACTGATGACGGCAAGGCACCATGAATACAATCAGAATTTATTATTTCGTATTGAAAATAACTTATATTGAGGTAGATGAGGACGCTATCACATTCTGGCAAAGGGTTTAAAAAATTTGTTTTATTGACAAATCATAGTCTCAGAACGACATAATTTTCAGAAATTTTGTCATGAAACTATGATATACCTATTTTCCCAAAATGAATTCTCCTATAATTTTTCCTGAAAATATACACGAATAGATGGAATAAGCACGAAATGATTCCCCATTCTAATACCCTGATTGTAAGTTATCAATGATTATATAATTGCTAGTAGCATTATCTTGACAAATTAAACAGCTTCGAGATCAAACCAACTCTTATCAATTTCATGCACAAAGGTCTTATAATCTTGATTCAAATAGGCTTAGCTTTGTATGATAAAGTCCTTATTTACAGTGATCAAGTGCCCGAATTAGCCCAGCTATGGGGTGCTTGATGTAGGTCTCTTGACCGGGTAAATTACGCAAGGTAGATGGGCGCTTAACAGGCGAAAAATGCATTACTACCCGTGAAGCTCTAGCTCGGGTTGTTCGAGCAAAAGCTATCCATACCAACTCCTCAGCCTATCAGGGTATTAGTTAAACCACAATTTCTACAGCTGGTGCCGTGAGTAGGGGAAAGGAAAAACCAAATATTAAAATATCTTTGAAATAAGAGTTTGATTGTCCTTTTAATCACTAACTTATACAGCTGAGGAGCGATACTCATGGATTCCTAAATATTTTCTCTCATTCTTTAGATTTTATTTCCTGAGCTTCTTCCTCTATCCCCTGATTCACTATTTAATATTTGTGTTTCTTTCTATCTTTATTTATTCATTTATTTATTAAATATTATCTTTAAAATGAATGCCCTTCTACCTCGGTGCTCGTCTTAGGGCGTCAACTTTGGTTCTTAGCTCCTCACTGTGCCTCCATAAAAGAAATCTCTCCCAAGCGGCAGCAGAAACACCTTCACTTGACCATTCCAACTTGGAACTATTTGATATTTGTGTGACACCAAGACAAGATATTCATTAGCTGGATTCCGGAATAAGGCATTTGGAGATCTGTATTTCATTTTCCTCTATCTTAGTTTTTACAATCTCCATCGAAGTAAAAAAAATGCATTGTGAAGCATGCTTCCATGAATAAGTGGTGCCCCTCAGATATTTTTTATACAATATATATCCCATTCCTCTATCATTATTCCAATTAACGAAAATGTCTTAGTCGATTTTAAAGCAACTGGTTAAATTTTCCTACAGAGCATTTAAGGTATATAGAGGAGTATAAAATATAATGATCAAACTATATGCAGCCGGACAAATGTTGGTATACGGATCCTTAAGGGAGCAAATCATCCAAACGCCCAAAAGCAATTATAGTTATTTTCCCCCAAAATCACCCATTATTTGGATAAGCATTTGATTCTAACAAAATAATCCCGTTATTTATATCCTGTAATAACTATCTCCAATTTTGCCATTTGTTTTCGATAATTATCAAGTGAATAAAGCACTTAGGATAAAGATTGAATTAGCAATGTAGTAAAGATTTTATTATATATGTTTAACATTTTTGTTCAAATGGCAATGCTAATCCTTCAAGGCCAAGATAGCAGACGGTGATATGACAAAGCTCAACAATGGGAATGTAAAATAAATGATGAATAAAGGGAAAGTGGCTTATAGTCTAAAGACTGAAACGGCGCATACCCCTGAATCTGAATAATTTGGGAAATATTTTACAATTAAGTATCCTCACGTATTACGAAATGTTACATTCAATGAATATCTATAAACTCTAAGTAGTTTTTAGCAGTCAATCTATCATCTGAAAAATAACGATAAGCTTTTGGGAGCATAATACAATCATTTCTATTGGAAACATTGCATAATAATGACAAACAATATTTTGATATGCATAAATGTCTAAAAAGGAGTTTATGTGCTGTTACATTACTTCATTAATTGGAGTAAGCCCAAACCATTTGATCTCTCTCTCTCTCTCTCTCTCTCTCTCTCTCTCTCTCTCTCTCTCTCTCTCTCTCTCTGAACGTCCTTTATGTGGGTATAACTCATGTATGGTGTTTTTATTAATATTTTTTAACATAGAAACATAATTGAAATTACTTTTTTTCGCTCGTCGGTAACTTTAACAAGACTAATGTTAGAATAATCAAATATAGCTGTTAACGGAAGGAATTGTTTAGTTACGACACTTCAATATTTTCTACATGATTTTGTGGGTTCATAATATATATATATATATATATATATATATATATATATATATATATATATATATATATATATATATATATATATATATATATATATATTATATATATATATATATATACTGTATATATGTGTATATATACTCTATATATATATGTGTATATATATTTACAGTATATATACATATAAATATATATATATATGTATATATATAATATATATATATATATATATATATATATATATATATATATATATATATATATATATATATATATATATATATATATATATAATGTGTGTGTGTGTGTGTGGTTGCGTATTCAGTATTTGTAGTGGATATTTGAGACGTCAAATGATAACTAAGGATGAAATATGGCAACTCGATTTGTAACATTTCAATGCTTGCGCTAACAATGACAGCCGTTTACTGTCTTTGATTCACCAAGGTTGGAGAATGCTCCGCCCATTTCGTAGCAGTAGTAAGAGGAGCAACTCGTTGTCTGTTTTGTCACGGGAACACTAGAGACATCTGACGAAAGATTTCCCTTGAGTGTCGGCGTTCTTTTGATTCTAACTGTACCTTTCTCCTTATATAATTAATGAGTGTTCTAAGAAATCAAATGGGTTAAAATCTCCAACTGGCCACAACTGAGAATGTTAATTCCCTGGTACAATTCCATCAGGACGACATGGCTCAAGCCCAAAAATATGGATTTTGACACAGGAAAAGTCTACTTTTGGGCGAGATAGCCATCCTGATGGACCAAGCCGTTACTTTGCCTTCCCTCCCAATTCTCAGTGTGAGGCCTCGCAGCGATGGCTGCTACTGGAATGGAGAACCAACGAACATATTCGAGACAAGGTTAACTCTATTAGGAGAAGGATACCCATAGCATGGTTTAAACACGTCTCTGTTTCATACACGATATCTCTCGGGATATATCACTCCAGGGGATAGAACCCTGTGATATCTTTACAGGTAATATTTCTTTGGTATATCACTCACAGAAATGTCCCAAATAGAAAGCTGTCTTTTGAGGAACTTCCATCAGGACGACATGGCTCTAGCTCAAATATATGTGTGTGTATATATATATATATATATATATATATATATATATATATATATATATATATATATATATATGCATATTTATTTATTTATATGTATATATGTATATATATATATATTTTTTTTTCTGGAACGCTCAAGGGAGAGTAGAAGTCATGCTTTGTAGTTAGGAAAGGGTGGTGTGGGGGGGGGGGGTTGTTTGCTAAAACTGTATCCGTGCGTGTGTGTGCATATCTATCTAAATATTTAACTTTAATTTTTGTGGCTCGGATACACAAGTAAGAAATATTAGAAATAACATTCATTTGTTCCCCACCCGAGGATGCCCCTATTATGGGTAATTTTTACATAATATTGAAATACATTACAGTAAATAAAAGCATAATAAAAAACAATAAAACGTTACAGTTGCCTGATCTGTTGGCTACTGCCTTATATTAATATTTTCTACAAAATAAGCTAACTCAACCAATTATTCCATGATTTCTTGTGTCACTTAGCCAAGGGTAGGGTCCCTTTCCCCCTACTCCTCCTGGGGCTAAAATTAATAAGGATAACTAAAGATTCAATGAAACTATGTTTTGTGAGGTTTTAGCTTGGCTAGAGCTATTTGTAAACTGTCTCAGTTGCCTTTTTTCTCTGTCCATACAGGTTTTATCAAGTTGTTTGACTTCCAAATTTGTGTTCAATCTCTTCGGCAAATACTTTTTCGAAAATTTTGTTCGGTCACCAAATTGATCGAATTTTGTGGCATTCAATCTTAGAGATATTACTTTAATCCAATGTTTTTGCGAGTGTACAATTTCGTAGGAAAATAAAGAGAAAATATGGAGCCATATTAAAAAATTGGACAATCTACTGTGAAACCCAATTCATTGCTCACATCTAACAGCTTTTATCGTTTGTCTCGCTGCATTTTTAGTAAACAGCCTCATTTATTAAAATTTGGTTCATTTTACCTGCGTTGGTCATCTTAAAATTACTGCTTAGATTCATGAACATTATAATTTAGGCAATTTACATATTTTATCACGAAATATCATAATACTTTGTGAACGAAAAGATACATTATTTTAAATTGCATGTTTTGTCTGTTGTTTCCATGAATAATGACAGAATCGTAAATGTTAGCGAGACATTTTTTAATGATATTGTAAAGAAAAAAAAAAACCTACGTTATTATGTGTGAAACACATGTCTCTCAGTTGACTATGTTCTGCTTATAATTTCCAAGATTAATATAAGTTTATTTTTTTTAAACAGATTTTCATCAACTTTGTAGTTAACAATTGCTACAATTTAACAGTATTTATCATCCGAGCTATATCCTTCCCTTGAAAAAAGTGCAATAAATTTCAGATAAGCTTTTATAGACTTATTTTGCCCCTACATTCCTTTAAACAATAACATTTTATTAATTCCTCTTCTTATATTTTCGAGAATTTTGAAGATTAATGACAATTCCTCATCTAGTCACACTTTGAAAGAAGCAGAGCACGACTGGTTTTTAATAACGCATCAGAGACAGGACCTTCTTGGAAACAGACCTGTTTTCTCGCAGTTGTTGGGTCAAGTTAAGGGACCCGAGTCATTTTCAATTGCTTTTACGGAATTAGAGAATAACTGCTCCCTAACGTCACAACTTGAAGGGAAATAACTTTTTACTGTATTACAGAATAAAACAGAAATTCTTCTAAGGTTTCTGTAGAAATTTCACCCGGTACATTAATGATGGTACCAGATTCAGACACTGTGTGAAATTTGATAGTTCTTGCTGCGCCCAACGAAGAAGAAATTTCATAACCTATTAGACGCACTTGGTAATTTTCCCTTTCCATGGCCTGGCCAAGAGGCTTTAGTTGCTGAAAGCATTGCATCTATTCTCTCACCTTCGTTCCATCATTTCATGAAATATTTTATTTTGTCTTCTTACTGGATGCTATATTAGCATATCAGGAACACAGGGAATGTGCAGGGTACATTGCTTATATTTTGAAAGGGCACAAACAACTTCCAGTTTGTTGATTTAATTGTATCGACTAATTTTGCTGAGGACTATGCAACGTGAAGTAGCAGATGATGAATGGAGAAGTATTGATTTAAAAACTCAAGATGGAGACGATTGGCGAAATCTTACCGAGGCTCTTTGCGCCAATAGGCGTAGGAGGAGATGAGGATGAGGATGATGACGATCATGATGAATTTTGCATTGAACTCTTAGGTTGTTTCAGTCCATCTGACCTGGGTTGCAAAGATCATCTGAAATTTTATCGTTATTAGAAATTATAAAGAGTAGACTTAAAAGAAAAACAATGTAGAAATCTGAAGAGACTGACAATGACCAGAGACACGGATACATTAGTTCACTGTTGCACTGAAAGGCTTGGATATCAGACAGTAGTTGTTTATTTATGGAAGTTTTCCAGTAGATTTAAAACAGATTTGCAGGGTGGCAACACCACCTCCCGCACTTGCACCATGCACGTTTAATGAAGACTTACGTTTGACCTTCAGAATGTCAAGTTAAATTAATGCATGAAATTTATTTCGGAAATTTGCCATGCTTACATTAATACATTCCTGTAATGCGCTAGTTAACATTCATTTGAGACACCTGCTTTCCCCTCGAATCTGTATATTTTTCATTTTAAAAAATTACAAGTTTATCATATTCTAAATGCATGTAAACGCCAGAAGTGGTATAGCTCAAGGGAGAAAATGGTAAAGTTTCTTAATTCCACTTCTCGCCATCATATTGCACGGTGAAATTAGTTCCACATTGAATATTTGCAGGCAATCGTTTTTGTCAAGTCAGGGTTCATGCTGCTGTTAACACTCATCTGAATTACTGGCTATTTCTTCAGGATGTAAAGTTTAGAAACAATAGCCGGTAAAATAGCAATTGATTGTTCAGGTAGAGGCAGATGGTAAAATGGGGACATATCCTCATTTACCTATTCGGACTAATCTTAAAACCGTCTATTTTCTAATGACA
>NC_090747.1:80658245-80718245 GCF_036898095.1 Palaemon carinicauda
GGTCAACGTGTGTTATTTCGGTCCATTAATCCACCGTTAATTAGAATGTGGCAGAATGGGACATAAAGCTTGGTATTAGTCGAAATTTACATCTGAAATTTTTCCCAGCTGATTTTTCTGTTTTTAATCATTATTATGAGCGAGCCTCTAGATTTACACATGCTTGTCATTAACTATTTATCATTCATATTTTTTGTTAGCTATTTATCATTCATATATTTTATTATTTATTTTGATTAAGATTGTCTTGGAAAATAGAACCATTAATTCTCATTGGTGCAATTCATCTATTTCTTCGCCTAAATTTAAAGTGTGGGTTTTTTGTTTATGCTCTTTAGTTACGTCAGTGTAGTGGCTTCTTTACAGCCGTTCTTTTGAATAGCCCTCATTTAATTGTTTAATTTTGATATTAAAATCAGTTTAAGTGGTTTTGTTTACTTTATTTGGATGATTTAAACATAACGGGAGTTGTGGATGTCATTGTCGAGTTCTTACAAAATGCTAGGAAGTGACATTGATTTTTTTTTCTATTGTAGATGTTGAACAGTTGTGGTGATGTATATTTTCATGTGATACTATCCTAGTATTATGAATGAGAATGGAGGTAGCCTAATGGTAATATGTTTTAACATCGGGCTGATTGCCGAGAATGTGAAATTTTGTGTGTATATATATATTGTACCAACCGTGTTTCACACAATTGTACATAATTCCTCTTTTATATATTATGTTTGTATCTTCGCTCTTCCCTCGCACTAAAACGAACATGAAAATTCAAGTCTGGTTTTTCCTCTGTGATTTTGTCTGTCTTGTGAACTTGTCATGTCCTGTTGCCTTGAGGTTTTGTATATAAGGAGAGTGTTCCACAACAATATAACTCAGTCGTTTCCAATCTGCCTTTGATTTCACAACTCCTCTCTCGGCCCGTCACATTGGTGACCCCGGAAGTCGACTCGCTTCCACCGCCTTCCACCCCCACCCCCTCGCCCCTCCATCGTTGGTACTATGACGGACTCTACGGCAGTTGGCGCTACGGCCTCTCCATTCAAACTTTCATCGTTTGCCAGCGGAGAGGCGTTTGCTTGGTTTCAGCGCGCAGAAGTCCAGTTTCGTATCAGGGGCGTGACTCGCTCAACCACCAAAGCGGATTATGTTCTCGCGGCGATACCCGAGGACACCTTCCCAGAAATATCCGACTGGCTTTGTGAACAAGGAGACACCCCAATAGCGTATGACGACCTCAAATCATACCTTCTGCAACAGTACTCGCCGTCGCCAGCCGCCCGTATAGCAAAGCTTTTTCAGCTCTCGCAACAACCGTTGGGGGACCAAAGGGCTTCGCTTGCCCTCAGGGAAATGACCAGTATCGCTCGCCTTCAACCTGCCGCAGACGGCTCTCCTCGTGAGGTGAACCTACTCCGTGCCCTTTGGATACGCCGTTTACCTGAACCTGTGCGCGCTGCCATACCCGATGTCGATAGTTTACCCATAAAGGACTTGATGACCAAAGCCGACGCCCTTATGGACAGCCACTTCAAGACCTCCATCAACGCCTCCACCCCTGACGACGAGGATGCCTATTCAACGTACACCGAAGCTAACATGAATGCCGTAGGACATACACGCCTACCCCGTGACGTGCCGAAGCGGCGACAAAGCCGCCCACCACCCACCAATCGCTCGCGCCCCAACGAACGACTTCTACAGCCACTTACTACCTCCCATCCACCGCAGTTTTGCTACTACCACTTCAGATTCGGGGCAACCGCGAAGAAATGTGCCAAAGATTGTCAGTGGCCAAAAAACGTGTAAGTAGGCCATCGCTTGTGGCGGTGGCCTCCCATGTTTCTAATCTTTTCTTTTTACAGGATGCAGGAACGGGCTTGCGATTTTTGGTAGACACGGGTGCTTGTCGTTCTCTTTTGCCAAGGAAACTCTTCAAGGCACAACGTAGTCTGTCTACCTCTGCCGACGTCCGCTTGGTAGCTGCCAACGGATCTGCGATACCCACCTACGGTTACGAGAGCCTCACATTATCGTTCGGAAACGGTAAATTAAATTGGAAGTTTCTAGTTGCTGACGTCACAATGCCAATTCTCGGTGCGGATTTCCTCTCTCATTTCCACCTTCTGGTCGATGTCGCCCACCGACGATTGGTCAACGCGGACTCATACTTGTCGACACCTCTTCAACCCGCCCCTCTAACCTCGCTCTCCACATCAGCGCACCCACGGATGCCTACGCCCATCTCCTCACGTCGTACCCGGAAGTTTTCCGTCCAGAACTTCGCCAAACGCCCACGGTTCCTGCTAAGCACGGTATTTATCACCATATCAAGACGACGGGACCCCCAGTCTTCGCAAAATTCAGACATCTGGCACCGGAACGATTGGCAGCCGCCAAACAGACGTTCGCCGAAATGGAGAAAATGGGCCTTTGCCAAAAGGCCTCCAGCCCATGGTCATCACCCTTACACATCGTTCTGAAGAAAGACGGCTCCCTCCGTCCGTGCTGGGATTACAGGCGCCTGAACATGCAAACAGAACCGGATCACTACCCCCTCCCAAACATTGCCGATGTAACCTCCTACCTGCACAAAGCAAAGGTTTTCTCTACGCTCGACCTCCTGAAGGGGTATTATCAGGTGCCTATGAACCCAGAAGACATCCCCAAGACCGCCATCACCACTCCGTTTGGCACATACACCTTCAATTACTCCTGTTTTGGCCTTCGTAATGCTGGGGCAACGTTTCAACGTCTCATGGATGGCATCTTAGGGGACCTCCCTTTCTGTGTATGTTATGTGGACGACATACTTGTGTTCTCCTCCTCAAAAGAGGAACACCTCCGTCACCTGCGCATCGTGCTCGACCGCCTGCAACAAAACGGCCTTGTAGTCCGGTACGACAAGTGTACCTTTGGCGCCAACGAAGTTTCGTTCTTAGGGCACCGTATCACTACTGAAGGAGTCCATCCCCTCCCTGAGAAGGTAGCAGCCGTTCAGAATTTCCCCACGCCCTCGACCGTCAAAGCTCTGCAGGAATTCTTGGGCATGATCAACTATTATCACCGCTTTCTGCCAGCCATTGCCGCCACTCTTGCTCCCCTCTACGCCTCCCTCAAGGGCAAGCCAAAGGACTTGAAGTGGGGTCCCCTTCAAGAAGCGGCCTTCTGCAATGCAAAGAAGGCCCTATCAACTGCTGCGGCTCTCACTTTTCCTATCCCACACGCCCCTTTCCTTCTCTCCACCGATGCCAGCGACGTCGCTATTGGTGCAGTACTCGAGCAGGTGGTCAAAGGCTCACCCCGCCCATTGGCCTTCTTCAGCAGAAAACTGTCCAAGGCAGAATCGGGTTATTCTACCTTCGATCGAGAATTGCTGGCGGTGCACTAGGCTGTCCGTCACTTTCGCCATTTCTTAGAAGGTACGCCCTTCGTCATTCGCACAGACCACATGCCTCTGGTGCACGCCTTCACTCGACAGTCTGACGCCTGGTCCGCCCATCAACGCCGACATCTCTCCGCCGTGGCTGAATACAATTGCACCCTCCAATACGTCCCTGGGAAAATGAATCCCGGTGCCGATGCCCTGTCAAGAAATACGTTGGCTGCCGTTCAACTGGGATTGGATTACAACGCCCTGGCTGAAGCCCAACGACAGGATCCAGAGTATCAAGCTTGTAGGACATCCTGCACGTCCCTCCGTTGGGAGGATTTTCCCCTCGAAATCTCCAACACCACCCTCCTCTGTGACGTCAGTACTGGTAGACCGCGACCTTGGATTCCTGCTCCCATGCGCCGACAGGTGTTTGATTTCATCCACGGCCTTTCACATCCCTCGTGCCGTTCTACTGCACAGCTGCTGAAGGCAAAGTTCATTTGGCACGGCATTTCTAAGGATGCTAAGGATTGGGTCCGTGCCTGTACTTCTTGCCAAACTTCCAAAGTACATCGACACACGGATTCAGGAGTGGGCACCTTTCCTCAACCTCAGCGTCGTTTCGCACACATTCACGTCGACGTTGTAGGCCCCCTTACCTGTTTACCGTCATCGACCGCTCCACTCGTTGGCCTGAAGCCATTCCCATGGAAACTGCAACGTCCGCCTCATGTACATCTGCCTTACTCTCTGGATGGATTTCAAGATTCGGTATCCCTGAGCATATTACTTCTGACAGGGGAACCACTTTCACCTCTCAATTATGGACGTCATTAGCGAATCTCCTGGGCATCACCCTACATCAGACAACGGCCTACAACCCCGCTGCCAATAGAATGGTTGAACGTTTTCATCGCACCCTCAAAGCAGCTTTGATGTCCCGCTGCAATGATTGCAACTGGTTTACTCAGCTTCCCTGGGTCCTCCTTCGACTAAGGACCACTCCTGAAGACGCCCTCGACGTCTCGGCAGCCGAAATGGTGTATGGCGACCCGTTGGTCGTCCCTGCCGAGATTTTTTCCTTCTACAACCTCCTCCGACGATCTCCAGCGCATACGTCACGTCGTGGGAAAATTTACTCCGTGCCGCCAGACTTACAAGCCCCCAGCGAAGCATCACATACCAACGGACTTGCACTCTGCAACGCACGTCTTCCTGCGCAACGACACCAGCAAGCCACCGTTAACGCCCCCTTACACGGGACCTTACCTTGTGATCCGACGCAGTCCGAAAGCATTTCTCCTAAACATTCGGGGCAAAGAAGACTGGGTCTCCATTGATCGTCTAAAACCTGCTTATCTTCTGCCAGATGACCCGCCTACAGTTCGCCTCTCTAGATCAGGGCGCCCTATTTAACATGTACAGTATGTCATTTTTAGGGGGGGAGCCATGTACCAACCGTGTTTCACACAATTGTACATAATTCCTTTTGTATATATTATGGTTGTATCTTCGCTCTTCCCTCGCACTAAAACGAACATGAAAATTCAAGTCTGGTTTTTCCTCTGTGATTTTGTCTGTCTTGTGAACTTGTCATGTCCTGTTGCCTTGAGGTTTTGTATATAAGGAGAGTGTTCCACAACAATATAACTCAGTCGTTTCCAATCTGCCTTTGATTTCACAACTCCTCTCTCGGCCCGTCACAATATATATATATATATATATATATATATATATATATATATATATATATATATATATATATATATATATATATATATACATAGAGTATATATATATATATATATATATATATATATATATATATATATATATATATATATATATATATATATATATTTTCAAATAAGCCATATATATTTTTGATACGTTAATGTCTGGATTCTCTTAACGACCTCGGGATCAGAGCCCCAGGCGAAATCACACAAAGACAAGATCTTGGCTCCGGCCGGTAATCGAACCCTGGTCGGCAAGCTTGTATAGACAGTGACTAAGCCACTTGGCCACGAAGAAAGATAAAAGTCAATGACAATTCTTCTGTACTTATACCTGTCGAATTCAGGTATTTTGTACTTAGAATTGAAATCAACCCATCTTCACCATCGTAGCTAATTGGTAGTTTGTTACTTGGCATTCAATTAATGATAAATTTTGCACATTTTTACGTGTTTTTCATATTCAAATAAGCCATATTGTGTGTGTTTGTGTAGTGCGCGAATGTATACGTACATACATACATATATATGTGTCTATCTACCTATATATATATATATATATATATATATATATATATATATATATATATATATATATATATATATATATATATATACAACAACTTACCATATCCATGTAATTAACCAGCCAGCTAATGGTAAAGTCAACAGAGTATGACAAACCACTATGTATGTCATTCATAAACTATGAGAAAACTTTGAACTTTTTATTCTGTCAAAACTTCAGCAATAATGAAAGCCCTTCAAAGGCAAGGAATATATGAATCCTATGATAGAACATTTGAAGATATCCTGGAACTACATAAAGATAGTGAGAAGATTCCGATTGAAAAAGGAGTTGGACAAGGAGACCCCAATATCTCCTAAATTATTCACAGGGTGCCTAGAAGTTTTTTAAAATTTGGATTGGGAAAAGGTAGGAATCAATGTTGATGGGGAGGTTAAAAATGAATCAGATGAGGAGGAGTATAGAGAAACAGGTTTGAATTCGGATCCTTCTCCTCAAACAACACTTCCTTTCATGGGAACGCCAGGATTAACACCAGATTTGCCAGGCCTCTCTTCAGCAATGGACTTCATGAAGCTGTTCTTTGAGACTTTTGTTTTTTACACAGCGCAACAAATAAATGTATATGCACAACAATGATTTGCAGGTATACCAGTATCTGCATTTACACCATGGTTGACCGTAAATGCAAAGGACATTGCACAGTACCTCGTCCTCGTTCTTATGAAGGTCATTCGTACACCATCGTTTTGGGACTATTGGTCTACGATGGAGTATATGTATATGCTGATCTTCATATAGACAATGAAATGTTGGAAGATTTTGCAGTAACGCTGAGATCTTGCAAGGCAACACTTATTGTCTACTGAAAGTTTGGAATACTTACGATTGAGGTTCAAGAATGTATAATACTGTGGAAGGGGGAATTACAGCATAAAAATGTACATCTTCGCTAATGAGGAAAGTGACTGTGTCATTTTTAGGCACAGTGGTATGTACACTAGAACATGCAATACTGTCTTCTCTCTCATTAGTAATTTATTGGTTAAAATGTAACTGCCTCTACGTGGATAGTTACTATAACCCCATCGCCCTTTCCCAGAAATTGTATGAAAATGGGGTCCTTACCTGTGTCCCTTTTCAGCCTGAAGAGTTAAAATTGCATACATCTGAAGGCCATCTCCGAATACAATACTTTCATGGGTGATGTAGATGATTTTAACAAGTTCATGAGGCATACCAGCAAATGGACAAAGAGGTTTGTCATCTAATTGTTCCTGATGGCAGTCTTCTATGCCTTCGCCTTGCACCACAGGCATTCCCCGGAAAGGAAGTTTCAATCCCTTCACGCTCTATTTTGCAGAGTTCATTTTGGGATTAGACATCGATATGTGGCCCTGCATGGCAAAAGATGTAAATGAAGACCAAGTTGATGTTTCTTCCTCTTCGTTGGCCAGCATCTCCGAAAGTGACCCCAACTCTCCAGCAAAAAGGCAGCGGCGACAGCAGCAATTATGTCAGAGCTTCAGCTCTATGTTCTCCTGTCACGGAACCTGTCGTGAGAATAGCACGAGTGTGAGGACGAACCAGCGTTGGAGGTGTCGATGGTGCTGCTCAAAGTGAATCCGGAAGGACAGTGGTATTACTGGTCAGCTTCCAACGTGCACGTGTAAGGAGAAGTTTGCTTCCACTCCTATTATCGGAGGTGCAGCAGCAGCGGAAGAATACCTCCTCCCTCTTTGCTGACTAGCCATTAGGTGTCTTGGCATTGCTACCTCTCCACCATCTTTAACAGAGGACCTGGAATACAGTATTGTGACAGATAGCAACTGAAATGCTCCTATACAGTGCAAGATAAAGCAACAAAGAGTAAATACCCGACTAAACATTCCGGAATGAATGTTTTTGCACGTGTGTATAGGTGTGTGTATTTTTTAATTATTTTTCACTCATTTGTCTTATGTATATATAATTTTATATATATATATATATATATATATATAATATATATATAATATATATATATATATGTATATATATATGTGTATATGTATATATATATATATATATATATATATATATATATATAAAATTATTACTTGCCTAGCTACAACCCTAGTTGGAAAAGCAGCATGCTATAGGCCAGGGGCCCCGTCAGGGAAAATAGCCCAGTGAGGAAAGGAAACAAAGAAAAATAAAAATTTCAAGAACAGTAACATCATTAAAATAAATATTTCCTATATAAACTATGAAAACTTTAACCAAACAAGAGGAAGAGAATTAAGATGGAATAGTGTGCCCAAGTGTATCCTCAAGCAAGAGAACGCTAACCCAAGACAGTGGAAGACCTTGGTACAGAAGCTATGAAACTACCCAACGCTAGAGAATAATGGTTTGATTTTGTATTTTACTCCTAGAAGAGATGCCTACCATAGGTAAAGAGTCTTTTCTACCCTTACCAAGAGGAAAGTAGCCACTGAACAATTACAGTGCCGTAGTTAACCCTATGGGTGAAGAAGAATTATTTGGTATTCTCAGTGTTGTCAGGTGTATAAGGACCGAGGAGAATCTGGAAAGAATAGGCCAGCCTATTAGTTGTATGTGTAGGCAAGGGGAAAGTGAAACGTAACCAGAGAGAAGGATCCAATGTCCCATTGCCTGACCAGTCTAAGGACCCCATAACTCTTTAAAGGTAGTATCTCAACGGATGGCTGGTGCCCTGGTCAACTACTATACACACACACATATTTATATATATATATATATATATATATATATATATATATATATGTGTGTGTGTGTGTGTGTGTGTGTGTGTGTGTGTGTGGGTGTGGGTGTGTGTGTATTATTTAATTTTTTTGTAGTTTTTGTTATTACACAGTATATTTTTATTTATTGTTAAAATACAGTATTCATGTTTCATATAATATATAATTTGAAGGGGGTTTTCTGTGGTTTGGTTAGTCTATCGAAATATATGATAAAGAAATGTCTTCAACAGGGGACCTGCAACGTCGTGACAGGGAGCAACTGAAATATTACCTTGCAGTACAAGATTACTGAAGCTACAAAGAGTAAGTACCCGATTAAAAATTCTGGAATAAATGGCTGTGTACGTTCAAGTATAGGTGTATGTATAGTTGTATGTTTATAAGAATAATTTTTCTCTAATTTATGTTAGATATATTGATATAAGTATTATTCAGTTATTTGCCTTTTTTACATTACAAAGAATTTTTATATATTGTATAACAGTGTTTATGTTTCATATGGAATATAATTTGTATGCGTAATTCTTTGGGCCCTTTTATACATAAAAATGTATGAAAATAGCAAAGACATTAATCATACAACATAAAATCTTTGTCTGTCTGGCAGTGTACAGAAAATTTATTCAACTCGCCATTGTATTTGAATTTTCTTCATAGCGTTATCGGTTATTTATTAGTTATAAAAAATGTGGTTATACATATTCACCCAAAAACCACTCAAGCCATGCGTGTGGGCGTGAGCTGCGGCCTAGGTCTAGTGAATGCATGTGAATATTTCTCTATAGGAGTGTTTGTGCATGCATAAATAATTGCACTCTATATGTATCATACATCACTAAATTTGTCATTCTTTGTCCTTCCACGTGTTCTATGGCAAGATGTAAAAAAATTTTAACTCTACATAAAAGTTTTTCCGTCCTCCAGGTTCCATTTCTTCTTCTTCTTCTTCTTTCTTTCTTTCTTTCTTTTTTGTCTTTTTTTTGTGGGCACAATTATTGTGGAAATATGTGGGAATATATTTGCCTTTCCATTGCTGATTTTATTTTTTCATAGCATTTTTGGTTACCGAATTACTACGAAAATTGTACAGAAGTTCAAACGAGTACCCTGGTCCTTAGCAACCTGATAGTTATAGCATAAATAATTTTTGTTAGGTCCGTTTGTACGCGTGTTAATAATTGTCTTGTATATGTGATACATCATTGGAATAGGCATTCTTCAAAATTCCACATGCTCTTCGAAAAAAGAAAAATAATCAATTCCATCTATAAATCACTTTAGCATATGTTATATTTTATATATAAAAAATAACATTTCCGTCCTCTAATTTTAATTATTCATTTTTTCTTGAATAGGATTTTATTTCAGAAACTTATAGAAAATTTCATCAGGTATTCAATGCTGTTTAATTATATTCATAGCTTTATTTGTTATTACGAAAAGGATAAATGTATATATATAGCAATGAGCTCGAGAAATCTGTGAGAATGGTTTAAATTCGGAGTGTCCTTCGCCTAGAAGAGCTGCTTACCATAGCTAAAGAGTCTCTTCTACCCTTACCAAGAGGAAAGTAGCCACTGAACAATTACAGTGCAGTAGTTAACCCCTTGAGTAAAGAGGAATTGTTTGGTAATCTCAGTGTTGTTAGATGTTTGAAGACAAAGGAGAATGTAGAAAGAATAGGCCAGACTATTAGATGTATGTGTAGGCAAAGGAAAAATGAAACGTAACCAGAGAGAGCGATCCAATGTAGTATTGTCTGTTCAGTCAAAGGATGCAATAACTCTCTGGAGGTAGTATCTCAACGGGTTGCTGGTGGCCTGGCCAACCTACTACCTAGCTGAATGCTATTTTATTATACTATTATATGAGCTTGTAAGAATACCTGTATGATATAAGTTTGACCGCATTTGCATGTTCATATACACAATATTTGCATGTCTGAATCTCCACCAGTTGCAAACGAATACAAATTATTCCCGGATTTCTCCGTTGTGACTTTTTAACCTTTTTTTTTTTTAAGCCTCGCTTTCCTAAGTAGCCAGCTAAGATATTAGGTTAATGAGACTATTGAATGAGTCTGCGTCGTTTCCTTAATGATATTCAGGTTAATTTTGAATTAGGCCTGGGTGCCCTTGGTCATAATGATTAATTAAACTTTCGCTTGAATTAAAATATTTCCATTATTTTCTTAAGCGATGAATCCTGGGAACTTTGAGGAATTCATTAAGAATATAATATGATTTCTCTCTCTCTCTCTCTCTCTCTCTCTCTCTCTCTCTCTCTCTCTCTCTCTCTCTCTCTCTCTCTCTCTCTCTCTCGAATTCGTGATAGTCAATTGTATATTCAAGAGAATGATCTAAAAATATTTTTCTTCTGTATGTTAAAAATGATAAAATTGCAGAATTAGTATGTTTATTATCTTAACAGAAAAGGCAAGATTGCTGTTGAGTGTGGCTAGAATAAATATATCATTATAAAGAAACTCGGTCATTTAACAAAATAAATTCTGCTTAAATATGTTTAAGAACGGATACTTAACTTCATTGTACTCATTATTCTATTTGGGGGAAGGTGTATTTTACTAAAGGGGGTTAATCTAAAGCATTGCGAAAGAATACTTTAAATGTATCCGAGAACTTAACGCTATTTTGATATAACATTAGCTAACGGGTAATCCACATTTTAGTATTCACTTGTTCGAATATTAAAAATTTTCATATATGGGAAACCAGAAGTCAAGAACATAATTCGATTGAAAATTCAATAATAAATTAAAGAAACTTGATCCTTATGAATATCATCTAATAGTCGCAAACTGGTAGAAAGAAAAAATCCTATTTGAATTATTCCAAGTAAAGCACTAGTTCTGATGGTGAGAAATAGAAAGAATTCAAGACATTCCTTCAGTGTTTCAATGATTTCCTGGTCAACCAGGAAACAATTACCTCAGGGTCATTGAGAAATTTTATTTAATGTACAGTAGAATTGTAGATATGTATCATATAGTTAACCCAGTGTGCTTTTAGAATTATGTAATTCAGATTAGCATTGACCCATACTAAACATTCTCCTCCAGACAGAAATGACTTATTTGAAATCATCACTCTTTCGACGTTCCCTTAAGTACTTTACTGTAAATCATTAAAGCTATCAACAAAACTATATCGATTATTTATCAACGATAATATTAGAGCTCCTTATACTAATGGATCTAAATTTTATGCTCACATTTCCCACCAGCCCTCACACTCTAATAGATGACCCGTATAATTACTATAGATGGACGAAAGCTTAAATAAATTAAGAAATTGTAAAGCCTTAGTGATTTGCTGCCGTTTTACTGTCTTGTTATATTTAAAGATTTGTCTAAAGGGAATTTTATCAATCTTGAAGTGGAAATGCAAAACTAAATTTTCAACTTTAATATCTCATGGTGCTAATCTGTACTCTGTATTTAAAAGATAGAAAATATCAATTAGACTGTTTGTTGACCGAATGCCCCACTTATAGCACCAAAAGGAATAGATATCTGTTTGAGTATCAGGTGAAGATGACAGGTTCATCCTTGGCAAGATTATTGGGCAGGATGTGTTGTACTATCTTTAGATTGATTTCAGAAGCAGGTCTTCTGGAAGTTATTCAACTTTTATAAGAATATCTTTCTTTTACTGTTTTAAGATGAATTTCCTTATATTCTCTATTTATAACAAAACGATTTCGGCGTCAATGACCTTAGATGTTAGGAAGCCAGAAAACTCCAAATCAGTTAATCAATCAATTTCTTAGCTGCTGGTAAATCTAAAAAATTTAACTTTTTTTCTTGATGTACATTTTAGGCCACTTTTTACTCGAGCTGGTTTTCTCACGGAGGAGATTGGAAAGATTTTAAGAGTCCTAGATTGAAAAGTTCTCGTTTATTTATTTTGGTATTTTGTCTTTAGCAAAGAATATGTTACTGAGTTATCGTCAGTATGAAAATCCAAAAGAGCAGAATAGTATTGCTTACTCCAAGCTACAGGGAAATCTTCCTTCCAATGTTCAAATTTCTTTTCTATTTTATTATAATTCAAGATGAAAAATATACGGACTGAAACAGCGATGCAACTCTCAGATTTTAATTTCCTATTATACTGAATAACTTTTTTTGAAGCGGAAACACACAGTATATCGCACAGTACTATAAAGGTTTTATCACTTAATCATTATAAAAAACAGCGATGCAATTTTCAAATTTTAATTTCCTATTGTACTGAATAAGAAAAATTGAAATGCAATTTTTTTTTTTTTTTTTTTTGAAGAGGAGACACAGTATATCGCACTGTACTATAACGGTTTTATTACGTAATCATAAAAAAAGAGCAATATGCATCTAGAATTTATTCAGTTAAAAGAGTTTTCACTGTAACTTTGTTAAATGTAGATTGTATTTAACAAAACCATTTTAAATTTGCAAGACATTCTCGACTCTGTCGTAGGTACATATTACATAGCAATCCTATATGTAGGTCACGCAAATTCTGATTGCTGTAATGTGAAGCTCTAAAAGCTCACTTAAGGCCATTTTTCCACATATATTTCTGTGTCATGATTACGCTAGCTGATCTGAGACTAAGATGAAATTTTGATGTTCGTAAAGTCTACCCATGTGTTTTCGATCTGCATTTTTCTTACTGTATGAAGTAAACTTAACAATACATTCCATTATCACAGCATAACATCTCAAGACATGAAGCCATTTAGTTCCTTTTAAGCCACAACTCTCAGGCTTAAACCTTTACTTGCCACAGTCTAATTGTAGAATGCTAGAGAAATTTGACAGTAATCTACCAGTGGTAATGAGGCTAGTTTATTAATGGATGTAAGAGACCCAAACAAGGTGGCAAGATCAGCTGGAATAGTCTGAATTACTGTTCTAATATAATACACATTCATTTAGTACAAATCTATAATGCCCAATCAAACACTTAGGGGGACATTAATCCTTTTGGATTACATCCTCGAGTTTTGAGTTAAGCATATTAGAAAAATATTGGATTTGATGAAGAGATGTGAACAGATGGTTCATTTCAACACCTAGAAATAAATGGTTGTCATTCAAAGCAGAACTCAACAATATTGTATTCCAGATGTTGTCCGCTGGAAATGGTTTGTAACAATTCATTGAAGGGCGAGTACCATGAAAGAAAACAGAAAATTGGAGAAATATTAAAACCGCAATATGTTGTGACATCTGTTTCTTTTAATAATTACTTAGATTTACAATTGTTACATTGGAACGAGGATGGTATTCAAATAATCAAACTTTCTTGAGACTATGCCTCTTCCATAAAGCGACTGGAGAGAATGATTGGTTTAAGTAGTAATAGTACGAGCTAAACTTAAGGTAGAAAAAGCACCTACTAGAATAACTGATATTCTCTTTACCAACAATTAAAGTGTGAATTAAGTCCAGTGGTTCCAAACCTTTTTACTTCAGTACCCTGACCCCCATGCTACACCAGTCTTACTCCCTCCCTAAACCGCAAATAACTAAAATTCCCTCTTTTTCGAAAAGAATATAAACAAGAATCAAAGATTCATTATCTGGTAGAGTCTGGACTCAATTTTGAGCGAAATTTTGGAATACTGGGTGTTTTCCTTATTGTGTCCTCAGTGTTTCAACCACTCTTCTTTTTCCACTTGGAAGAAAAGCTTTAATAAACTGTTCTATGTCTAGTGCAGAACTGTGCGCAGAACATCTCTTACTGAGAGTGAAGTTCGCTCTTGGCCTATATTGTATGAAACTTACCAGATCAAGCAGTCTATAATAAAATGATACCTGATGCAAGTAAACCATCACTGATTTAAAAAAAAAAATACTAACGAATATATTTTCAATGGTTTTCTGTTTTTGAAAGTTTTCTAGAAGTGCCTGACAATATGCTAAATTCTTTGTTTGATTTATCAGACCGTATTTTCTTCAAATATTCAACAAGCTGGGAAGGGTTCTAGGCTTCTTTTAAAAAGACTTTTTCTTTTTACACAGCATCCAAAATTATTTCTGGTTCTTTTTTCTTTTAGTGTTTGCACAAATCTATATTTCAGACATTTAGCACTTTACTGCCTGCGCATATTTGTTTGCCTGCAGTTATTTTTATTATAGCTAAGCTACAACCCTAGTTGGAAAAGCAGGATGGTATAAGCCCAAAAGGGTTCCAACAGGGAAAATTAGCCCAGTAAGGAAAGGAAGTAAATAAACTACAAGAACAATTGAAATAAGATACCTTTAGAACAGTGACAACATTAAAATCAATCTTTCATATATAAACTATAAAAAAATGTAAAAAATAAAATTTAAAAAAATGCCAGGAGTACCCACAAGTGCTGCGATGTTTTTTTTTCGGTAACAAATCATAACAATCACAGCCAATGTAGTTGAAGAAAACCTAATTAAATATAATAGTATTTCAATTACTTGAAACTGTACATGACGCAATAATGCAAATGGGAATATAAGATAGGTGAAAAAAAATATACAGCTCAGTCAAAGCTCAGTAATTCGAAATTGTTATGATTTATAAAGTTTTAGTTAGATTGTGAATCATTTATAAGAAAATTAAAATAAAGGCAAAGGCTAGGAGAGTATTGGTAAAACAAACTTAAAAATCAGTAAAAATATATCAGCATCAAAAGGTAAATTATCTAATTTTTCAAATGATAAAGTTTGAATTATTCGTAGTAAAAAATGATCGTGATTATATCTCATCATCTCCTAGAGATGCAAAGAGCCTCAGTTGGATTTTGACAGTAGTTTATATAATAGAATTAAATGAGAATAGAAAAAATAATCAAGGAATTTGAATGATCAAGGTGTGACTATTTAAGAGCTACTTAAAATCAGAACTTACGGTTAAATTGGTTCTAGCAATTATGGATCATCAATTAAATCTTGATTTCATTAGTAAATGTAATCAGTTAAACTGAGTGATAAATAAACGTAGGCGTGGACTGCTGCTTATCAATGCAAATTATTTGATTAACGTAGGGCTGTTGATATGCAAAGTAATAGATGGGCACTTTTGATAAACCGTTTGTTGTTGTACTTGGGGGTAGATGAAGAACTGTATACAGTACAACCATTATTCTATTTTTTCAATTCATTCCAATAACATTTCGTATAGCTTTAAAAATGAGTATAAACAGAATGCAAATCGCACCAAAATAACCCTGAAAAAACGTAAAATGGCGTTGGGACGGTTGCTTTATTACCATATCGGGCATTAATGAAGTCCACGAAGATAGTGCAAATTACATCTTCATCCCAGTTACTTCAACAGCATTTGGCATTCCTCCATTGGTAATTTCTTTTTTCTTGGCATTTCATTATATTGTAAAATTGTGTACATTACAAAACAGATGAAAATTTGCCATTCTTACGAACTTTGGTCCTTGCTGTATAATATTTCTGGTCATGATACCGATATGTCATCCCTCTTCTTAAACCATCCATCATGATTATTATAAGCCTTGACTTGCTCACAGAGAGAGCATATTGTACTTTTCGTAACTACAGTCTAGATTTGATCATGTCACCCATATTAACACATATATTATAGCTCCGACTTGGGACCGCAACATTGAATAAAGTACAACTTGTGTGTTGATGTTTATCATTTATACACGTTCAATAAATGTACATGATTTATATTTTGCCATACACTGTGTAAAAGGCCAAATATTTACTTGGTTCTGATGCCCCTCTGCCATGCCTTATAGACCCCCCTTTCTCATCTATAAGAATCACTAGTTTAGTCCATCCCAAGAATGTTATCTGTGGCCGTTTTCCAGTTGCTTTATCTAGTGGAGAATTTGTACTATCGCCTTTAGTCAATAGGCCTCCGTAATTAATTACCATTTTTCCCTTCTTTATTTCACAGGTCGGTGTTGAGTGGTAAAACGTTTATATCTGACTACATACACAAACTTACCTTTTCAATTCTTATAAAGATTGAAAAATATTATTATTATTATTATTATTATCATTATTATTACTTATTAAGCTACAACCCTAGTTGGTAAAGCAGGATGGTATAAGCTCAAGGGCTCCAACAAGGAAAATACCCCAGTGAAGAAAGGAAATAGGGAAAAACTACAAGGGAAGAGTAAGATCAATAACAACATTAAAATAAATCTTTTATATGTAAACTATAAAAACTTGAAAATAACAGGAGGATAAAAAATTTAAAATAACAATAGGAAGCGAAACAAGATAATATAGTGTGCCCGAGTGTGCCCTTAAGCAAGAGATTTCTAACCCAAGACAGTGGAAGACCATGGTACAGAGGCTATGGCACTACCCATAACTAGAGAAAAATGGTTTGATTTTGGAGTGTCCTCCTAGAAGAGCTGCTTACCAGCTAAAGAGTCTCTTCTACCCTTACCAAGAGGAATGTAGCCACTGAACAATTACATTGCAATAATTATCTTCTCGAGAGTAGAAGAATTGTTTGGTAATTTCAGTTGTCAGGTGTATGATGTGTCAGCAAAGATGAAATGAGCCGTAAACAGAAAGAGGGATCCAATGTAGTACTGTCTGGCCAGTCAAAGGACCAAATAACTCTATAGCGGTAGTATCTCAACGGGCGGCTGGTGCCTTGGCCAACCTACTACCTTTTAGGTGGTAACATGTGTCTTGTGGCGATGACCTTAAATTTTACAGAGCTGGTTGACAGAGTATGATAAAAGAGTTGATATACTACCGCTAGAGAATTATGGGGTACTTTGACTGGCCAGACAGCACTACATTGGATCCTTCTCTCTGGTTACGGTTGATTTTCCCGTTGTCCACATACACACCGAATCGTGTGGCCTGTTCTTTACATATTCTCTTCTGTCCTCATACAATGACAACACCAAACAAATCTTCTTTACCCAAGGAGCTACTGCACTTTAATTGTTCAGTGGCCACTTTCCTCTTGGTAAGGGTAGCAGAGACTCTTTAGCTATGTTAAGCAGCTGTTCTAGGAGAAGGACACTCCAAAATCAAACTATTGTTCTGTAGTCTTGGATAGTGCCATAGCCTCTACCATGTTCTTCCACTATATTGGGTTAGATTTTTCTTGCTTGAGGTACACTCGGGCACACTATTCTATCTTATTTCCCTTCCTCTGGTTTTGTGAAAGCTTTTATAGTTTATATAGGAGATATTTATTTTAATGTTGTTACTATTCGTAAAATATTTTATTATTCCTTGTTTTTCCTTTCGTCACTGGGCTATTTTCCCTGTTTGAGTCCCTGGGCATATAGCATCCTACTGTTCCAATTAGGGTTGTAGCTTAGCAATTAATAATAATAATAATAATAATAATAATAATAATAATAATAATGTTGAAGTATTTACTGAGGCCTTACAGGTCCTCACTTTCCCATGGCATCTATAAGAATTCCCGCCTCCTATACTTATTGCCTTTGGAAACGTATTTAAGAGAAACGCAACGTCATAAAAGTGCATAAGATAAACCTCCCTTAGCCCTCATCCCTTTCGCTGCAGATTACATTTGGTCCGAGTATCGACCTTATTCGAAAAACTCCTACCGAGACATTTAAAATTCAATTTCCCTGAAACACGACCATGTTGTCAGATGTTGGAAATGAACGCAACCCAAGCCGGACGCAATAAGTCCGTTTTGTTTAATTGGGAGAGAAAGGTGCCATCCCTAGCCTCCTCTTCCTCTCAGAATGTACGTACAGTATACCTCCAGAAAGAAGCCAGGGGGAAAATCCTCATAGCTTAGCCTTCGTCATGAAGGGGAAATACCTTCACGCGCCGATGCACCCCAAAAGGAAAGTTCTCGAGGGCGACTCTAAATATTGCACGACCAAGCCGCTTTTAGAGCGGACGCCATCCCTCCTCCTCCTCCCCCCTCCTCCTTTGGCTTCCTTCCTTTGCACAGGATACCAACGAAGGCTCTCTTGGCTGTTGCTTGCTTGCTTGTTTCCTGTTGCTGCTGACGGATTACCTTGCTTATCCAAGGTCCAAATATTCCGGTTAAAGATTAGACTGAATAAAGTTCTCCTCTTCTTCTTCAGACATTCTTTATTGTTATTATGACTATTATTATCATTAAGCATCGAAAACCACACCTGAAAACATAAATAGTGTTTTCCAATATTGTATTCTCGTTATGAAAACGAGAAGTATTTCTATAATTCACTCTTCCATGTGTATATTTGTATGTACACCATACACACATACAAGTGTATATATATATATATATATATATATATATAAATAAATATATATATATATATATATATATATATATATATATATATATATATATATATATATATATATACAGTATATGTATGTATGTGTGTGTATGTATATGTGCAAATTCTTTTAAATATTGAATCACATATAATTCTTAATATCCTATTATCCTTCCCTCGGAATCAAGAGACCCATGTTGGAAATTCCTATTATGATAAATGCCTCTGCTAGGACAGTGTCACTGTCAGTTTTGTTTACACTCTGAGCCATAGGTTCGAGTCTTGACTCTGGGAGAAGCACTTATATTAATAAGAATTTCCCCTTGGGTCTTTAGTCCAGAGAAAGAGTAAATACCATATTAAAACTAATTTCGGTTCAATATTTTAATATTTTTTATGATTATATACATATACATGATGTACAATATATTTATATATACATATATATTTTTTTTTATGTATTCGTTTAGAAATCTTACATTATCTTAATTTTTTGGCATCCAATGGATGCATAGGGCCTCTTTCCTGTGCCATCTTTCTGGGCTCAACTCATTTCTCAGGTTTAACCTCCCTTTGGTTGTCATCAGCCACGTTTTTTTTTTGGGCTTGTACCGTACATGTATGATACATGCTCGTACACTGTAACAGTATTTCTTTTTTTTTTATATAGTGTCGTTATCACTCTCCACTTGCACTGATAACCTGTTCTTGCCTGTAACTGCTTGTATCAATCTGGAAGAATTTTTGTGACCTTTCACTGTAACTGTTGTTATAAAAGCTCTCTGTCTTATGAAATAACGTAGGTTGCAATCATGAGAATCTCTCAGTTATAACCTAACGGCTCGGCTGCACATTGGGGACCACTGAAGTGTTGAGCTCGCTCCCCCTCACTGCCGAGACTTAATGTTTGATGATGCTGCCCTCAGACACTGACTCTGCTATCAACGCCACTCCCCTGAAACTACCGTCCTTTGCCAGCATAAAAGTGTTTTCCTGGTTCCAGCGTGCCTAAGTTCAGGTTCGCATAAAGGGCGTGACTCGGTCAAGCACCAAAACAGATTACATTCTCCCGAAATCTGATTTGCTGTGCGAGCAAGGGGACACCCCCATAACGTACGAGGACTCAAATCATACCTCCTGGAGCAGTACTCGCTATCAATAGCCGCCCGCATAGCGAAACTTTTTCTAGTTCCCTCAACAACCGTTGGGGGACCAAAAGTTTTCGCTCGCCCTCAGGGAAATGCCCAATATTGTTCGCCTGCAACCTGCCGCTGACGGCTCTCCTTGTGAAGTGAATCTACTTTGTGCCCTTTGGGTACGCCGCCTACCCGAACATGTTGATATTTTGCCCATGAAGGAACTGATGACCAAAGTCAACGCCCTTATGGACAGCTACTTCACCACCTTCCAGACCTTCATCAACACCTCCACTCTTGACAAAGTGGACAACTATTCAGTATCAACAGAAGCTGATGTGAATGCAGTAGGACACAGACGCCTACCATAAACATATACCACCCCTCGCTTACGCCCCAACCACTGACCTCTCCAGCCACTTACTAACGCCCATCGGCAGCAGTTATGCTACTACCACTCCAAACTCGTGGCTGTTGGGAAGAAATGTGCAAATGGTTTTCAGTGGTCAAAACAATGTGTAAGTAGGTCATTGCTTGCAGCGGTAGTGTACCAACCATGTGTCACACGATCGTACATAGTAACAACATTTTTCTTTTTCGTATATATTATCCTTTGTATCTTCGCTCCCCCCTCACACTGACAACGACCTTTATCAACCTGTCTGTTTTTCTTATCGTAACTCTTAACAGAACCGGTTGCCGGTTGAACATGAAATAGCCTGTTGTATATTTTGTGACCTTCTTGTCCAGACCTGATGTATATATAAACTGGATGTTCTGTAATAAACTCACTCAGTTGTGACGAGTCAAGTGTAGGTTGTGACTCAAACGCGGAATGAAAGCATCTGAGTGTGTTTATTACAGAACATCCAGTTTATATATACATCAAGTCCGGGCAAGAAGGTCACAAAATATACAACAGGCTATTTCATGTCCAACCGGCGACCGTTTTCTCTAAGTTACGATAAGAAAAACAGACAGGTTGATACAGGTCGCTGTCAGTGTGAGGGGAGAGCGAAAATACAAAGGATAATATATACAAAAAAGAAAAATGTTGTTACTATATACGATCGTGTGACACACGGTTGGTACAGTAGCCTCCCATGTCGCTAATCTTTTCTTTCTACAGGACACAGGTATGGGCGTTCGAGGTTTAATAGACACGAGTGCTTGCCATTCTCTGTCTGCTTAGACCACTCTCCAGGACACAATATAGTCTGTCTAAATTTGCCAACATCCGCCTGGTAGCGGCCAACGGATTTGCGATACCCACCCACGATTATGAAATCCTCACATATATTTGGAAGCTTTTCGTTACTGACGTCACATTGCCAATTCTCGGTGCGGGTTTGCTCTCATACTTCCACCTCTTAGTTGAGGTAGCTCACCGACGGTTAGTGAACGTGGATTCGTACTTCTCAAAGCCTCTCCAACCCGCCCCCTCGAACCTCGCTCTCCACATCAGCACACCAATGAATGCCTATGCCCACCTCATCACATCGTACCCGGAAATTTTCAGCCAAAACTGCGTCAAACACCCACAGTTCCCGCGAAACATGATATTTATCACCATATCAAGACGATGAGCCCACCAGTGATCGCCAGATTCAGATGTCTGGCAGGGGATCGTTTGGAAGCAGCTAAACAAACTTTCTTCGAAATGGAAGAAATGGGCCTTTGCCAAAAGGCTTCAAGCCCATTTTGGTCACCCTTACACATTTTCGTGAAGAGAGATGGCTCTCTGCGTCCATGTGGGGATTACAGGCGCCTGAACATGCAGACAGAACCGGATCACTACCCTCTCCCAAACATCGCCGACATGACCTCCTACTTGCTCAAAGCTAAGGTTTTCTTCCTGAAGGGGTATTATCAATCACCCATGATCCCAGAAGACATCCCCAAGACTGCCATCACTGCCCCCCTTCGGTATATATGCTTTCAATTACTCCTGTTTTGGCCTTCATAATGCTGGGGCCACTTTTCAACATCTCATGGACGGCATCTTAGGGGACCTTCCGTTTTGTGTATGTTTCGTGCACGACTTACTTGTGTTCTCTTCCTCTAAAGAGGAATACCATTATCTACGCATTGTGCTCACCCGTCTACAACAGAACGTCCTTGTAGTCCGGTACGACAAGTGAACCTTTGGCACCAGCGAAGGAGCCTACCCCCTCCCTGAGAAGGTAACAGCCGTTCAGAACTTCCCCACACCCTCGTCCGTCAAAACATTGCAAGAATTCTTAGGCATGATTAACTATTATCACCGTTTCCTGCCAGCCATCGCTACTGACACACTTGCCCCCCTCTACGCCTCCCTCAAGGGCAAGCCAAAAGACCTGAAGTAGGGTCCCATTCTTAAACGGGCTTCTGCAACGCAAAGAATGCCCAATCAACCACTGCTGCTCTCACTTGTCTCATGCCACATGCACCTCTCCTTCTTTCCACCGATGCCAACGACGTTGCTAATGGGACACTCCACGAGTAGGTGGTCAACGGATCGCTCCGCTTATTGGCCTTCTTCAGTAGAAAACTATCTAAGGCGGAATCCGGCTACTCTACCTTTGACCGCGAATTGCTGCCAGTGCACTTGGTTGTCCGTCACTTTCACCACTTCTTGGAATGTACGCCCTTCGTCATTCCGACGCCTGGTGATCCATTACTAGTAATAATGGTTCCTAAATATTTTAATGAATTTGATTTAAGTAATATTTCTCCTCCAGTAGTAACCTATCAATCATTTCCTGCATTTCAGCCCTTGTAGAAGCAATTAAAACTATATCATATGTGTATTCAAAGTCACATAATCTCCGGTCCCCTTTCCATTGAATGCCCTTATGCATTTCTTGCATTAATCTTGTTCATTACATAATCAATGACCATAATACACAGTAGAGGGGACAGTATTCCACCTTGCAGTACTCCAGTCTCGACTTCAAATGCATTTGTAAGACTATCATCAACCATTACCCTACAACATGCTCCACTATGCATATCCATTATAATGATTACAATCTTTTATGGTATTCCATTGGGCCTCAGTATCATTTTAACATACTACTTGAAATACTGTCAAAGGCTTTTTCAAAATCCACAAAGCATAATACAAGAGGTGATTTACGTTCGTTACTATTGAGCTATATTTCGTAGGATACAAATTTGATCGTCACATCCTCTACCCTTTCTGAAACCTACTTACTCTTTTCGAAGTATTTTATCTATTACAGGTACTATTCTATTCAATATTATCTTGGAAAAATCTTTCATACCTGTTGGTGACAATGTGATCCTCGCCAATTTCCAGTCTCTCAAATCTCCCTTTTTGGGTACTCAACAATAATCCCTTTCTTTTTCCATACAACAAGAGTAACTTCATCTTTCCACATGTGATTGAATAATTCTTTGAACACAATGGATGTTTGAATCTCACGTGCCTTCAACATTTCAGGTGCCATACCACCCATTCCTGGTGACATATTTTTTCAGTTGTTTGATGGCCAAAACGATCTTTACCAATCTAGTGTCCCTTACCTCTATAGGAAGATCATGTTCGGCCTCAAGAATATCTTTCTCGTCTGTCGGGGGTGGCCTATTTAGTCTTCAATTTTTTTTTTTCATCTAGCGCTAATTTCACATTCCTTAGAATATTTCCCTTTTTATTTGTGACAGGTAATTCACCTCTCGTCCTCTTCATTCCAGTGATATCTCAAATATCCACATATGCAAATCTTATTATTTTTCCATCTTCTCTATTTAGATTATGTTCTGTCTTATCTGCAGTAGAATCTATGAACCTTCTATTATCTCTTCTACATCTCGTTACTTCGCTATCAAGGTTCATATATTCAGTTCGTAACAAGGCAGACGTGGCCTGTTTTCCTTTAATGATATATATATGTACACACATACACACACTAACACACACACACACACATATATATATATATATATATATATATATATATATATATATATATATATATATATATATATATTTATATTTATATTATATATATATATATATATATATATATATATATATATATATATATGTATGTGTATGTATGTATGTATGTATGTATGTATGTATGTGTATGTATGTATGTATGTATATGTATGTATGTATGTATGTATGTATGTATGTATATGTATGTATGTATGTATGTATGTATGTATATATATGTGAGAGAAAGAAATGGACATTGGAAGGGCATGTAATGAGAATGACAGATAATAGATAGACACTAGAATAATATGATGGGCATCTAGATATTGCCAAAGAAGCAGGGCAAGGAAGAGAAGACGATGGCTTTACAAACTGAGAAAGTTTTCATATGTGAACTGACATAGAAAGACAATGCATACATTTTTGTGGAACACCGTAACCATTCCAAATCGTTTCTTCATTAACGTGGTAAACTGTTTTTTTTTTTTTTTTTATGATTTTTCCGATGAATAATGTCCATCTACCTTACCGTGAGAGTTAGAAAAAAGCATTGATTCACACTATACCTAACTTGCAAAATTTTATTCATTATTAAACCATTATTCCGGGCCTGCACCGTACCAGCACGGACCTTCCTTCACCTGCATGTGCAGGTTACGTTTCTCTGCGAGAATATTTTACGGTTACGGTCTGGTAAGATGTATGTACCGGACCTGTCGGTTTTGGATAGTGTGAACAGGGGACCGGTGTCGCTAGATACCGGCAACAGCATCTGATTAAGAGATGTCTTCTGATTCACACGAGATTGACGGAAAAAAAATAATTGCTCCTGTGCAAAATCATTTGTGTTTATACATGTCAAGTAATGATTATAGGAACAATGTCAAGAAAGAAAAAAAATATAGACTAAAATAGATACGAACATACATCAGAGCAATACTTTCGAAATGGAAAACCTAATGAAGATGGAATGATACATAAATATACCTACATAGACATTTACACGTGCATAAATACACGCATGTGCATGAAGGAAAAGAAAATATTTTTATCTGGTTAATTTCAAGTGGTGTTCTATGTTTACATGGTTTTAATGTTTATCGATTCGATTTTCTTTTCAATAAGGTTTATCTTTGTGAAAACATTCTCTTACTGTGCTCATTGTGTAATGATAATGTGCACCAATTACACTAAAGCATTCGGTACTTAGTTTTGCAGTTTTACATCTGTGATCAGCTGCTAATTAGATATCTTATAAATATATATATATATATATATATATATATATATATATATATATATATATGTATATATATAAATATATATATATATATATAAATATATATATATATATATATATATATATATATATATATATATATATATATATATATATCCCCTTCTGAGTAGGGGTGCATTAACGTGGTGAAATGGTTTGTGTATCGCCATTGCCAGCAAAGCTGTACTAGTCAGGGCCACCCATACTACGTTGGTCTTTTGCGAGCGATCAGACTAAAGTCTCCCATCACCAATCCGCAAAGGCCAGCGTGGTAATGAAAATTTGGCCAGACCCAGACATGAATAAAGACATGTCTGAGCCCTGCATCTGTTGTTGTTGATATATATATATATATATATATATATATATATATATATATATATATATATATATATATATATATATACTGTATTTATGTGTGAGTATATAGATATGTACTGTATATCTATATATGCACATATATTTTTGTTTTCAAACATATATGTATTTCGGAAACGAAACGGAGCAGTTTGAATACACATATTTTACGGTTATCAGCTGGTTACGGACAGGAACCGATGAAGTTAAGGTCCATTTACGTGTAGGTATAGTTTGAATCAGCAAATATATTGGTGTCTTCGTACTGTGCCAAACTAATTCTAAAATAAAAACGTCAGCCGTTGTTATTCAATAAGCTGCTTCTATCATTAAAAGTCCTGCAGGATGTTCTTAGCGGACAATAGCCCGGGCAATCTTCAACGACCATCATTAAAACACAATAGACAAAAGTCATATTATCTTCACCCATAGGTTTATAAATCTCAGGGGGAGATTAGGTGGCCAATTAGGGCTACAGCAAAAGGATATTTTGGGATGCTACTATAGTATGTGATCAACCAGAACAACACAACATCCTATCTTGTAATAGACGTTTGTAATAGCTACCTGCGGATTATTCGTAAACCCCATAATTAGAGAGTACGGTTTGAAATAGTAAGTTTAGAAATTTCCATACCGAATGAATATTTTGTAATCCCATTACTTAGAGACTATGCTTATGGCTTGAAATCCCCTGTGTTTGGAGATTTGCTGTTAGTTCAATGCAGCGCATTGTCTTGAAATCTACGTTTCCCCCACCCTGAAAATCACAATTACAATGGATAATCTGAACCTCCCTTTGTAGACTTGTTACAAGAATATGTTAATCCGCAGAGGATGGGTGTTCTGTCATACAAAATTAATAGGGAAATGGAACAATGCAAAATGGTTTCTTTCCTTTAGTAAGCAAAACTATTGTACATGATAAAAATACAGTATATTTATTAATATTAGCCTTTACAAGAATACAAAGAGAAAGTTAAAGTTTTTACTTTTACTCCCTGTAATTGTCTGCGTTATTTATAACAAAAAAAATCTAGAGGCGATTGCAAAATTTGAACAGATATACCTTTTATTTTTTTTTTTAGAATTTTTAATTTTTGCGTCAAGCTTTGATCTTTGAATATATTTAGTAAGAGTTCCATCATAAGGTTTCACGTAATATCCCTGGCGATTCATGGTGATATCCGTAAAGTGTTGACTCAGATTCGAATATGCTGGCCGTTCGTCTTAGTGGATCATTTGAGCCTTCTTAAACCTTTCTTAATATAGTAGGTTCCAAATTGTCTCGGTCTTCTCTTAATACATAGAAGTATCAACAATCCGTATCATTTTTCAGACACTCAAGGATCGTCTCCTCCTCTTTCCTGTTTTCTGTTTTGAACACTTATCAGCTTCACTGTCAATTAAAATACGGCCACGATTGTATATTCTTCTGCCATTCACAACGATTTCCCGTTTCTTACAGATAGACACATAGAGGAGCACATTTATCTGAACAGATTAAACCAGTTAGTTTTTTTTTCTGAGACTTTCCAGTTATTTTTTCTGTAAGGGCAAAATCTAGTACAGTGATAATTTACAGTTAATTTTGTTATCCCGGTTTGTGTAATGAAAACAAATTTTTTCCCTAAAAAAAAAAAAGTTTCTCTTCTTTTCAGACATTTCCCGTACGCATTTGTGGCAAGGATCACAATCTTAAATAGATCCCAACTTCAAGTTGATGAATAAGGACTCAAGACTAAATATGAATATAGATATATTAATCTACAGCAAACTATAAAATCTCAAGGTTTACTGTATGACCTTGATTGGTCCCTGGGCTTAGGCTTTGTCTTAATTCCCATAATCCAACCATTTATCTATCCATAATTTAATGTACAACACAAAAACCTATCTTGTGACACACATTTACACTACCTGCAGATTAAGAAGAATCGGCATTAGATGATTTTTATTACAAAGATTACTTACCGGGGTTCCACACCGGATTTCGTACAACCTCGTACAGGCTTGGATGGGAAATTGGGCTGTCCGCGGCCCTCTGAAGTGTAGTCCGAGATGCCAATGTTGTACATGGCTTTATGCGAGTGGCACAGGTCTTTCCGAGGCCGTCCGGTGTCGATTTCAGGAAATTTAAACTTGTTTAATTTTTGGTTGCGGACTGGCTTGCAGAGTCTGGTACGTAGTCAGTCCGAAATCATGTGTACCCAGTCCGAAATTTTACGTATTCATCCGAAATGTACGATATTATTGCGTAATCAATCCTAACTCATCCGAGGTTGTACGCAGTTGATTTAATTCATCTCGAGGACCTCCTTTCTTCTTAAAGGAGTTCGTTGAAGCCATAGAACATGATTGCGACGAGACACAGGACCCCAGCAAGGAATAAATTTATAGATATAAACAACTCTAAATCGATTTCTACATATCCCATTTATTAAAACTGAATATTTTACATTTCAACGGATAGTAATTTTTCACATTTTCCAGAAATCCTAGTGATTTTAGCATCAGTGCGATATTGCAATAAATCTTTGTGATATTAACATTATCAAAGTGTATCTAAATTGTAGATATCCTTACATCACGCGCTGGATCAAATTTGATGTGTACGGTGCAAATGCAAAAGTTCAAATGAGGAGTTGTTATAATCACCAATCCTTTTATACAATTTTGGTGCCATACGAAGCTTTGTGCAGCTGTACGCAGCTACCAGGTTTCATCTGCAGTGAAATTTTGCCATTTATCTGACGACAGTCCGTTGTCTGTACGCATTGGTATGTCATCAGACATAGCATGCGAGAACTCTACAATGACCACAAGTAGTGTACAACATCCTTCCACGGTGCTGCCGCAGTTGAACGATACCAGTACGCAACTGCATGCGGCCATACCAGCCTGTACGTGGGCCCAGTACATAGTCAGTGTGTCACCTGTATGTCAACTCTCTGCCACCCTACGTACTCCTCCGCAGCAAATCCGCCCTGACTCCACCAGATTATTTATATTTGTATTTTAATTATGACTTGGCCCACATACAGCCACGTACTGGTGTCCGCAGTCATCTGCAGCTGTAAGACCAGTGAGAGATCGCTCTGCCATGCGGTGTGAAACCCCCATTACTGTAGTAGGAAAGTTTGCATAGATCACATACTATAGTAGCACCGCTTTTTGATTCTGAGCTCTTTCAACCATCAAGGAAAATTATATTATTTTCAATTTCTCTTTGAAATTTGTCATGGTGCAGATTACTGTAGAAATTTAAATCTCAGTAATAACAATTGTTCTGAAGTAGAAGTACTCTATGGACCACCAAATTTCACTGTGGACTCCCAGCAATGGTACATGGATCTCGATTAAGAATCATTGATCTAGACCTACCTATGCTCTTCCGCCTTAAGAGGTAAAAATTATGATATTTTAACAGTGTTCTCCTTGCGTTCTTTCCATATGACATATGGGATATTGCACAAGTGTATCTGTTATCTACATAAGTCAGTATTTTTTTTCACAGTAAAATGTAATGAGACATTGAGTTATTACAATGTTTATTATGCATCTTGTAAGTATTTTGGGACTCGGCCAATATCTTCGCAGCAGTTATTCCATCATATCTAGCGGCTTCCTATCTTTCTAGTGTTTTTAATGATAACGTTTACTTCAAAAACACTGCATTCATTCATGGGCATATCACCTAAGATTCAGGTATATCAATCAAATTATTCCCTTCATATCTGCATTCATGGCCTCACTAAAGTGTTCCACTCAACGGTACCTCTCTTCATCATCTGTTGTTATAACAGATCCATTTCTCTTTTTGATGGGTTTTTGCTTCTTCTTCTTTGCCCCAGTAGAGATTTTATTAATAATTCTGTGAGCAATTCTTAAACCATAACCACTCCCTGAATTCATAGCTTTGTCAGCATCATCTGGTGTCCTGTCTAAATATTCTCTCCAGTCCTTCTTGGCTTTTCTTTTGACTTCACTATCAATATTAGAATACTTAGCATGCTATACCTTGTAATTTTCATTACTTCCTCGAAAATTTTCAACAATCAATTTATTCTTTCTCTTCTTTTAATAGTGTCCCAAGTATCGTTTGATATTCATGGTTTTCTCCTTGTAACTGCATGTCCCCAAACTTCTCTGCCAACTGACTGATAATGTTCTTAATATCACACCATTCTTCATTAATTGTCTGCTCTTCGTCTCTTATAGTCTCCAAGACTACAAATCGATCCCTACATTCAATTGCAAAGGTTTCTCTTTACTCATCTTCTAAAAGCATAGTTGCATCAAACATAGGTATTCTATCTATATTTCTGTTAGGTGTTTTCAGTTTTGATTTCAGTGTGGTAACGAGAAGCTAGTGGTCTACCAATATCTGCACCTCTATAGCTTCTTACATTTGTCAAAGTCCTACTTCTCTCTTTATTAATTGCTGTGATCTATTTGATTTTTGTGAATGCCACATGGTGAAGTCCATGTATATTTCTGGATGTCTTTGTGCTGGAAAAGAGTACCTCCAATAACAAGATTGTTTGTTGAACAAAAACTTATAAAGTGTGCTCCATTTTCATTTGCAACTTCGCCAAGACCTTCAACACCCATCACATTCTCTATACCTTGATTATTCCTTTCAACTTTAGCATTGAAGTCACCAATCACAATTTTCATATCTCTCTCTGGGATCTCAATTATTACGCTCTGCAGTTCTTCATAGTATTCATCTTTCCTTTCTATAGGGGAATCATTTGTTGGTGTATAGCAAACTATAATACTCATATTGAACGGGTTTGATATACAAAACAGGAAATACAGTTACAGTGAATAAGCGTGTGTGAAACACGTGCGGTACAGAATGTATTATAGATGGAATGTGTTTAAGATACACTGGAAAGAAAGGATTTATTCATTTCTTAAATTATTTCCCAACATATCACTACGACGTAAACCAATACATATTTCAAATGGCGTAAAAATTAACTTTCCATTGTCTAGTTTAAGAAAAATGCTGCTGAATAGTTGTTAATTAGAAATTATGAAAAGATTTACTTTTTATTGATCAATATGTATCACAAATATCACCAAACTGTATTTTATAGAAATTTTAATTTACTGCAACCTTTACAATGCAGAATTTCATTTTGGGGCGAGTATTTACTAATAGAAATATAGATTTTGTTTCTTTATTTCAGCTAAAGTCAGCATGTGTGGGTGGCTTATCATTATTCTTGTTTTGCATTTAGAAACAGTTTATAATAAAATACAACGAAAACCTTTTAGAATTATTTTAAAAGTAACTTCATGAACAGTTAGTCAAATTTTGTAATATATATATATATATATATATATATATATATATATATATATATATATATATATATATATATATATATTTATTTATTTATATATGTCATTTTCCTTCTGCCGCTCTCTCTCTCTCTCTCTCTCTCTCTCTCTCTCTCTCTCTCTCTCTCTCTCTCTCTCTCTCTCTCTCTCTCTCTCTCTTACTACTGTGCTTTTGTATTTAATAATTATTCGCCTGTTTTTCTGAATGTGGTTTTTCATTATGATAATGACAAAAGCACGAACCTGTAATAATTAGCATAATTAAGCTTTTTAAGTTTTGCGACGAGCTATGATCTTTTGATATATTTAGTAAGAGTTCCGTTATAAGATTTCACATAATATCCCTGGTGATTCACGGGTTGTGGTGGCTGATGTGGTAACGTCCATGACTGGTGAACGCCAGACTGCGGTTCGAGTCCCGCTCAAACTCGTTAGTTTCTTTGATCGCTGCAATCTTACCATCCTTGTGAGCAAAGGATGGAGTGTTTGGGGGGAGCCTATACGTCTATTTGCTGAGTCATCAGTAGCCATTGCCTGGCCCTCTTTGGTCCTAGATTGGGTGGAGAGGGGGCTTGGGCGCTGATCATATGTATACTGTATATGGTCAGTCTTTAGGGCATTGTCCTGCTTGATAGGGCAGTGTCACTGTCCATTGCCTCTGCCATTCATGAGTGACCTTTAAACCTTTAAATATGCGTAAAGTGACGACTGAAATTCGAATATGCTGTCCGTTCGTATTAGTGGATCACTGAGCCTTCTTAAACCTTTTTTAATATAATAGATTCCGTATCATTTTTCGAACACTCAATGATCTTCTCCTCTTCTTCACTGTTCTCTGTTTTTGAACACACCAACTTCACTGTCAATTAAAATACGGCCACGATTGTATATCATTCTGCCATTCACAACGATTTCGCGTTTCTTATGAACAGACACAATAGAGGAGCATATTTATTATTATTATTATTATTACCATCCAAGCTACACCCCTAGTTGGAAAAGCAAGATGCTATAAGCCCAGGGGCTCCAACAGGGAAAAACAGCCCAGTGATGAAAGGAAACAAGGAAATAAATAAATGATGAGAACAAATTAACAATAAATCATTTTAAAATAAGTAACAACGTCAAAACAGACATGTCATATATAAACTATTAACAACATCAAAAACAAATATGTCATAAATAAACTATAAAAAGACTCGTGTCCGCCTGGTCAACAAAAAAGCATTTGCTCCAACATTGAACTTTTGAAGTTCTACTGATTCAACCACCCGATTAGAAAGATCATTCCACAACTTGGTAACAGCTGGAATAAAACTTCTAGAGTACTGCGTAGTATTGAGCCTCGTGATGGAGAAGGCCTGGCTATTAGAATTAACTGCCTGCCTAGTATTACGAACAGGATAGAATTGTCCAGGGAGATCTGAATGTAAAGGATGGTCAGAGTTATGAAAAATCTTATGCAACATGCACAAAGAACTAATTGAACGACGGTGCCAGAGATTAATATCTGTATATATGTATGTATGTATATATATGTATATATATATATATGTATAGTATATGTATATATATGTATATGTATATATATATATATATATATATATATATATATATATATATATATATTTATATATATGTAAAAGTATATGTATATATATGTATATGTTTATATATATGTATATATATATATATATATAATTATATGTATATATTTGTATATATATGTATGTATATATATGTATATATATATATATATATATATATATATATATATATATATATATATATGTGTGTGTGTGTGTGTGTACACGTGTGAAAGAGAAAGAAGTGGACATGGGTTGGACATATAATTAGAATGACAGATAACAGATAGACACTAGAATAACATAATGGGCTTCTAGCAATTACCAAAGAAGCAGGGCAAGGAAGAGAAGACGGTGGATTAACAAACTAAGAAAGTTTTCATGTGTAAACTGACATAGAAAGACTATGCATAAATTTTTGTAGACCCCCTTAACCATTCCAAATCGTTTTTTCATTAGCGTGGTAAACTAGTTTTTTTTTTTATGATTTTTCCGATGAATAAAGTCCATTTTCCTTATCGTGAGGGTTGGAAAAAGCATTGATTCACACTATACGTAACTTGCAAAATGTTACTCATTAATAAACCATTAAATTTGACCTGCACCGTACCAGCACGGACCTTCCTTCACCTGCAGTTGCAGGTTACGTTTATCGCCGAGAATATTTTACGGTTACCGCCTGGTAACGTTCATGTACGAAACCTGTCAGTGCTACATACTAGCACCATCATCTGATTAAGAGATGTCTTCTGATGCTCACGAAATGGACGAAAAAAAAAAATTAATTGCTCCTGAGCAAAATCACGTGTTTATACTACATGTCAAGTAGAGATTATAGGAACAATGTCAAGAAAGAAAGAAAAATATAGACTAGAATAGATACGAACATACATCAGAGCAATACTTTCGAAATGGAAAACATAATGAAGATGGAATTATACATAAATATATCTACATAGACATTTATATACACATGCATAATTACACGTACATGTATGGAGGAAAAGAAAATATTTTTATCCGGGTTATTTCAACTGCTGTTCTATGTTTACACGAGTTTCGTGTTTATCTCTTCTATTTTCTTTTCAATAAGGTTTTCCTTTGTGAAAACATTCTCTTACTGTGCACATTGTGTAATGATAATGCTTACCAATTACACTAAAGAATTCGGTACTTAGATTTTCAGTTTTACATCTGTGGTGAGCCTGCTAATTAGATATCTTTTGTATATATATATATATATATATATATATATATATATATATATATATATATATATATATATATATATACATTATATATATATACATTATATATATATATACATTATATATATATATATATATATATATATATATATATATATATATATATATATATATATATATATCCCCTTCTGAGTAGGGGTGCATTAACGTGGTGAAATGGTTTGTGTATCGCCATTGCCAGCAAAGCTGTACTAGTCAGGGCCACCCATACTGCGTTGGTCTTTAGTGAGCGATCAGACTAAAGTGTCCTATCACCAATCCGCAAGGGCCAGCGTGGTAATGAAAATTCGGCCAGACCCAGGCATGAATAAAGACACGTCTGAGCCCTGCATTTGTTGTTGTTGAATATATATATATATATATATATATATATATATATATATATATATATATATATATATATATATACATATATATATATATATATATATATATATATATATATATATATATATCTATATATACATACATATATATATATATATATATATATATATATATACATATATATATATATATATATATATATATACATATATATATATATACATATATATATATATATATATATATATATATATATATATATATATATATATATATATATATATATGTATGTATGTATGTATGTATATATTTGTGTGTGAATGTGTAGATATGATTGTATAATTGTGTAGTTATGGTTATGCACTTATATTTTTATTTTTAAACGTATATGTAATTTGGAAACGAAACGGAGCAGTGTGAATACACATATTTTACGATTATCAATAGGTTACTGCCAGGAACCGATCAAGTTAAGGTCCATTTACATGTAGGGATAGTGTGAATCAGCAAATATATTGGTATTTTCGTACTGTGCCAAACTAATTCTAAAATAAAAACGTCAACCGTTGTTATTTAATAAGCTGCTTCTATCATTAATAGTCCTACAGGCTGTTCTTATGGGACAACTGCCCGGCCAATCTTCAGCAACCATCATTAAAATACAATAGACAAAAGTCATATTATCTTCACCCATAGATTTATGAATCTCAGGGGGAGATTAGGTGGCCAATTAGGGCTACAGCAAAAGGATATTTTTGGGATGCTACTATAGTATGTGATCAACCAGAACAACACAACATCCTATCTTATAATAGACGTTTGTGATAGCTACCTGCGGATTATTCGTAAACCCCCATAATTAGAGAGTACGGTTTGAAATCTAAGTTTAGACATTTCTATACCGAATATTTTGTAATCCCATTATTTAGAGACTATGCTTATGGTTTGAAACCCCCCGAGTTTGGAGATTTGCTGTTGGTTCAATGCAGCGGATTGTCTTGAAATCTACGTTTCCCCCACCCTGAAAATCACAATTACAATGGATAATCTGAAACCCCCTTTGTAGTCTTGTTGCAAGAATATGCTAATCCACAGAGGATGGGTGTTATGTTATACAAAATTGATAGGGAAATGGAACAATGCAAATATGTTTTCTTCATTTAGTAAGCAAAACTTTAGTGTATTTATGAATATTAGCCTTTACAAGAATACAAAGAGAAAGTTCAAGTTTTTACTTTTACTCCCAGAAAAATGTATGGGCATCACTCAAAAAGGTAACACATGAATGTCCGCGTTATTTCTAACACCAAAAAATCTAGAGGCGATTGCAAAATGCGGAGAGATACGCCATTTAACTTATATAGAATTTTTAAGTTTTGGGTCGAGCTATGATCTTGGATATATTTAGTAAGAGTTCCGGTATAAGGTTTCACATCATATCCCTGACGATTCACGGGTTGTGGTGGCCGATGTGGTAACGTCCCTGACTGGTGAACACCAGACTGGGGTTCGAGTCCCACCCAAACTTGTTAGTTTCTTTGATAGCTGCAATATTACCATCCTTGTGAGCTAAGGATGGGGTGTTTGGGGGAGTCAATAGGTCTATTTGCTGAGTCATCAGTAGCCATTGCCTGGCCCTCCTTGGTCCTAGATTGGGTGGAGAGGGGGCTTGGGCGCTGATCATATGTATATATGGTCAGTCTCTAGGGCATTGTCCTGCTTGATAGGGCAGTGTGACTGTCCATTACCTCTGCCATTCATGAGTGGCCTTTAAACCTTTAAATATGCGTAAAGTGACGACTGAAATTCGAATATGCTGTCCGTTCATCTTAGTGAATCACTGAGCCTTCTTAAACCTCTCTTAAAATAATAGGTTTCAAAATGGCTTGGTCTCCTCTTAATACATAGAAGTGTCAACAATCCGTATCATTTTCCAGACACTCAAGGATCTTCTCTTCTTCACTGTTCTCTGTTTTTTTAACACACCAGCTTCACTGCCAGTTAAAATACGGCCACGATTGTATATCATTCTGCCATTCACAAGGATTTCGCGTTTCTTACGAACAGACACAATTGAGGAGCATATTTATCTGAACATATTAAACCAGTAACATTTTTTTTCTGGGACTTACTAGTTATTTTTCCTGCAAGGGCAAAATCTAGCACAGTGATAATTAACAGTTAATTTTTTTTATTCGGGTCTGTTTAATGAGAACAAATTTTTTCCCTAAAAAATGTTTCTCCAGCACTCTTCAAACATCTCCCGTATGCATTTGTGGCAAAGATCACAATCTTAAATAGATCTCAACTTCAAGTTGATGAATAAGGACTCAAGATTAAATATGAATATAGATATAATAATCTACAGCAAACTATAAAATCTCAAGATTTACTGTATGACCTTGATTGGTCCCTGGGCTTAGGCTTCGTCTTAATTCCCATAATCCAACCATTTATCTATCCATAATTTAATGTACAACACAAAAACCTATCTTGTGACACACATTTACACTACCTGCGGATTAAGAAGAAACGGCAATAGATAATTTTCTTTTACAAAGATCACTTACCGGGTTTCCACACCGGATTTCGTACAACCTTGTACAGGCTTGGATGGGAAATTGGGCTGTCCGCGTCCCCATGAAGTGTAGTCCGAGATGCCAATGTTGTACATGGCTTTATGCGAGTGGCACAGGCCTTTCCGAGGCCGTCCGGTGTCGATTTCAGGAAATTTAAACATGTTTAATTTTTGGTTGCGGACTGGCTTGCAGAGTCTGGTACGTAGTCAGTCCGAAATCATGTTCACCCAGTCCGAAATTTTACGTATTCATCAGAAATGTACGAGATCGTTGCGTAATCAATCCTAACTCATCCGAGGTTGTACGCAGTTGATTTAATTTATCTCGAGGACCTCCTTTCTTCTTAAAGGAGTTTGATGAAGCCATGGAACATGACCGTGACGAGACACAAGACCACAGCAAGGAATAAATTTATAGATATAAAGAACTCTAAATCGATTTTTACATATCCCATTTATTAAAACTGAATATTTTACATTTCAACGGATAGTAATTTTCACATTTTCCAGAAATCCTAGTGATTTTAGCATCATTGCAATATTGCAATAAATCTTTGTGATATTAACATTATCAAAGTGTATCTAAATTGTTGATATCCTTACATCACGCGCTGGATCAAATTTGATGTGTACGGTGCAAATGCAAAAGTTCAAATGATGAGTTGTTATAGTCACCAATGGCTTTTATGCAATTTTGGCGCCATACGAACCTTTGTGCAGCTGTACGCATCAGCCAGGTTACATCTGCAGTGAAATTTTACCATTTATCTGACGGCAGTCCGTTGTCTGTACGCATTAGTATGTCGTTAAACATAGCATGCAAGAACTCCACAATGACCACAAGTAGTGTACGACATCCTTCCATGGTGCTGCCGCAGTTGAACAATACCAGTATGCAACTGCATGCGGCCATACCAGCCTATAAGTGGCCCCAGTACGTAGTCAGTGTGTCACCTGTATATCAACTCTCTGTCACCCTACGTACTCTTCGGCAGCAAATCCGCCCTGACTCAACCAGATTATCTATATTTGTATCTTAATTATGACTTGGCCCACATACGTACTGGTGTCAGCAGCCATCCGCAGCCATACGGCCAGTGCAAGATTGCTCTGCCATCCGGTGTGAAACCCCCATTACTGTAGTAGGAAAGTTTGCATAGATCCCATACTATAGTAGCACCGATTTTTGATTCTGAGCTCTTTCAACCATCAAGGAAAATTAGATGGTTTTCAATTTCTCTTTGAACTTTGTTATGTTGTAGATTACTGTAGAAATTTAAATCTCAATAATAACAATTGTTCTGAAGTAGAAGTACTCTATGGACCACCAAATTTCACTGTGGACTCCCAGCAATGGTTCATGGATCTCGATTAAGAATCATTAATCTAGACCTACCTCTGCTCTTCTCCCTTAAGAGGTAAAAATTATGATATATTGACAGTGTTCCCATTGCGTTCTTTCTATGTGACATATGACATATGGGATATTACGCAAGTAAATCTGTTATCTACATAAGTCAGTATTTTTATTCACTATGAAATGTAATGAGACATTAAGTTATTACGATGTTTATTATGCATCTTGTAAGTATGATGGGACTCAGCCAATATCTTCTCAGCAGTTATTCCATCGTATCCAGCGGCTTCCTATCTCTTTAGTGTTTTTAATGATAACTTTTACTTCAAACACACTGCATTCATTCATGGGCATATCACCTCAGCTTCAGGTATATCAATCAAATTATTCCCTTCATATCTGCTATTCATGGTCTCACTAAAGTGTTCCACCCAACGTTACCTTTCTTCATCATCTGTTGTTAAAACAGACCCTTTTCTCTTTTTGATGGGGTTTTGCTTCTTCTTCTTTGCCCCAGTAGAGATTTTATTAATAATTATGTGAGCAATTCTTAAACCATAACCAGTCCCTGAATTCATAGCTTCGTCAGCATCATCTGCTTTCCTGTCTAAATATTCTCTCCAGTCCTTCTGGGCTTTTCTTTTGACTTCACTATCAATATTGGAATACTTAGCATGCTATACATTGTAATGTACCTCTAAAATTTTCAACAATCAATTTATTCTTTTTCTTCTTTTATTAGTGTCCCAAGTATCGATTAATATTCATGGTTTTCTCCTTGTAACTGCATGTCGCAGAACTTCACTGCCAACTGACATATATATTCTTAATATCACACCATTCTTCATTAATTGTCTGCTCTTCGTCTTTTAAAGTCTCCAAGACTGCAAATCGATCCCTACATTCAATTACAAATGTTTCTCTGTACTCATCTTCTAAAAGCATAGATGCAGCAAACATAGGTATTCTATCTACATTTCTGTTGGGTGCTTTCAGTTTTAATTTTAGTGTGGCAACGAGAAGCTAGTGGTCATTACCAATATCTGCATCTCTATAGCTTCTTACATTTGTCAGTCCTCCTTCTTTCTTTATGAATTGCTGTGATCTATTTGATTTTTGTAAATGCCACGTGGTCAAGTCCATGGATATTTCTGGATGTCTTTGTGCAGGAAAAGAGTACCTCCAATAACAAGATTGTTTGTTGAATAAAAACTTATAAAATGTGCTCCATTTTCATTTGCAACTTCACTAAGGCCTTCAATACCCTTCACATTCTCTATACCTTGATTATTCCTTCCGACTTTAGTATTGAAGTCACCGATCACAATTTTCATATCTCTCTCTGGGATTTCATTTATTACACTCTGCAGTTCTTCATAGTATTCATCTTTCCTTTCTTTATGGGAATCATTTTTAGGTGCATAGCAAACTATAATACTCATATTGCACTGGTTTGGTATACAAAGAATGAAATACCGTCACAGTGTATGAGCGTGTGTGAAACACATGCGGTACAAAATGTGTTATAGTTGGATTTTGTATAAGAAACACTGGAAAGAAAGGGCTTATTTCTTTCATTAACTTTTTTCCTAACATATCACTATGACGTAAAACTATTCTGATTTTAAATGACGTGGAAATTAACTTTCCATAGCCTAGTTTAAGAAAAATACTGCTGAAGAGTTGTTAATTAGAAATCATGAAAATATTCTGCTTAATTTTCTTTACTTTTTATTAAGCAACATATATCACAAATATCATTAAACTAATTTTTGTAGGAATTTTAATTTACTACAACCTTTATAATGCAAAATTTCATTTTGAGGCTAGTATTTACATATAGAAATATAGATTTTGTTTCGGCTAAAGTCAGCATGTGTGGGTGGCTTATTATTATTCTTGATTTGCATTTCGAAACAGTTTATGATCAAATACAACTAAATCCTTTTAAGAGGACTTTAAAAGTAATTTCATGAACAATTTAAGTCAAATCTTGTAATATATATATATATATATATATATATATATATATATATATATATATATATATATATATATATATATATATATATATATATGTATGTATGTATGTATGTTTTCCCTCTACCGCCTGTTTTCTCTCTCTTTCTCTCTCTCTCTCTCTCTCTCTCTCTCTCTCTCTCTCTCTCTCTCTCTCTCTCTCTCTCTCTCTCTCTCTCTCTCTCTCTCTCTCTACTGTGCTTTTGTATTTAGAAATTATTCGCATGTTTTTCTGAATGTGGTTTTTCATTATGATAATGACAAAAGCACGAACCTGTAATAATTAGCCTAATTAAGCGACTGTGTTGCTCGACCCAGATAATACTAAAAGGAAAAATGCTTTGATCTTTTTACACTATTCTAACATCAGTCAAATGTTTGGCCTCATCATGAAAATTAAACGTAAAAGTTAGATGATTTTATTGTGTTAATTTAATTCTATTCCAATTAACCACCAGTGTGAATTCGGTCACCCTGGTGTCGTGCGCGGAGACTAGGTTTCATCAATGAATTAGGTCATAGGTAGGTTAGAATTATTTAAATTTGGGTGGTAATGAATTTTTCCAAGGTGTCTGCATAGCATTGCTGGTTTGCTTAATTTACTGAATTACAAAATTTTTTTTGTAAATTTATGTTTAGAAAAATATTCGATTATTAGAAATATCTAGTATACACTATATGTATAATGTTGTGCATAATTTGTGTATGTCTATAATATATATACATATATATATATATATATATATATATATATATATATATATATATATATATATATATATATATATATGTATATATATATATATATGTGTGTGTGTGTGTGTGTGTGTCTGTGTCTGTGGGTTTTGTGTGTATATATACATGTTTATGTATATAAATACAGATATATAGATAGTTTATATATATATATATATATATATATATATATATATATATATATATATATATATATATATATATATTACTTTAGAAACATTTTATGAAAAATGTAAATAAATTCTTTTGAAAATGACTTTGAAAGTAATTTTATGAAGAACAATTAAAGTCAAATCTTGTAATATATATATATATATATATATATATATATATATATATATATATATATATATATATATATATATATATATATATATATATATATATATATATATATATATGTACACACACACACACACACACACACCATTGTTCTGGCTTGGAACATCTATGAAACATACCTAATTGGTTAGGAGTGAATGTTTGGAATTGGCGTTCAGTGCCTTTAATGTACTGAGGGCCTGTGACACTATACGGTCAAAACTGAAGTGTTGAACTGGCTAATCTTACTTGTGAATAATCCTCGTGTCATGATGTCTCTTCTGTGACTTTGTCGTTTTGTTGTACTATAGTGGTGATATTGGTCTCACTTCAGCATCCATGGAGACCCACGGTTTCAGCAATTCTTGTTTGTTTGTCCCTCAGGGGCGTCGTCCACGCATACGAATCCATGTATGTTTCACACACATTTCTCTTCTCTTAGGAATTTTAATTCGTTATTCCTCAATGACAACATCTGTCCATCATACCCATAATCATCAACAAAGCCATGGGTGCCTTGGGTATTTCATTTCCCTCAAGGACTCCAATATTTTATAGTTCTCTACTTCCTCTAGGTCATGTTACTTTCCTTCTTTCAAGGATGTAATCTCCATGTAGAGTGCCCTTTTCCTGTCCTCCAAAAACTCAAACTCGATATCAGCTTTAAGCATTGTTCGCTTATCCTTCCAGAACATGACATCCCCGTCATCACTCGGGGTGCTACTATTTCACTGTGTCACATAAGTACTTCCCAATATCGGAATGACCATTGGTTGCCCCGATACCCCACGATCGACCTCTTCGGACGAATACATGCCCCGTCACTTAAGTGAAATGCCTCTCTAAGCTATTGATTTATTAATTTAATGAGTACCCACCTCTCTTATTTATTTATTTTTTTTTTTTGCTTTCCCTCTTTTAACCTGTTTGATTACTTAAGCGAATTACAATTTACCTCTATTTTTTCACAACGGACACAGTCTTGCAACAATTTTTATTTCATCATATACTTTGTAATATATTTACATAAATTTGCATTTGATTAATCTACAATTTACTAGTCTATCAAATGACATTAATATAGCTTAAATCAAAATTCAATTAATTGTGTATTTGATTTTATCCCTCTACTAATGTATTTAATTACTTTAGACGAATATTACTCTTCTTGATATTTGGTATAATTCTTATATCATTGTATTATGTTTTTTTTTTTCGTTTCTATTCGCTTTTATATACCTGTATTCATCCGATATTAACCAAATTAATTTTCTGCCTGGATGTCAGTTCTCGCTAGTTTTTAATTATTTTTATTTCCCTTTAATGAATATTTCCTTATTATCGAATTATATATATATATATATATATATATATATATAATATATATATAATATATATATATAGTATATATATATATATATATATATATATATATTATATATATATATATATATATATATATATATATATATATATATATATATATATATATATATATATATATATATATATATATATATATATATAAATAAACTCACCGGCATATAAGCTATCCTTACAGTTCAGTTTTCACAATTATAGCATATCGTTTTATCTACGCACGATACTGTTTATCTTTACTGCAAATTATCTTCATGTCACTCTTATCACTCATCAGCGGCATTTGTCTCCCTCTCCTTTTGCCCCCCCCCCCCCCCCTTCCAAATAAAAAAAAAAGTAAAGAAACACTCTTACAAACAAATATTAACTGAAACCTTTGTAGGTATCATCCCAATTTGTAAATAAAGACAAATATAAATAAAGAATACCTGAAACAGGAGGAAAGGTGGCCTGGTGCTACCCCCAAAGCCCTTTCTTTCTATGTGGGCGCAGTCCTCATATAACTATTTGTAATCTTATGTGAAGTTCCCGTAGATTTAACATCTGTCCGTGTTTAATTGTAGTCCCTTATCTTGTGCGACATATTGAAGTCCCTTATCTTGTGCGACATATTGAAGTGAATGATACCACGTTGTTGAATTCACAAAAATCACACTTCCTTGCTTATGATCAAACCTAGTGATATAAACAATATATATGAGTTAGTATCATTACATACTTGATATATTATCGTTCTCAAACACATATGCCAGTCAATGATTAACGTAAATTATGTGTTAGTGGTTACAGTATTCTCTAGATTACAGTTTTTATTACATTGTCATATCATATAATTGTGAACAACAATATACATACTCGAAGCGGTTTCCTAGTTGTTTGGGGATTGCTCTATGGGTAATGTACTCTCTCTGAATTCTAGTTGAGCACTGAGTTATACATTCTATATGATGTAGAGTCAGTGGTTCCTATGTGCTTATATCCATACATCAAACATTTAGTCTTCCCTGAGGTGGTATTCAACATATGTCCAGGTTAAAGGTTAATGCACGAGACGTAAGAGAGCCTTCAGACTCTAGCTCTAAACATTTTTATCTCACTGGATTTAACTGTTTATTCTCTTTTCCTTTCATCCATTTATGCTAGTTTACTTATTTTACACGAATACTTATTCCACATATGCTATTTTGGCGAATACTTTCCGTTGATTACTATTATACTTTTATATTTTTGTTATGTATTATATCATTTAAAGCGAGTAAACATTTATAATGTATATACAATAAAGTGTATGTTTTTTTCATTATAAAATTGTTATAGTAACCTATAACTCTATAACTGTTTACACACAAAATCTTATATTTAGCGATGATAAATGAAAGGGTGGTAGTAAAGTGAAATTCAAGAAGACCATCCCGATTGAATTGCCTTAAGATAATTATCACAGAAAATTTGTGGGTTCATATTCTCAGCAATTGGAATGGCAGCCACGTAAAGACAGGAATCAAACCAGTACGGGGGTCTCTTCTCCATAGTTGTCATGAAATTAATATCTGAAAAACTATGCCCAGGATATTGATAATGTTATTGATAAGAGGGTTTCATACAACAAGTGACTAGATAGGAGAGAGAGAGAGAGAGAGAGAGAGAGAGAGAGAGAGAGAGAGAGAGAGAGAGAGAGAGAGAGAGAGAGAGAGAGAGAGAGAGAGAGAGATAACAAGTTGCTTTTGACGCAGATACTGTATTGTAATTTATTTATTGTACATTATTGGAAATTTGTATGAACGTATTTTGTATCTTAGTTCCCTGCTTCTCATAAGTCCTGCTATCAATGAGGATGTCATGAGATTCAGGTAATAAAAGTTTGTGGCAGGCATAACAACTTTTATTTGTGTTCGATCTACCGGAATCCAGACATGGATGATTCTATCTTCGATTGTCCCCTTACCATTATGGCTAAGATGCAAGATGATAGAAAGTCTTCTTTTGTCTTTGTTGGTGATTTTAATGCTCACCATAGGGAGTGGTTAAGTTCTATCTCTCCTACCGATTGCCATTGCTTAAGAGCTTTAGACTTTGCCACTGAATCAGGCTGTGAGCAAATCATAAATGAAGCTACTCACAGGTCTGGTAATTTCTTGGACCTTGTAGACATTGACTCCCCTGGCGTTATAACTAGTAAGGTTGGTTCTCCAGTCGGGACATCTGATCATGCCTTGATTTCAATAGCAGTGAAGACTGAGCAGCCTGTCCCTGATGTATCATACTCTTGTAAAATTTATATAAAATCCCAAGCGGACTGGAATGGGATTTTTCATGATCTTTTGTACTTGAATTGGTAACAATTATATAGTAGTGTAGATCCTGTTGTCCCTTTGAATGTGAATCTAGTCAACATAATTCATAGGCGTATCCTTTCTCGAGTGCTAAGGTACCAAGTGAAGGACAAACCGTGGTTCAGTGATGATTGTAGACGTGCTTATTTGGAGAAGCAGGAGGCCTATCATTTTTGGAAGGGTAACATATCAGATTTGACCTGGAGCTTCGAGCTTTTGCTTAGAGAGTTTATGCCTCACCTGAAAAGGAATATAGATTAACAATAAAAGAAACCTTTTCTGGTACAACTCAGGAACATAAATGGTAGTCTACCCTTAAATCTGCTCTCTTTGGTGTTGATGCAACAGTTCCTCCTTTACTTAAACCAGATGGCTCAGTCACTCACTGTCCAGAGGAAAAGGCAACCCTTTTGGCTGATGTTTTGACAGTAAAGAGAGTAATGAAAAATTTGAACTTCCTCATTCCTGTTTTCCTTAGGCTAAACTAACTAGTTTAGCTTTTCGATCTCGTGAGATTAAAGCTCTGTTGATGGTCTTTGATGCTTATGGAGGTATAGACCCAAATGGTATTTTTCTTTTGTTTTTTATAAAGACAGCAGATTTCTTAGCTCCAAAGTTATCTGTTATTTTGCGCAAGTTAGCAAGAAGAGGAGCTTTTAGCACTAGTTCGAGAATTGGTAATGTTACTCCTCTATGTAAATGTGTTTGTGGTAGCTCAAGGCCCACTGATTACCGCCCAATTTCCATAACTCCCATATTATCTAAAGTTTTTGAACGTCTTCTGGCAAAACGTCTTAATAGGTTTGCTGAAGGTAATCATTTATTCCCTAGTTTGCAATTTGGTTTTCGTAAAGGCCTTGAAGCATGTAATGCCCTTCTTACTCTCCAATGCTGTACAGAAATCCCTTGATTGTGGTCAGGAAGTTCGTATGATTGGCCTTGATTTTAGTGCTGCCTTTGACCGTGTTAATAGTGAGGCCCCTTTTTTCAAACTCAAACAGTGGGGAGTGGGTTGGTCGTTTCTTAGCATTATTATTGATTTTTCAAGTAATAGATCTCAAAGAGTTGTTGTTGATGGGCACCATAGTGAGTATAGGAATGTGATATCCGGTGTTCCACAGGGTAATCCCTGCAAGTTTCATTACTCTACGATTACAATTGTGACCAGGGAGCTGATCACAAACAAGCAAACAAACACGCACACACAAACAGGGGGTAAAACATAACCTCCCTCCAACTTCTTTGCCGGAGGTACTAACCTTTTGTAATCTTACCACTTCACCTCTTTCTCTAACCCTGACTTTTCTCGTGTCTGCAATTTCTCTCCTGTTTATAGCTCTGTATCTAAAGTTTTCCAGGACATTGTTTCACGCATTTTCTTCAGATATTTTTATTCCATCTACATGCGTGTGGTTTTCATTTTAACATTTTAACCTTTTTGTTTATAATTATAATCAATATGATTTCCACCTTACACATTTTTGTTTATAATCATTATCAATATTATTTCCATCACCCACCTAAATAGAAACGACATTATCCTATCTGTTTGCTTTGTTTACTTTCTTAGCGAGTTTTTGTATCATAAGAAACTTATTTTGGAGCTCAAGAAGGTGGCTATCAGACTCCTCAAAACTCCCCAGATGCTCTTACTTCATAAACTTTAGACATTCTTCATCCATCTTTTTTTTTCTCTCTCCATTTTTTAAGCTCATTTGTCTTGATATCGCTGAAGTTACTAACTTTTCGCAAACTACTGATACGCTCTATTCCATATTTGCTTCATACTTTTTTTTGCGTGTTTGCACTCCTCCGTACAAACAGCTTTACTCAATTTTGTCTTTTTCTGTATACTATTGTTATCATCAGAGCCAAATAGCCTGATCCAGTTAAGCCTAATTCAAGACACTTTAAATAATATATTTACATATTTTCATTCGATGGACTTTGGAAACTGCCAAAATATTTGTACTCTCTCTCTCTCTCTCTCTCTCTCTCTCTCTCTCTCTCTCTCTCTCTCTCTCATCAGGCATAACAGAACTTTCACGTTTATCATAACCTTAAGATAAGTGTTATAATTCTAGAAATCATTTAATTCTGTCTCTTTAATCTTGGCTTTACACCAACAAACGTATCTCTTCAATGTTGGGTCCTTCAGGCACTAGGCAAAGTTGAAATTCCTATTCTCCTTCAAGTGAAATTGTTCTTTACTTCTTCTTCTCTGGTATTTGCTTTTCTGCAATTTGTAGTCACGTTCTTATCTAAAGAACGTGAAGAAAATGATAATGGTGAAGTACTGATACTAAGTTAGCTTTTATGCAATATATGTTCTATTTCAAAATGTCGGCATATTCATTTGTTTGTAGTCCCATGTTTTTTTATGAATGTAAAATTTTGAGAAATATTCTAAAAACACCTTAGTTTCGCATGTATGTTTTAACCAAGGTCCTTTATATTTAAAAGGCCTTGGTTTTAATCACCGAACTTGATTAGAGATTTGACAGGCTATAGGCATTCTTCTTTTCTTTAGATATTCAAACTAAAACTGGGCGAACTTGTTTTGTTACTCATATATATATATATATATATATATATCCCATCCATTCCGACAATAATTTATTTTAAAATTAAAGATGTAGGCAGCTCTACCTGCATTCGCCCCGAGATTTGTGAACTAATTCTTTCTCCACTTCGCTCACAATTCTTCATCTCTTTCCTCAGTTATAGGATGTGATATTCCATCATCTCAAGTTGATGACAATTACAAGAATGAAAAGGACGCGTAGAATAAATTACTTTTTGTACCCGCAAGCTGCCGTTATGAGATGACTGAACGCCATCCTCATACTCCTTATCATTTTTGCTCTTATTATTTTTTCATATAAGGTTTTATATTCCCTGGTAGGGAGTAACACAAGCCGTACGGGACTGTAGCCACAAATACTTTTATAATTTATCTGCTGAATTAAGGCGAAAACTTTTGTGCTCACAACTTTCTTTACGTCTGCTACATCATAATCCCAAACAGAAAGATATTTAACAAGATGTTGAATCCCCCTAGACATACAGTGTGCCTTTTACCTTTGTATGTATTAAAGTTCCTTCTGGAAATGCAATGTCTTCTCTATTCTCTACTCTCTCGTTCTAATACTTTGCATTTAATCACCATGAACACGAATGTGTAGTTCTCCACATGAAAAACGCACAAAAATCATAGTGATCCTTATTGCTTAAAATGATAAATTTTACCAAGATTTAGTAGGTTTTCACCCATTCGTACTCTGTAGTATCCTTTACTAGGCAAACTAATAATCTCAGAAGCTTACAACCATCAAACTCAAAATCCACAATGAAGGTTAATTCCTATAAATTGTCCAGCCTCCGTTTCTTTTCTTATCATCAATTGTTACTATGACTTGCTAAAGGTTTGAACTAATAACTTACACTTATTTTGTTTTTTTTTGTCAACATTAAACTTTTACAATTTTTTTCCTAAAAAGAAAATTATTTCTTAAATTCCTTCATATATAAAAACTTTTCCATCCTTGACACTTCTAAATTTTTCACGAAACTCCTTTGTCATCCTACAATACGTTTCTTAAATTTACTTTGAAAACTCTGACAGATGAAATGAATTTCGTACTTCAAACATTCCTCACTAATATTTAATATTTAATCTAATTTTCTTTTAATTTCTATTGTAACATTATTACTAATATCATCAAGTTTCTCCTTGTTTAAGCATTTTATCCCCAACATCTGGGTTTTTTTTGCAACTATTGACAACTTTAGGCCCCGAGCACACTAGCCACTCTTTAGCACCACAAACGACCGCGCAAAGTGACGGGCCAGAGCACACTAGCCACTTTTTAGAGCCACAAGTTGCGACCACATGTGGTTATGTTTTGAATATCCGGCCACATGTGGTCGCCACACCGATATCACTACATCTGATTAGCAGCCACATGTGGTCGCCAGAGGTCGCTAGTGTGCTCTCAGCCAGCCACAAAATGCGCTGTTCGTGGCGGGGACGAGCGACAGCTTGCCACAGTCGCGAGCCACAGACACAAGTGTGATCAGCAAAGCTTGAATACAATGGGAACCTATGGGAGAAAATATCCCCGGCACAAAACACAGCCACTTGTGGCTCTACAAAGTCGCCAGTGTGCTTAGGCCCTAAAAGTTGTTGAATAACCCTTAAGACATAACACCCTTGTCTGAGACACTTTTTTTTTTCCAAACAAATCACTCTTCATCTACATGTTTTGATATTCTCATTTATTATATGTACATGATACATTTATTCCCCAAGGGACTGCATACCAATATATCATATAGTTTCATACATTTTTCATGTATGTCACATATATTATTTTCGGCTTTTAGACGTGTGGTAGCTTGGACACGTCCCTGTGTGGCAATCTGTTGGACTGGACTTTCAGACATGTTCAAACTCGATAGTTTCTGAGCTAGTAGTGTCTGCAACCTCGCCATCCTTATTAGCTAGGGAGGGAGGTATGAGAGAAACTATAGGTCTACCTGTTGAGTCCTCAGTACTCATAGCCTGGCTCTCCTTGGTCCTAGATTGATGAAGAGGGCCTTGGATGCTGATTATATGTATATTACTATATGGTCAGTCTCTAGGACATTGTTCTGTCCCTTGCCTCTGCCATTCATGAGTTACCTTTAAACAATGAAGCTGTGCGTCAATCTATATCATAACAGAAACTCCATCCTCATTTTCTCTTCCATATTCAATTTTATTAGTCCTGCATCAGGTGGAATTTTTTATTTAATTTTCCCAACCAAGACCCAATCGTACAGTGTCCATGGTGCATTAAATATATCGAGTACCATACAATTATTGTTTACCTCAATCATCCATCTCCATTTGAAAAAAATAAACACCAATCATTTTGTAATGTTCCCTTATTCAGACATACTGTATTAACCTTGTTCTGCCACTAAATTGAATTATCATAACCATATTTCAATAGTATTTCGATTGTAATGCGATCAGTTTTTAACGTTTTTACCCCCCTTTAAATCTCTCTAGCAAACAACATCAAATTTGAAAGTATTTGTTCCACTCCATCATCATATACACCTATCACTTCCTTACATTACATTCAAGAGATCTTCAAAGTCTCTATACTCTAAGGTTTAAGCACAAGATCCATTTGTTTAAATTCTTTTTCATGATATTCATTTTTACTTTAGTACATCTCTCAGAAGTTATTGGCCAAATTATTATTATTATTATTATTATTATTATTATTATTATTCACTCACTCACTCTGGTGGTACTTAGGCCACATTGTGACCCATGACCGCTCGTGGTAGGATTCTCCACTCTTCTCCATCCTGTGCCTGATGGAACCATTCATTATTATTATTATTATTATTATTGATTTAAGTAATTGTATTACTACTAAGGAAAATTATATTACTGGAGTTATTAGTTTTGATGGTTTTTTATCGTTCTTTATGTTGTTGTTTATGCTGGTAATAATTCCATTACAAGTTAACTAGTTTCAGTTTTTATATTATGCATTTTCCCATATTAAACCTTACTTATAGGGAGAATATGCCAGTCTCAGAAATAAATTAAGAAACGGTCAAGTATCGCTTTGGAATAAAGAAAGCGATGCCTTGCCATGAGGACTACATAACGGGTTAAGATGTCTGCGAAGACGATATTGAAAGTACCTTGAAGAGGAAACAAGAGAGTTGCCTGACGTGAGGAGCTAGCGGAATTCTGCCATCGTGAGAACCCCCCCTCCCCTCCCCTCCCTCCTCCCCCCCCCCTCCCCCCTCCCCCTGTGTGTCCGAGGAAGAAAAGACTGATGAAAAACGACTGGGAAAGCGAAGTGAAAACGTGACCTGAAAATAGGAAAGGTGCTTGAAAACGAATGTGGGTGGAAAGCGCTGGAAAAAAAAATGGGTGTCCTCCAAAAGGAAAGAAACACATTTGGTTACGTCTTCAATTCAAGACAAAGAAAGATTATGTAAGATAGAATGAAAGTATATATATATATATATATATTATGATATATATATACATATATATATATATATATATATACAGTATATATATATATACATATATATATATATATATATATATATATATATATATATATATATATATATATATATATATATATATATATATATATATATATATATATATATATGTATATATATATATATATATATATATATATATATATATATATATATACACACACACTCCTCACAATTTGTTAGGGATCACCTGTTCTGAGAGAAGTAAATGAACTGTAAATATTGGAAAACATAAAATAACAGTTGGGTTAGGAGGTAACTCGTTTAATGATTCGGAAATTCATTTAAAGTGATTGTTGACAAGTTCATTACAAGAGAAAGTTTTATATCACCATAAAGGACATTAACAAAGGTAAACTTTAGACAGATAGTTGTCTGTTGGTTTCTTCCGCACCAAAGTTAATGTTAAAAGCGGGTGTGTCCTCCTCTTGCTTGAATGACAGCGTAGCAACGTCAGGTCGTACTGCCAATAAGAACGTGGATGCTTGCAATGGGAATATTAATTCTATTCTTCCATGGGGTCATTTCCTAGATCTTTAAGGTTCATAGGCTATGCTACATGGGTGGAAATGGCAGCTTGGGGCATGTCTCACAGATGCTCAATAGGATTTAGGTCTGGCGAATGCACAGGCCATTCCATTCAGACTATTGTCTCCTGTTCTCGGATATGATTCACCACCCTAGCAGGTTGGGAACGGGCATTATCTTCCATCAAATTTAAGTCAGCACCAACAGTTCCTGCATATAATATCACATACTGTACACATCAGAGATGTCAACCCTATAGTGAATGCCTGTTATGGTGCCTCTCCCTATGACATGCAGATAAGTTCTTTCGTTTCTGCTGATCCGTCCCCATACCATAATTGGTCCTCCCTCATAACGGTTCGGTTTGCTGATGTTGGCATCATTAAACCGTTGACGTTCTCTTCGCTACACACGTTGTCTCCTGTCAGTGTAGTCCAGACAGTATCAGTACTCATCAGTGAAGTGTTAAAGCCCAATTGTTGTGTTCAAGTGAGATGGTCTTGTGCCCAATTCAAACATTCTCGCATGTGATGTACTTTCAGTGGGATCCTATACATGCCCTCATGGAGGAAAGGACACCAGTATGGAGACGATTCCAATCATCTGCGTGGATACATTTACACCCAAGACGTTCAGGAGGTCATTTTGCAAGAAGGTAGCAGTGCAAAAAGGACAACGTCCTGCATTAACATAGACTAATCAAGGACGGATCCAGACTTTTCAGTGAGAGGGGGTTAAGGAAAAAAGGCTCCTGTAATCACTTAAAAAGGCACTTTACAAATTCTAATCGTCTAACGTTCTCACCGTAGATCTAGGCCTATGTTTTGATGTCAAATGAATATAGAATACACTGCAAAAAAAAAAAAAAAAAAAAAAAAGACGTTTTGTGACATACCTAAAAAACGAGTGAATTTTCCTGCATTGTTTTGCATCATGTTCTAACAGCGCCTTTTCAACACGCTATGCTCTATCCTTACGTGGCATTTTAGCGCCTAAAACATCGAAAGATTCGCCACAGTTGTCCGATCAGCGATCTTCCTGGATTCTCGCTGGCCCTCTGTTGAGTGCTTACGAAGGCGCGGGAAAATCAACCTTGTTCAGAACAAGGTTGATTTTCCCGCGGCTGGGAACTTCCCAGGTGTTCGACATAACGAGGGGGCTCGCGAAGTCTATCTGCTCATCTTTATAATCATTACCGTGATAACTGTGTCATGACAGTTGTCTACTTTTTAGAATATAGGCTTCTACTCCGTTCCGTTGACTTTTGACAGTAGTCATTGTCATTGGACTATAATTGGGGATCAACAGTAGTAACATTATATACTTGTAATATATCCATAAAAGTACCTGTGATCCCTATCAAATTGAGAGTAGATATATATATATATATATATATATATATATATATATATATATATATATATATATATATATATATATATACATACATATATGCATATATATATATATATATATATATATATATATATATATATATATATATATATATATATGCTGGTATCCATCACAGCTGGCTAGACATGTGGGCGATAGTGAAAGTTCGAGTGATGTTAAAGCCGTATTTCACAGTAATTTATGAAACATTGGTAAGATTTGAACTTCCGAATATAAATTTTTGGAGTTCTACAAGTTATCCAATTGACATACCTACAACGTCTCTCTCTCTCTCTCTCTCTCTCTCTCTCTCTCTCTCTTGGGATTAAATACCCAAAGAGAAATTTATCTTGTGAGGGTTCCTATCAGAGCAAAGCCTCGAACCAATGCTTCTGATTTGAACCATAGGTGGATAGTGACTCGACCAATTATGCTATACCGAGAGATATGAATTTATTTTTTACTTTTATGTCCCATATTTGTGTAAATTAAGTTATTTGGACTAAGAATTGTTGTACTTACTAGCCAGCTTTGTTTCAGTCCAGAGACATAGGTTCAAAGCCTGTCATGGGTAGAAACACCTACCATGGAATAAATGCTGTTTGGGTATTTATAGTAAAAAGTTCAGTGAATTCGATATTTAAAATGGTTTTTTTGGCTCAATATTTGTATAAACAAAGCCACGCGTGTTAGTGACAAAACTTTCGTACTCATGTTACAAACATAGCAATCGGCTATCATGGTAGCGATGGGCTAATTTCCACTCTAAGGGTTCGACAGGAATATGTAAAGTGGAGTTGAAATAATCTTATTTATATATAATACCCCATGTATATGTGAGGACGTCTACATACGTACCTTTTCATCTCGTAGTGAATTTTTTATAATTGATCATGCATGTGTGTTTGTTTTAAGTTTTATTACCAATTAGTATAGTTGATAAATGGTAGCATAAGATAAGGGATTTTAACTCACTACCTAACCTCCTCGTTTTTTTCTTTCTGTGTGCTTATTTACTGTTCGATTTTGATAAAACTTGGTCTGCTTGTTCCATATGGATAAACAAACATAATGACAGAGCGAATTTCAATTCAAGACATTAGTTTCTCACTGGTCACCAAACAACTTTAGTCGCTAGCTCCAATTTTCACATTTTTATTCATAAAATCCTTTATTTTCCCTGTAGGATGATAAAACTTACAGAGGATATGCCTTATTATAGTGCTAATAATGCCTCAAAATTTCATTAGCCTGTCTTGATTAGTGTATTTTTGGCAAATATTTTTACAATTAGCTTTCTCTCAACCCGGAGGCTACCCTTAAGCTCCCATAACGATGTCACACACGAGAAAAATTAGCGTTGTATACAGTATTGTATCTGAAGATCTATAAAAAAATATCTCCAATAACAAATTATCGGGAACATATAGAACAAAAAGTTACAGGCAATGGAAGAGAGCTAATCCAAAGGACTGTAGTTGACCAAAAGAAAATACGACACTGGCATTTACCGTAAACTGTTTCCTATAGGATTTCGAAGGGGGCAGATCGTTGATCGGACTTGGATTACAAAGGAATGAGTGTGTTAATGGAGGGGTCGGGGCGTTTGGAGAGGATACGGGTCGCAGGACATTTGAAAGGGGCTTTGGTGGTGGAAATGCAAAAGAGTAAGGGATACGAATAGACACGACGAGAGAGAGAGAGAGAGAGAGAGAGAGAGAGAGAGAGAGAGAGAGAGAGGGGGTGTTTGTTTAGATATGTTCAGACCGGGAAGATACATGCATACATACATACATCCATATAACAATAGTAAAAATGATAATGGTAATCATAATGGTTGTCTACATTGTTATCTTATTATTTATTTTTTATTTAATTATACATATATCTTAGAGAGAGAGAGAGAGAGAGAGAGAGAGAGAGAGAGAGAGAGGGGGGTGGGGGGGTTTGTTTAGATATGTTTAGACCGGGAAGATACATACATATAACAATAGTAAAAATTATAATGGTAATCATATTATTTATTTTTTATTTAGTTATACTTATATCTTAAAAGTGAGAGAGAGAGAGAGAGAGAGAGAGAGAGAGAGAGAGAGAGAGAGAGAGAGAGAGTTTGTTTGGATGAATATGTTTAGACCTGGAAGATGGATGCTCCTGTAAAACTAAGAGGAAAACTTTAATTTTGGTGGTGGAAAGAGGCATAACTTAAGTTTTTTCTTTTTTTAACAATGTACTGGTAATGAAGGGTAGTAACTGTGAGGAAGGTGTAGACTTTTATTTAGCCTTTTCCTATGTATGTTCTCTAATTCTCCTTTTCATTTTTTTCAAGCTGAACATATACTTTATAATATGTGTATTCTTTTAAAAAACGTAATCTTTGTGACTAATTTTAATTAATTCTGGTAATTGGAAACCATTTGCGATTTGACGACCGTTAACTAGACTAGATAACATTCTTTAATCCTTTTTTCTGAAATCTGTAAAATTCTGAAAAGAGCAACAAAGAATTGTTATTATTACAAGCCAAATTAAGATAAATGGCATATTTAGATATATAACAAGCATAAACAGTGAATGACATGTACAGGATGTTAAGCTGCTCGTCAAAAAAAGAATTATAAACTTAAGGGTTAGAATTATATGGAATGTTAGTACTGCGTGGTGGTGATAAAGATATGGATCAACTGATTATTATTATTAGTGATATTGTAGGATATAAAGAGATGTATTGGAAAGATCTCTAACAAATCCTGTTACAGAAAACTGATAACTGGTTTATACGTTCATTATAAGTTCTTTTGGCAGCTGCGCTCTTTATTGAGCATTTTTCTTTGTGTATAAGTGATTTACCATTTAATTTAAAAGAAATATACATAGGCATGGTTGACTATCTTCTGTTACGTAATTGACCCGGCGGAAAATATTTCTCAGTTACCTTGTCTAATATTTATTAATAACTTTGCAATAGTCTAATACATGGTTGCCGTTGAATATTTTAAAATTCCATTGTTCATAAACCCATCCAATCTACGGTACTTTGTTTCATGTTTAATGAAGATCTGCTTCTAGATAGTAAAAATTTATGACTGATAGTCAAAGAAAAAAAAAACCTATAACACTAGAACGTGAATATTACGAATTGAATAATTGTTTACTTCTAGATGGGTGAATGATAAGTGATTTTGAAAATATACTTATAGATAAGTAATTGTGTTTTAAAGATGCTTTCAAATGATTAACTATTTTATATTTACATACCATTAGCTAGATAATACCTCTATAAGTCTTTGAATATGAGAGAGAGAGAGAGAGAGAGAGAGAGAGAGAGAGAGAGAGAGAGAGAGGTTTAAATAGAATTATGAAGACCATAATCATTATGAAACTGATACATGTAACCGTTTTGTGTAATCCAACCCAGCCCCTGGATTAACTCCCCCACTTCGCAAACAAGAGCAATCGTCTACCCCAGTCAGCCACTAAGACCAGCTGATTCAACCACTCCACCACTAACCCCCGCCTCTCTCTCTCTCTCTCTCTCTCTCTCTCTCTCTCTCTCTCTGCGAAATTGTGTGTAATGTAATTCGCCTTCCAGAAAGGAATCATTCAGATAGAATGTCAATTCGGGATTGTTTTTATCATGATTATTTGTTTCTTGTGGAACTTGCAATTTTGAATTGTGGATTTTCTTTGATAAAAAAAAAAAGCAATGGGGGAGATGAACCGTCATTTGCTGTACTGAGAACAAAGCAGCTCGATAGGTATTTGGCATTAAAGTTTTTTTTTTTAAATTGACTGCAGAATTGTGGTGACTTTGGAAGGGTATTTGAAGTTATTTTGTGGAGTTTTCTTTTTCTAAAAAAAAAAGAAATTAGAATTAATTTTGACTAGATTTTGCAAATTTTTGTTACTAATATTGGGGTCTTTATTTATAATAATATTATGATGTTTTTTTGGGGAGGTATTATTTTGTTCTGTAATGGCATTAGTTGAAAGAATCGATATATATATATTTTTTTTTTTTTGATAGATTATTCATTTTAATTATTTCATCATATAATGATAATTAAATGTATAGTTCAGAACGTCTTCACATGATACCAAAATTGAATAACATATTGAAATAGATACTGTTAAGAAAATTATTTTTGTATAAAAATGATGGAATATGATTATGCCACATCTTCAATAGAGAATATTCCGAATACAGATAAAACTTATTATTGATCAGATAAAAGAAAAAATTATTCCAACATTTCCCGGCCTTAAATTTGATAATTCCTCTTATATTGTCATTAATACTATTCTTATTGTGAAAGTTATTCCTTCACTACAACCATTCCGTGTAATGAAACAAATGAATCAAACAAAAAACATTTTAGGATTTGATCAGATGGGCGAGCAGCCACTGAGGAGAGGAAGACATCACCTCTGGAGGAGGAGGAATTGTAATTACTTTTAGGCCTAAAGGTGACACCGGCAAGACGAGAGGGGAGGTGAACTCACAGAAACAGACAAACGACAGACAGTGCCAGGGGAGGAGGGGTGGGGGAGGGGGGAGGCGGTACTCACCTCCTCGCTGTCTAGTTGTTTTAGTAGTCTTGCAATATAATAGAGCTTTTGAATGGTATTTTTAGTTATTTGGATTCCGGGTGTTCTTCGGCATTGTTGATTTGAAGGAGAGAGAGAGAGAGAGAGAGAGAGAGAGAGAGAGAGAATGGACCGAAGCAGTATTTAGTGAGAGAGAGAGAGAGAGAGAGAGAGAGAGGGGGGGAGAAAATGGACCGAATCAGTATTTAGAGAGAGAGAGAGAGAGAGAAAGAGAGAGAATATGTATGAAAATGGACCGAAAGAGTATTTAGTAATAACAGGAGAGAGAGAGAGAGAGAGAGAGAGAGAGAGAGAGAGAATGTGTAAGAAAGTGGACCGAAACAGTGTTTAGTAATAACAGGAGAGAGAGAGAGAGAGAGAGAGAGAGAGAGAGAGAGAGACCGAAGCAATGTTTAGTGATAACCCTAAGGTGGCTCCCATTTCGACCCTTGAAAAACTTGGCCGGCCGTCTTTAGCCGTATCTCCTCTTTGGACTACTCAGCTTCTCGTTTCTTGTTTATTGATTCTGTTTTTCTTTGTATAATTACGTTTGTTTAAGAGATCCGCCTTAGTTTCTAAGTTGAATTTCTGTAACCATATACACACATACAGATTAAAACTCGCCTGAAGTTTATTTGTATTTGCGTGTATAGTATACTTTATCCGTTGAGATACAACCGCTAGAGTTATGGGGTCCTTTTGACTGGCCAGACAGTACCACATTGTATCCTTCTCTCTGGTTACGGTTAATTTTACCATTGCCTACACAGACACACCGAATAGTCTGGCCTATTCTTTACATATTCTCCTCTGTCCTCATACGCCTGTCAACTCTGAGATTACCAAACCCAAGGGGCTACTGCACTGTAATTGTTAAGTGGCCCCTTTCCTTTTGGTAAGGGTAGAGGAGAGACTTAAGTTATGGTAAGCAGTCTTCTAGGGGAAGAACACTCCAAAATAAAACAATTGTTCTTTAGTCTTGGCTAGTGCCATATCCTCTGTTCAATGGTCTTCCAATGTCCTGGGTTAGAGTTCTCTTGCCTGAGGGTACACTCGGGCATGCTATTCTATCATTTTCTTCCTCTTGTTTTGTTAAAGTTTTTATAGTTTATACAGGAGATAGATATTTTAATGTTACTATTCTTAAAATATTTTATTTTTCCTTGATTCCTTTCCTCACTGTGCAATTTTCCTTGTTGGAGCCCTTGGGCTTATAGCATCCCGCTTTTCCAACTAGGATTGTAGCTTAGCAATTAATAATGATAATAATAATATGTTGGATGTGTTGGTTTTTTCATGTGCATTCGTAAAATAAACCAAGTACTATTAGTATGAATGACATTAGAATAAACTTATGCTATTAGCATGACTGGCTTTTAAAAATCTTAATTTTGCTTCTTATTTCAAATAGCATATATATTATATATATATATATATATATATGCCTCTCATTGAGGGTGGTTGTAGTACAGAAGTTAATTGGCTTTCATATTTTTAGTCGTTCAATTTTCGCTTTGAAGTGATGGGGATGAAATTGTTTTGTCTGTAAATCTGTCATACTTTTTAATGAAATAGTCAGCCATTTGATAGAATTTGTAATAATAATAATAATAATAATAATAATAATAATAATAATTATTATTATTATTATTATTATTTTCTTTTATGAAACCTACTAACAGAGAATGCAGTAGACTTGACAGTAAAACACATTAGTAATAGTAATATGGTTGAAATCGCAGTAAATATTATAAACTACATGCATTGTAGCAATGGGTTTACCCAACCTTAATGATTTGCTTACACGGTAAGTCAGGCAGTAGAAATCATATGGCTGTGGTGGCCGATGTGGTAATGTCTCTGGTGAACGCCAGACAGGGGTTCGAGTCCCGCTCAAAATTGTTAATTTGTTTGATCGCTGCAATCTCACCATCCTTGTGAGCTAAGGATGGGGGGTTTGGGGGAGCCTATAGGTCTATCTGCTGTGCCATCAGCAGCCATTGCCTGTCCCTTCTTGGTCCTAGCTTGGGTGGAGAGGGTGTTTGGGCGCTGATCATATTTATATATGGTCAGTCTCTAGGGCATTGTCCTGCTCGATAGGGCAATGTCACTGATTCTTGCCCCTGCCATTCATGAGCGGCCTTTAAACCTTTAAACTAATGAGAGCAAATAGCGAAAGGGTAATAATGTCTACAATAATATTATGTCTTACATCCACCGAGTTGTGAATGAAGAAGTAAATGATGTATACGTTAAAATAAAGTAATAATAATGATAACAATAACAAAAATAAAAAGTTAAAAGTAGTGTCGAAAGAATGAAACAAGTAGAAAATACGCCATGTTACCCTAACGTGAATCACACTCACACACAGGAAAAAAACAAGACGTGTCATTAAGATAGAGAAGTTAGGCTTACCAGTCTTTCCCATGACTTTGAACATCTCGCTCTGTCGTTTAAGACTTTCTATACATTAGAATCTAATGATTATATGGTTGCTGTCATTTCTTAACCTAAGACTCAAGTAGGCCCATAACCAATCACATAATGATTCATATATTTAGGAAGTTTTCTATAAACACTTCCGTTGTAAAATGGGTAGCGAAGTTTGTTCGATACAAGCCTGAGAATTTCTCAATGAAAAACAATCGTCTATCTCATAATGTTTTCTAGATATTTAGGAAGTTTTCTGGTAAACAACTCTGACACAAAATGGTGGCGAAGTTTGTTTGATACAAG